>NW_009661375.1:877451-882304 GCF_000708025.1 Charadrius vociferus | reverse complement strand
GCTCTTACCCAAACGATAAACTGCTCAAACTTTGCCGTCCAGGGAAGGACTTGTGTTCTGCGTGTTCCCGAGGTTTGAGGCATCCTGCTTTGCTGGGGAGAGTCAGTGTCTCCAGCAGCAATTGAGGGGACTCAGGACAGCAAAGAGAAAAGGACTTCTACTGTTAAGGACAGCAAATAACATACTTTATTGAATGACTGGAAGAGGTTCTATGGAAGAGCTGGCTGTATTAGACACAGAGGTATGAACCCCGGGGGGCTGCTCAAGCCATCGAGGGCTGGCGCAGCCCCAGCAGAAGCCGTCCCCGTTGCCCCGCTCCGGGGTACAGCGGGCAGCCCTGTCCCGGCAGGGAGGGGAGTCCCGGCAGAGCCCCGCTGCCAGCAGGAAGGGGAGGGCAGAGCCATTTTCTGACAGCACGTTAAATTAAAACATACTTCTTGCCTAATTCCTTGCGTACCTGTCTCTGACACATCAGTGTAAATAGCAAAGAAAAAGCCAAATTGATTGTCAGGTTAGTTTTCCTCATGTGGTGACTCATAACAGCGCTGCACCTCCAGCACCAGCTGTGCCGGTTTCTAAATAATATTAAGGAACACGCAGTCAAGGCTCTCCTGAACTTTACAGAACTGAGCTAAGACATGCCTTGAGTGCTGCCAGGGCCTTTGGTACCTCAAAGACAAAAAAGGTTTCTAAACATGGTGCATTTCCAGCTTCCCTCTGACTCATACAAAAGGCGGCAGAGTGCCTGTGTGAACCATGGTACTTACATTTCTTGACCCACTTTAACAGGTAGGAACCTTCATGATGTCCGTGGGGCTGCGGGGCAGCTCAGAGGGCCAAAAGGCGAGTGAGTGCCACCACTTCTGTCATCCCAAGAGAAGTGTCAGGCAGGATGACCCCTCCTCCTCTGGTCTCCACGTGTTTAAGGGACACAGAGGCACCTCCTTCGTGTAGGAGTCACTTCAGAGATGACCCATGTGGAAGAAGCTCCACCAAGGAGCTGAAGAAACAGCAACAGTGGGAGCTGAGTCCCCACCACTGCTGGAATCATGTGCATTTGGTTTTCTGCTTGAATGGATTAGACAGACACCAAGAAGCAGCAATAGCATGAACAGGATTAGTGCACTCATACTCAGTCCTTTATTGTTATGTCATGACAAAACACAGAAAACTGCTGCCTCTAAGCAAATACCTCTGTCTGTGGCATAGAGACCTCAGCTACGTCTTGCTCCTGCATTGCTCACAAGAAGCTGTTTTCTGGTGATCCCAAGTTTTAGCACTTGACTTCTTCTCCTAAGCACTTAAGGATGGGTGGCTCACCCGCCGACGGGGGGCGGCAATGCCACGGCAGCAGGGCTTGAGTGGGGCTTACCACTCTGCTCCCTCCCGGGACTTGGGGTGGTGGGACATAAAACATCTGGACTATGGAACAAAAGTGATGAAAAGGACACTGGTGTGGGCAGGAAACTGTGGCTGAGTAAAAAGCAGATCTCATACTGTTTGTCCCTGTGGTAGGTGTTTCCCATACTGTTTCATGAAATTGCACAGAGAGAAAGCTCGCTAAAATCAGTGCGTTTCATTCCTCTTTAGTTCATGACTCAGTATCAGCCAATGGCTTTGCCTTCAGAGAGTTCCCCATCCCATTCTTTGCTGTGCTCACGCTGCAGAAGATCCCTGCATGCACTGAGGCCAAATATTGGCGAAACCTCGAATTTTTTATGAAGTTCTTTTCTTCCTCTGCGAGTCCTAATAAGTGCCGTGGTGTGCCAGCCTTGTGCGCTCTAGCTGGGCTGACTGCATGGGGACCCTGCGAAGCACACAGCTTCAGCCAGCCCTGACACTGCTGCCTACAAATATCAGCGTATCTTCAACAATTATTAAACAATCATTAGGTAGATAATTAAGATAAAAGTGTAAAAAAATCCCTTTTCTGGAAGGTATGACTTGTTTGAACAGAATTTCTTATGTGGGAACATGAAAACTGACAAATGGGAATAATTACATGCAACATGTAATTAAACTGTACAACTTATTATTACTGGGAGTTGCTACAGCAAATAATTTATTCAAATTTTGAAGGAAGGGAAAATATACACAGATAACAACAATACCCGGTTATCTGACTTACTGCCGAAAAGAACAGAATTTGTAAGTCTTGCTCGCAGCGCTGAGCAGCTGGGACGTTTCTGGGTTGCTTTCCCTGAAACAGAACATGGCTTGCTTTTGGTTTTGTTTTCTTACATTCATATTTTCAATGGAAATTTGATACGCTCTAATCTAAAATGTAGTTTCAGAATAATTTTTTATTGTTATTATTTTTGAGTAATTAGAATGGAACATTTCTGCTACAAGATTTTCCCTCCCTCCCTGCCTTTTCCCTGGGAAGGGGTGGGAGATGTAGCAAGATTCTTGAATATATTTTGACCAATCTGAAGGTCACTTTTCACTGAGTGAAGCTATTTTCAGAACAATTATCACTCATCTCTTTGCCTTAATTTTGTGCTTTAGTTATGAATGTTTAGTTACTAGTGGGTACTATTTACTAATTTAGTTTAGTTAATAATTACTATTTATTAATTGATAGTACTTATTCACTTATTTGTTATGTATTTCTGTTATTTAAGTAATCGATTATTATGTAACTTGTTTATTGACTTAGTCTATTACTCAGTTAGTGATTAAGGTGTCGTTACTAAGGTCCAGTCACGGGTCTCAGGCTGTGTGGGGGGATGACCAGCGTGTGCCTCCAGCCCTCGCCTGGCTCTGGGGTGCCAGGAGACGGGAGAGCCCAGAGCAAGGTTCACACCTCTAATTAAAAGGCTGCCACTAAGCATTCCTAAAAAAAAGTGGCTGTACAGCATCTGCTAATGTAACAGCTAAATGGAATTTGGAGTTAAACAGTGATTCACACTTCTGAAAGGTTTATAGCTTCAAGTATATTAATTATGACAAACTGATTACTTCCCAGCATTTTACAGCACTTGTAGGTAAAGGTATTTTGTGGCTTGAGGACATACGTTCCTCTCGGTTCCCTAAAGCTTTTTTCCATAACATATTTGCATCTTGAAAATGTATCACTGCCAGCAGAGTTAGAAACTGGTCTTAGCTTTTATTTTTTCATTCTCTTCAAAAGTGTTGTTTTATATACCACTGGGAGAGGTCCCTGCTCACCAGCCGGGGGGAAACTGTCCGTCTGACCAGTCCTCAGCCACCCTCCTCTCCTGCTTGCAGCAGATTTTTGATGGGATAAAAACATGTTTCTTCTCCAAAAATTTGTAAAGACGGAATATACTGACTGCGCTTAATGTTGCTTTTTGTGCAAGCCAGAGTGTGTACACTTTGACTTTCATAAATCTCAACGGACAAAAAAGCCCGCCCTGCAACCACCACATTTGGCTTCCAGCATTTTCTGTGGTCTCGTCCAGATGTGATGCCATGAATCACACCATATATGCATGAATGCCACCACTCGGGGACACAAGTCTCCCGCCCCCCGCCATTGAACTGGAAGCGGGTATTTAGACCCCCGTGCACCATGCCGTGTTTCCACAGGCCAGTTCAGGATGCCATATGGCAAAATATGGCCATAATAATCCACGTTTCTGCTCTGTTAGAAAGCAAAATACCCTCTTGCAACACAGCAGTGGCATTTCAATATTCCAGAGGCATGCTGGCACAAACTGCTCAGGAAAAGCAGCATCAGCCTCTTCACCCAGGAGAGAGGGGTTTTCCCTTTCCCAGACCAAGCCAAAGCGCAGGCACCGAGTCAGGAGAAGCTCTGCACCCTCATCTCTGCTCAGGGCAGTATTTCCCTCACGGTGCAGATTCTGTTTCTGGCTCTCGCCTTTCTCCATGAGACCTCTTGCCGGCCATCTCAGACCGCCCTTGCCGGGGGCAGCCTGGCTCTCCCCAGCTCCCCGTCACATCGGCGGCATCCTCCGCCCCCCCGCCTGCATCCTCCAGCCCCGCACCCACCCTGCTTTGGCACGACAGCACCAAGACAATAACTTCCTATGGAAACGCCACTAAAGGTTTAGGCTGGCTGATCCAAGGTTGCCTCCTATCAATTAAAAAAAAGAAAAAGTCAAACACATGGCTCTGGGGTAAAGAAGCCTGCAGTAAAACAGCTGTGTGACCTTCCTAGGGGACCAAACCCATTTTGGGGCAAAATACAGTGAAAAGCTGTGCTTTCCAGGGGAGCATTATTCCAATGTGAAGTTTGCAGCCAGCTCCTTTAATTGATTGCAAGTGTCCGTTGTTGCCAACTATCCACTAGATTATTCAAAGGAATAATTTTTAGATTATGACTGTTTCTGTGCTGTGTATTAATCATTTACTATTCATTATTTCTGAACTGTGACTGACCAGCTAAATTGAGTGCACTATTTCTGTTCTTCAATTAGGTAATTGAAATGCTCTTTAAGTCAGAGTAATTAGCAGTATGACTTTTCAGCTGAATTATTATTTACCCTAAATTAATGGAAAATTCTGGGACTTGCGAGCTATTATGCCCATTATTTGGCAGTGATCTGAATTCTGTCAGATAAAGAGTGGTATGAATTTGTGAATCATCTTGAACAAACCTGACAGCTTCTATTTGTAAAAATATTAACAATTCTGCTTTTTGATAATTCAGCCAACTCTAACAGTTCAGAATATTTCAAACGCAATTTGTAACCAACAAGGCATATTAGTTACAGAAGCCACGAGTGTAGTGTCAGCATACCAATGTCGTCTCCTCAAGGTGGTGGAAAGAACTCATTGTCATGCCTTCTGAGTTGTGCCGTAGTCAGTACCCCAGTAAGACAATAGCTGATCAAATGAACGGATATGTATGCTGTATGTGCTCTTCC
>NW_009661375.1:874779-877441 GCF_000708025.1 Charadrius vociferus | reverse complement strand
TTGTTTGGAAAGTGTTTGCTCCTATTTTGTGTTCACATTGGGAATATTTTCCAGCAAATGGTTTAACCAGCCTTAGACTATTTAATGTCTTTACTGAAAAAGAGATCATTTAAATTCACAGTTATAAATATTCACAGTGCAAATGAGACTACATACCTTCAGCTGAAAAGGAATGTAATGTAAGATCTGCAGGGAAGAGCTACAAAATTGGAGCTTTTTGTTTCTAAACTATATGCAGGTCCTGATTCGGTATATATTATATAAAAAAAAAATCACTTTAAGCATACATGTATTGCTGTTGGGCCTCAGTGGAAGGAGTCATGTCTTTAAAGCAAGCATCGTGCCGAGTCCCAGTCCTTCTGTCCTGCACTGTCTGCAAGCTGCTTCGCGTTAGCGTCATCTCGTCTGCTGCCTCTTGCGCACGCAGACGGAAGGCTCTTATTGAATAATTTGCCTTACCTGGTTTCTGTGCTTGTGCTGGCGATGGCAGTGCGCTTGTCCTGCGGAAGGCACCGGGTTTGCCAGAGCTCGGGTCTCTCTTTGCGCCCGCCGGCAGCCGGGGAGCGGAGGCACGGAGCCGCGCTGAGCCTGGGCGGGCTCTGCCTGTGCCGCCCTCTTCTCCGCCAGTTCTCACAGAGTGACCACAGCCTCAGGGAGATCTTGAGCTGCTGTTGGATCGTTTCCATACTATGTTGGAACAAAGAATATGATTCAAAGATGTTATGATTGTTGCCGCTGTTACTATTACTACTATTAATTATCTATTTATGGAAATTAGAGGGCCGCCTATAAAGTTTGTTTTATCTGTGTTATGCAATAGCCCAACCTCCCTCTCTCTCGCCCGCGCTCTCATTTTCAGCTGCATAGCACGATAAGAAAGCATTGTAGAGATGGGCTATTCCTATTTTATATTCAGAACATGAGGCTTTACAAGAGGAAATGTCTTGATGTATCTGCTATTTTATTTTTAATGAAAACATTTCTCGCACTGAAAAAAAGAGGTCACTGCACATCTCTTAGAGTACAAATTATTGCGTATGCACAGAAGATGGAAAACCACTAAGGATGGAGTTGGAGCACTAAATTCCCTACTCAATAGCACCTTTATAACATGCAAATAAGGCAAAACCAAGCACCATATTGTGGGGTTCGGAGCACACAAAAATATCATCCCTGGAGCAATACCACTCCCCTGAGACTGCACGCCGAAAAGCACAGGAAGAGAAGTTTTCTTTTTGACAAAGGTCTGTAGAGGAGTGAGACAATCACTCATGGACACAGGACTGAAGGCTCTGATATACAAATATCTTCCCCATAAGGGCCTGAGTGCAATGGCTGAAAAAAAGAGGTATCTCCAGAGCCGAGAAGGAATTGTTTCTGCTCTCTCAGGAGTCCCTCAGGAGGTCATTTGCTCCTGCGTTGAATTACTGCCTTCCCTTGCTGCAGCTTGGTTGAACCTCTTCCCTTTCCAAAAGAATAAAAGAGCAAAAAATGGTGGGTTTTTTTTTTTTCTAAATTATTTGTTCAAATTTCTTTATAACTGAAGGGAAAAACCCCCAGCTTTATGTGCAGCGAAAATGTAATACAATTTGCAAGTATTAATTTTGAGTTTCTCCCAGCACTTTGGTTCACGGGAGCACGCACCATGGGGCGAGTGTGCTGCACGTGCTAACGAGGGTAGCCAGGCTCTGAGAATAAAGCAGCTGCGGAGCAAGACCTTTTCTTGTTGTGGTGGATTAGTATTTTCCATGTGCCTGTTGGTGTCACTCTGCATCGAATAAAGCTCTGGGTACTCCGTTAACAGCCGCCTCCGTTACTGCCCATTCCTCACTGCGGACATAGTGAGGTTTTATTGCTCCCACGCCGACGGCTGTGGGAAGAAGTTTGGGGGCAGCTCTGTCAGTTACACAGCCCCCACCTCCCCTCCCAAGCAACGCGTCCCGTGGGCTTTGCTTAAGCAGAGCCAAGCGGGAGGTGGCAGCGGGGTCTGGAGGCTCAGCCCGGGGCTGAGCCCCTGCAGCTGGCGGGGAGCGGAACTGAGAGCCACGCCAGGAGGAGGGACCCTATTCCAGGAGCTACGACCAAGGAGAGGTGACAGGCGATGGGCCACGTCCCATCCTGCATGGACAGCGGTGGGGGACGTACTGTGCCTGTGCCACCGTCCCCTGCTCTTCCCTCTCCCCGAAGACTGCGGTTGAGCATGCGTGGGACATACAGCACTTTGCCTCTGACTCTCTAGACGTGGTGTTTTGCATAACGGGAGTATAAGAAGCACTGTATTAAACTAAATTTTATCATTTAGGTTCCTGGCATGACAGATGGATGGGTAGAAAGACTTCTGGCAAGGTCCATAAATCTCCTTCCTGAGCTATTAATCAACCCCAGATTGCACATCTCATGCTGTTCCCAAGCAAAGGTGGAGGACAGGAGACACTCGCAGCCTGCATTTGCTGTGGAGCTCACCGTCTCTATGACCGATGAGGAGCTCCTGCACCCACCTGCGACTCACGGCAGCGAAGCGGTGAGCCAAGCCAAGGGCTGGCCAGAAGGAGTGCGGTCTTGCCTGGTGGTCAATGGGACACAGGGGATGTGTCCAAGAGGCAGCCCCCGGCTCGGGGCTCGTGCCCTGCGTTCCCAGCCCTACTTCTGGGGCTGCCACGCT
>NW_009661375.1:869135-874769 GCF_000708025.1 Charadrius vociferus | reverse complement strand
GTGGCAGATCTGATGGAGCTCACTACTGAAGAGGGTTACCCATGTTAAATGAAAGGTTGTCCTTGTGTTTTTTCATGGAAATGAGAATCAAGACGGGGGTTTCAAGGTGCAGTTTCATTGCTGAGATGCGGTGGACCCTGTTCACTCCTGCTGGCATACCCAGCCTGTCCTGGGGAATGGAAATGAACAGGATTTGGTTTTCTGAGCTGGTAGCTCTAAAACTCAGCACTTTCCGTCTCAAGGTTGTCTGTGGCTCGTCAGTAGAGATGGAGTGACTTTCATGCTGAAGTGCCCTTTCTAGTAAGTGAAGTGTCTCAAAAAATTATAACAAACCTGACTGGCTATGACTGCCACATTTCTTTGAAGCTCCTAGAATATTTTCATTAAATATATTTGAGTTTTCCAGATAATTTAGAGGGAAAACAAACATACTGCAGCTTTCTATATTGTAAAGATCTTTTATTAAACCTTCTGCCTGTGTTTTTATAAACAGGTTTTCCTTGGACTGGTTTTCTCAATGGAGTTTGCATCTAGTGTGTCGGCATGTGATTTAGGATGAGGATTTGGGATGAGAACTTCGTGCTCTTGTCCTTTCACAAAGTGGCCAAAGGCACAGCTGCTGCTGGCCTCATCAGGACAGATACTTTGAACTGGGCTCTCTGGGTGAGAAGCCAGGAAAGAGCAAAGCTCATGGTGTTGCTAAACAGATGGGCTGTTCTGCACCAGCCTGAGCTCACTCAGGGCTCATGGCATCACTCCAAAGCCTGGTCCCAGGATGGAGGTGATAACTTTAACATAAAAAAAAAACCAAAATAATAAAAAAATCTTGGACATCAAATACTTCACAAACAAACAAGAAATCAAATTTTAATTCACGTGGTTCCCTTCAGTGTAAAAATTCTCCTGCACACTGGCTGCTGCAACACATCAACAGAAATTACTGTTCAGCTGCAGCAATTAACACTTTGGGCACAGCAAGATTTGGAATTCAGATGTTTGAAAGCATCAAGTAACGGTATCGTGTTAAATATATCCTGTGCCATATGCATGCAGCACATGCATGTGAGGGGCATGTGAGGCAATGTATAATTTTAAAGTATTGTGACATCCCATCAGACTCTTTTTTCTTTGCCAGAGTAAATCTACATTAAAAAATAAAGAATGAGGTCTTGTGCTCTGTAAAAAGCAAAATCTGATTTCACTTTTTTGGGTGAAGCATTTTTCATTTTACATTTCCCATCTCAGACTTAGTTAAGTATTTTACATGGCTTGCCCCTGCTGCTCTCCTTGTGCCCAGGATGTGACTGAAGAGGTGTGCGCAGTCTTGACTCAGCTGCTTCTTGTCGATAATGCTGTTAGCCTTGTCACACTTTTCTCTGGGTCGTGCACTAAAAATACCCCTTCAATTGGGCCAAATTTCCTGAAGTGTCTCCTATGCATACATAGCACATCAAGTGCTACTGTACTGAAATTCCCCCAAAGTACTTGAATTTAAGGCAGCCTTCGTCTGGTGTCTAACCTGAGTATTTGGTGCCCTGAGCAGACTGTGGAGATGCTGATGGTGAAGCTGGTTGGTAGGTGGAGCTTTTGTGATAAGACTCTGCTCAGGTTTCAGCATCAGAGCGTTGTCACTGCCAAGCCAGCCCTTTTCTCCTGGATTTCACTGGAATTCAGTTTTGTTACTGGCTCTGAAGAGCTGCTTCTCCTTTTCAGGTCCCACCATCAGAGGAAGCTGCTTTGTTGTAGGACCACTTGCCCTCTCATCTATTGGGACTTCAGCCTTTTATCTCCTCTCTCAGGGTTGCCCAGACATAAGCAGCTCCCGAGATCCCCAATTCCCCATTTCTGTGGATTGGAGAGCATTTCCATCAAGTCAAAAATGAGAAAAATCCAGGCAGGATTTTTTTGATATTTGAAAGTTGTCTACTTCAGTTTAACAAGTTACCACTCTAGACCTACATCTCTGCCTTTTAACCTGATGTATGTCTTAAGAAAGTGGGCAGCTCTGTGCGGTAAAGACCACTCATTCCCCCGTAGCCCAGCAAACATCTGCGGATTCCTTCTGCCAAGCCCTGCTCTCTCTGATCTGCCTGTGCCCTCAGCGTCCACTGGCAACAGTTCCTACGTTGCTCCACACAAAAAGCCAGACCTGGTTCGCTTTTTTTCCCAGGCGTTTTGTGATAGATCTTTTAAGATTTCTTATAGACTTAGTATACATGTAGCATAAGGGAAACTACAAAAATACCTTTATTACCAGGTTTTTCCACACATGCATTCATTTTCCACCTCCAGCCACCACTGAAAAAGGCAGAGAGCTCAAGGTGCACTGTTTCAGAAATGCTTCCATGTAAGAAATTATACCCTGACTAATCCCCTGGTGTCCCTGTTCTTTTCCATCAGCCGTTTTACAGAGAGATATGCCAGCAGGCAACCAAGACGAGCCACTCCAGGTCATGACAGAGCACGGTATTTGAAAGGCTGTGCCTATTTTAATGTCGCTTTGTAGAAGTAATCTTAAAATAGTGACATGAAAAATGTTGAATACATCAAACAGATATTTGCAATTGCTCTTCCTATGTTATCGGGAAAAATTAAACCAACCCCATTTATCTTTGAGTCCCTACAGCTCATTACATATGCCAAGATACGAACATGTTTTACTTTTGGCAGATATTTAGGCAGAACTTTTTTCTGCAGATGCCCTTAGTGAGTGGCATCCCCTAAGGCCTGGTGTCACCTCCTCATCGCAGGAAAGCACCTTACAGCCCTTCATGGAGCTGCCCCGGCTTCCATGCCATGATGGAGACCGGGAGAAAGAAGGTCCTGCTGGAGTGGCTGCAGGAAGAGGGTGCATCGCCCCGGCAGAGACAAAGGCAGTCCTGGAGACCTCTCCTGGAGAGCCAGAGCTGCATTGGACCCGTATTGGCAGTAAACAGGACTAGCAAGTCCCTGCAGCGTCCTATAGGTTTGTTCTGTGGAGGTTTGCACTGGGAACATCCTAAAATTTTAATGCCAGTACACTTTTGTGCAGAGGACAAGGTCTGCAGCTAGAGGTAATTATCATCACAGCTCTGCATAAAACTTCCCACTGAAATTTGTAAATGTAGCAAAAATTCATAATTTTAATACCTAATTTTGTCTTGATGGCTGTATTTGTATGTGCATTTTTTTTAATTCAAATAACATTTCAATGAAACATATCACATCTCTTTTCACACACCAGTGTTTACTTTTATTCTTACTTGGCTAGACCCTGCTTTTGCACAGAATTTAGAAGTGCAGCTCAGACCCCTTCCGAGATTGAAAGTAACACCCAAACTAATGTACACGTCATCCCCGTGTCAGCCTGTGTGTTAAGTGTTTGGGAGCTACGACTTAAAGAGCTAAGCTTGTTTTAAGGGCTGAGAAATATAGCTTGTATAAAGTCTGACAAAATGATTATATCATTAAATTCACTCCACTTCCCTCATCACTCTTTTTACTTAGATTGTAAACATTTTTGAGGAAACACATATCTTCAGTTTATGTGTGTGTTCATAAACTTCATGGTATCATAATCCCAAACCTGGGCTGACATATTCAGTTGATACCATGAACCAATTCATAAATAAAAATTATTTAATGCCTTGTGCTACCTTGGGCCTTTTCTCTCTGACTTCTGAAACCACAGAAAAACAAGGAGGGGAGGAAACCCAAGGGATGACCTGTTTCCTCTGCTTTCCCAAAAAGTGCTCGGCAGCACCCACACCTTCCTGACTGACAGAACCCTGCTGAAACCGGGCCTCAAATCCTTCCAGCAACAAGGGCCTTAGGACCTCTGTCCGCATCACCAGGAGGGTTTTACAATGTCTAACTTGCATCTGCCTTGTGGTAATGGCACACCTTGTCCTCCTCTACGATGACACCCAGCATCACAAATTGGCTTTCTCTTTGCATCAGGCTTTTACTTAATTACAGACAGTTATTACTTTCCCGTCATTCTTTTATTTTGGATGAATAATGGTAATTCTTTCCATCCTTCCTCATCGATGCTAACTTTTAGAGCTCTGCTGACTCTTGTTGCTCCTCCTGGCTCTTTGCAGCTGCCTCCTGCCCTGCTGGATGCCTGATGCCTAAAACAGCAGCGGAGACCTTACCTGCAGCCATGAGAGACCACCGCTACTGCTGGGGAAGGTCCTCCTTGTACCCCTCCTTGAAATATAGATTAAACCTAATATTTTGGCTGACAGTTTCATCACTGCCAACCCCTATCACTGCAGGAAAACATTGCTAAAACCAAAGCATGTTTTAGATCTTTTGTGGTCAGTATCCTAAATTGTTATTGCTTGGACACGTTTCCCAGCTTTGTGCTTTATTTTATGTTTGTTCACATCAATCTCCAATGGCATCTATTGCCTATAGCCATTATCTATAGACAGAACCTAGTTCCTTTTCCACTCTTACATTTTTGGTCTTTTTGCATTCTACTAATGATAAAAAAGGTGAGATGACATCATCTCTATGTACAATGATATGACTTGTTTCAAAAAAGCTGAAATAAGAAAGCTGAAAAAATGCAGTGTCCCTCTTTCTACTGTGCTAAATAAAGTGAGTGTGATCTCTTAAAGAAGCCCTTTGAGCACAGATGCCGTCAGTACAAGAGTATCACCAGGTTTGGAGGTGGCCTTGTCCTGATGGTGGAGCATCCTTCCTGTGAAATACATTGCATTACACCAAAAAACAGGTGACTTGAAGTGTATGAGAGTGGACCCTGGCCTTACTGACCTAGTCTCTGCCTTTTGTTTTTCTGTAATGATCACCCTTCAGCTGCACCTCTGGATCCAGACAGAAAGTCTCAAAAATAGAGTACGCTGTTTTTTTTTTCAATTATGGCTCATGTTGTTTGCTTGATGGATATGAAATAGGGTCTTGAAAATGGAAAAGAATATTAATAATTCCTTTTGGTTAATTTGAAAGCTTATTTTAATGAAAATAGAGCACTTTAAAATGTCTGCCTTATAGGGACATGTGCACATTAGCTTTCTCCCTTGGAAGGCGTGTGTTTGCTGTGAGGGGTTTCTTCCTCCTCAGCCTTACACCAGCACGGGCTTATTTTTATACACTTTGTAAGACAGTATGCTAACATGCTCTTTCCTCACTGGAACCCAGCTGAAGTATGACTTTCTTCACCCGTGAGCTGCCCGCTAAAGCACACAACACCGTCCCCCACCTGGTCAGTATGAAGACCAAAGCTTGTCCCTGGTGACTGCGCAGGCCGTTGCCGTGCGCAGGATCTACGGAGCTAAGCTAAAATAAGTTAGGGAGCAGTCACCTGGCCGTTACACAATCGCTGTCACAGCTAAAACAAGCTAAAATCAGCTCAGGACAAGACAAGCCCAGACAGATCCTAACACCCAGCACCGTCACGTCAGTCCAAAGCCAAAGGCATTTTGTTAGCAATAGCAAAAATTACATTTACTGGGCTTTGCTGGCTTCTGTGCAAGTAAAAGGCAGCTTTCCTTGCATATCCCTCTACTCTGCCATTTGAGGCTGTTGCTGCTGATATATCACAGCCTAATTCAGACAGAGAAGTCTTTATGTGAGTAAGGAAAGTCCGAGTTTGTGGACAACTCTCATGATTGCAACCTCTTTCCC
>NW_009661375.1:848651-869075 GCF_000708025.1 Charadrius vociferus | reverse complement strand
CTTTCCCTCCCTCCTGCCTCCAGAGGAGCAGCAGGAGGTGATGCACTTAAGTGTCATCACAGGAGGTTCTTCTCATGGCCGGGGACTTGCAGTGGATCCGCTGAGCACCAGCAATGGCCAGGGAGGGCAAACAGCAGTGGAAGGATTAGGTGAACTTTATCTTCAAGAAAGTGGGATCCTGCAAAGACACAAAATGAGATCTAGATGTTCATTTTAAAGGAGCGGATGAAGAAAAGGGCTGCTCCGTTCCTGACAAGTCAGACTTGCAGAGGAACTTTCTGCTTGAGCTGCATTTCAGGAACAGGCCGGGCTGTTGGAAACCAGCATGATGGAGAAGCGGAATAAATGTGAACACATCATTTCCCCACCCATGTGCTCACCTCCTGTTTCTATTAGCATAGAGAGAAAGACTGAAGCGTTGTTCTGAATAAAGTTAATTGTGGATTTAGATTACGTAGATCATTGATATTGTAAATTAGTGACAAACAATTAAAATTAGGAAGAAAAGATATGTTAATGGCTGTCAAATAACACTGCAAACTGGAATTGCAAAGCAATATAAACAAATTATAATCTTCAGATGCAAAGAAGAAATATAATGGGATAAAAATTTTACCAGACGGTGAAGTCTAGCATCACTTACTGGAGGTATTCAAAAAAGGAATGTTTTGTGATCGTAAAGATAGTGGATAAGAATTTCAGTTGATGCTAGATGAGGACTTTTATGAAAAGGCATTATGGACAAGACTTTGGAAGAAGCAGAGGTTTTTAGAACAAAATAATTTGGATTCAAAGACTTGCCATGTTTTGGCTGAACTTATTTTCGTCCAGTAATTCCCAAAAACACCTACTTGGAATATTCAGTAAGGAAATAAGAAATTTTTAAAATCAAAATTGTTGGGTTTCAAATGAAATGCCTTCAGTGGACCATAACAGGGCAAAGAAAGGATAAAGATGCAAATCACAGTTTTGACAGTATCAACATTTTCTTTCCTGAATGTCTACATCTAGAACTACTGGCAAAAAGTCAAGCATCTTATATTTTCACTTAAGAAATAGAACAATGAAAATCTTCCTCTCTGTTGTGTCCATGATCCTGTGGCCCGGGAGACACCAACGCAGGTAACAAATCAGGAAGGGAGGGAATATTTCCGTGGCAAGAGCTGGGAAGGAGTAGTCAGCTAACTGCTGAAAATGAAAAATAAAAAAATAGAAAAGTTTTGGAGAAGAGAATGAGTACTGGGGTCCATTCACTGCCCCATGCACCACTTGCATGTTTAAGAGGCATTTCAAGGGGATGATGACTCTTCATGGGCATGTGCTGTGTGGTTTGGTACGCAGAGCACCCTGCCTCTCCGCCAGCGCTTCCAGAGGTGCCCACGCTGCTCAGCACAGGGACGACGGGGCGGGCAATGGGGTGGCTGCGCTGCAGCAGCCTTTACAGGTCCGTGGGGCTGCTTCTGGGGTCACTATGACAAGGACTGACATGAACATCATTGTGTTTGAGCTTCCTAGGAAAGAAGCCTTACTTAAGTTACAGATTTTTTTTTCACAAGGAATTTAATTATATTCTACATTTTACTTCTTGCATTGAATACCACTCTTGTATAACCTCTTTAGAGTTTGATACATGCTACATTCTGACAGCTAATATATTGGCCTTACCCAGAGACCTGTTCCTGAATGAATATTCATATTGTGTATTCAAGCTGGGGAGCCAACAAATACCAAAGTTAATGTCACACGAGGTCCTCAACTCTGCCTGCTTGCATGTACCGCTGATGATGATGATGCTGTCTTCTGTAAATGGCCACACAGGCTTGAAAAATTCTCTCCAGATTCATGTACACAGGCAGAACAGCGGCATGGCATGATGTGCCACTTTGTATAGCTGGGTGTGCAACCAGCTGCCTTTACTACCTACAGATTTATAGTACAAAGTCTGTCATGGGGAAATGACGGAGTGGAGAGGATTTTCATTGTACCCAGCACTGGCCTGACACAAGTCAGCTTAAAACCTGCTTTCTTCTGATGGAAGCACAGTTAGGGCAGTAAAGCCTCTCTGGCCAACTTGTTAAGTCTAAAGCAGATGCCAAAAAGAAACAAAATGGAAGTGCTGTGTTATGAGCCACAGCATCGTCCTACTTCAGTCATGAGCACTGAATGTCATCAGTCCTTCCGCCATATGTAACATCTGGATAATGGCTTTTGTTAAAAGTACAGCTCCTTTCTGGAGGAAAAAGGAGCTAGCACCATGTCAAGGTCCATTTGCATTGCAGAACTCTCTTGTAGAGGGAGTAATTTTCATGAGCCCCATCTCGATGTATTCTACTCAAAGTCAGGGAAATACTGTAGTTATACTCAGAATGTCTTTGTAGCACACAGAGAAGAACTGCAATGAGACAGGACTGTAGAGAAAAGAGAAAAAAATGACATACAAGAGGAATTTTAAAATCATTTCTACAATTTACAGCCTGCAGAAGCAATAAGGGACCCTGTTCTGCCACCACTTACGTAATATATGTCCTGTGTATTCTCATAAGCTATGTGGCTGCAGTACTTTGCATAGCCCTTTTGTATAATTAAGATGGAAATGGGTTTTGCTGTTCCAGCACCAGCAAGCTTCCCCGGGAGCGCAGAACAGGAGGGGAGGATGTGGCAGGGATGTGCTGGGGGCTGGGAGCCAGCTCCGCGAAACAATTCGTAGCACAGGACACCTCCCGAAAGCAAAGGGGGAAGCACAGACCGGACTGTGCCCACACTAACCTCAATCCACCTAGTCCATGTCCATGTGCTCACACATCCCATGGCCCCTTTGGAGCCACATGGGCTTTCACAAGAAACACCAATGGTGTGGAAGGGGACCCTTAATGGACTGTGGATGAATGTTTTTCTCCACCACTGGTTATGGCTCCTGTATGACAGTCTCCTTCCCCAAGAAGCCACAGATTCACCCCATCTATGGCTTCAGGGTGGCCCTCTGCCCCCTCCCCACTTCTGTCCTGCAGCCACTGCAGCTTTAATTGACATGAGAAGGAGCTACTTTCACTGCAGCTCATGGCGATGATCACCTTGACCAGTGGCAAGCATCTTCTTGGTGCTGTGACCATTGCATGTGGATGGTGATTCTTCCTGTCCATTTGGCCTGTGGAATGGAGCCTGCAGCCCTGCTTGTCACTGGTGACACTCAAAGACAGGATTTGGCATTCATGAGAGATCAATTCTTATTTTGAAAATGTTGGATCAAATCAAACCAAACATCATTTACATGGCAACATAAGAATGAGCATATCAGCTCAGAACAAGGGTACATCTCGAGCTATAAGAGAGCAAGCATATTTGGCAGCATAGAGTTGTCTCCCAAAATATGTTGGGAACCAGAATTTCAAATATAATGTCCTGGAAATGCTGAGGTATGAAGTTTCCCATGTGACACACATTCCAGCTTACTTGAGCTGGAGACACCAAGCCACCTGCACTCTAAAACAAGAGGGAACCCCTGGCTTGCTGAAACTACAGGTCTTATGAGATTGTCTTAAGAGTTTAATTTCTGCTATACCACAGGAAAAACTGTTCATAAAGGATTTTTCCCATGTATTTCTGGCCCTCTGGACTGCTGGTTCCTTGCCAGACAACCTAAGTCCACAAGCACAGGGCTTCTGTTCTGGAGCTGTGGATCTTGAGAGTGCTATTGACCCCAATACTCGGACAAGGAGCTGTAAAACACGTCCTCCCTTTTTTTTTTTTTTTTTTTTTCTGACAAAAGTGATGATTTGGTATTTTTCTACAAATCTCTGAGCAGCTCCTGCCATCACGTCCATGCTGTCTAGCCATGTACCTGAGCTGTGAGCATGCAGGATATGCTGCCTCCTACACCAGGATAGACAGGATGCCCTTGGCCACCAGTGCCACCCTCATGTGCTCCAGCCTTGCCACCACACAGTCATAAGTGGGATGTGGCCATTGGAAGTGCCCTGCGTTTATAAGGTTACCCTCGGGCTTCCTTTGCCACCTTTCATCACATTTCCAGGATCTGAGTATTTCCTGGGGAAAAGGCGATGAGTTTTTTCAAATTCTCCAGGCACAGCTTGGCTGTGGTGAAACAACTGGACATTGTGAATACAGAAAGGAAGTCATGTACTGTCTGAATTATTAATTTCCAGGGGAAAAGAAAAGGTTAATTTAAAAGAATGAAAAAAAAATTAAAAAAAATGACTCAACCTCAAGCTGAAATAAGAAAGTGAACAGGAAGAATTTTGGCATTTATGACTCTTGTTGTCATAGAAACTGAACTTGATATTTCCATAGAGCAATCCATAGAGGTAACAAATACTGTACTTTATAGCAGTGATGAATTAAGATCAATTTAAGATTTCCAATACATTGTCAAACAGATCAAATACTGGTTTATTTTATATTGCCAAGTTGTTATCAGAGTCCTTAAAAAACATTGCTTATGATAAATTTAAATGAAACTGATCTGGTATTACCAGGCTATTATTAGAATTTAGAGTGGCTGGAGAGAGATATTACAATAGCCTAGCAAAAGTTCTCAAATTTCCATCAGAAAAGAGCATGCCTCATGGGACACATCTCTTGTTTGCCATCACGCAATCTCCTCTGGCACCTACAGCAATGACCGGCATAGAAAACAGTCCTGTGCGGTGCTGTGGATCTTAAGGGCAATTTCTGAGACCGAAATGAAAAGGGGACCCAGCATGGGAGGGCTGACCAGTTCTCTGGTCACCACAGCTCAGGACTTGCTGGCTTTCCCTAAGGCCTTATCTGTTGGGTCTTTTGGCAGCTGATATGACAAACATTGCTTAGGCTGCTCAAATTCTGCTGATCTGTGTAGGCCTACTGAAAGTATGGCGATGCCACGTCCAGGATCTGAGGATTTCAGCTAGTGTAGCATACCCCAGTGTGACCACTGTGTAGCTGAGACCATTAGAGTCATATGTTAAAAAGGGTTTTTCAACCATTTTAATCACAACCATCACCTCCCATGTGGTTATGGCTGTAGGGCTTCTCTGAACGTGGTTCTGCTTAAGAGTGAGCACGTCTTTTAAAAAAAAAAAATATAAAAGAATTACATTTGGCTTTAAAAATTCCAGTAATGGATAATTTATCACAAATCTTTGAGCATTATTCCTCATTATTTTAATACACAAGCAAGAAAATGGCCTTTATCCTACAAACCCCAAGCCATTCTTAACAAGGATTTATTTGGCTTCGTTTCCCATCTGGATATTTTTTGCCCTTTGTTAAGTATGTTGGAGAATCCTCTGTCAAGGTTAGGTTCCCTTTGTTCTTAAAATTTGGGAATTGTGATCAAGATAGCCCTTTAACTTTTCTTTGCTGAGTAAAACTTTGACTTCCTAGACAGCCTTTCATGTCAGCTCTGTTTTTCTTTCTTTTTTTTTTTTTTGTTGTTCTGATGCTCGTGATTCTCAGATTCTCCCATCGTATTTTTTTTAAAACGATCATGTCAGACCTAGGCAATGCATTTTAGGACTGCTCTTATTAATGTTGAACAGAGGGAAGGAGAGATGCATTACACCTACACAATAGTTATGAAATTATATAGTTAGTGTTGCCTAGGCTGACCTATGCCCGTGGCCAGTAGTGTCTGCTTTGCTGTCCGCCCGATCAGCAATCCACTGCTTCTTCATCTGGCAGAAGGATTTTCCCGTCGTGCTGACTTTGGTGCTGCTGCTCCTTCCTTTCCTCATTGCTTCAGTAGCTCGTCTCACTCTTTTGCCGTCTCTCACTGTTGTCTGCGAGTGAGGATGCAGAAACAGTAGTAAGAAGCGGAAGTAACATTCTCTGTGCTAATGGGGTGAGCAATGGGACGAACCGGCGCGCCCCGACCTCCGGAGGCTGCGGGCACTGTCAGTGGAACCGCGCGCCTGCTTTGCAGAGGTGCTGCTGCCACTTGGTTTCAGCAGAGCGGGTAACGGGCAGTAGTTAGTCTGGCTAGAAAGAGCGAGCGGAGCCTCTGCTCTTCCTGCCAACGGTTAGAACACCTGAATTATGAATGCAGATAGTGACATGCTTCCTAGGCTTGTTTATTTAGCTAATATATTAAAAGATTGGAAAGAACATTTATATGGGATATGATGAAAGGAAAAAGACCAAAACAGGGAATGTGAAATGACATGGGGATGGTTTGTGGGCACTACTGAAGTCACATAAAAGTCTTAGGGAAGATAATGCACTGTTCTAGGCAAGATAATTCTTTGTCCCAAGTGTACACCGCTGAGGATGCTTTTCCTTCCCTCCTCCCACTTAGGAATGCACACAAACGGAGTGAACAGGCTAAGAGTCTGGGCAATAAGTCCAGAAAATGGCTCTCGTTGCCACTGTTAAATATTAACAGTAGGGACTCATACCTTTGGAAGCAACTGGTTCCTTTATTTTTAATTCTCTCTTGGTGGAGCTTTTGCAGCACTTTTTTACAACTCAGCATTCCATTTACCCTTTAGGCAGATGAGAGGAAGAAACATCAGTATTCTCATCTGTCCTTAATAAAGTTTAAGAAAAGTGTGAGAGACTTCTCAGAATTTTATGAGAAATCATTGAAGTCAGACAATAATCAGACCCACCTTTTGTGGAAAGCTGTTCCTCTGAGTGCTGTGCTCCCTTCTCACTCAGGAAGAGGTCAGTAAATCATGCCGCCATCAAGAGTGGAACTAAATAGATGAGAAGCTGAAGACTGCAGTGGGCATGACACTACCTGTGAAACATTGCGCACGTTCAGCTTTCCAGAGCCTGAAAATACCTACAGGATTTTCCTGGAGAGCTAAAGTATGTTATATGATCAGCCACCACGTTAATATTCTGCTTTGATAGCTCTATCGATTGCCATGTTGCTGCTAAGAGCCCTGTCCCAATGCACAAAACTTGGTTATAATTTATGTAAACCACATAAAGTTACTGCTGCTAATTCTGTGGCTTACTGACCTCAGCAGCTTTGGAAGCGGTACACCTCTGTTTCCTTCTCTGTCCTTACGGCGTGCACATATCCTGCCCATTTACACACTGCCTGGTCACATATTTTCTTGGAGAATTATTTATACATTTTTCATATAATGTGAACCATAGAGCTGGAAAGAAATATGTGATGCTGAAGTGCTAATATATTTCCATGTCTTGGGTTTAAGAGTACATTTCCCAGAGAATGCAGAGGCAATTGTTAATGTCATGTCTGATTTCCTTTCTGGAGATGGAGGATGGACAAAGATTTACTAGAAGTATTCTTTTCCGTGCCAAGAGAATGGATACACATTAGAAAGTTGACAGAAAAGATGAATCCTCTTGTGCCACTGCTGCCGTCCACTCTCCAATCTTCCTTTATAATTAATTAGCTGTCAGATCTGCTAAAACTCAAATAACAGATTACTGGGATGCAAGGCAAATTGGCCCTGAAATTAAGACCCAAGTTTGAGTTGGTCTTCTTCCTGACCTTGCAACTCTTGTTATTGATTTTGGGTAATTTCCTGTTTAGGAAAAACAAGAATAAGGTAGAAGTAACAAAGAAGTTTTTAAGAGTCTTTCTGTCAAGTGTGCATGACTTCAAAGATTTGGTACTTATGTCTGTGAGCTCTCTTCACTACTTAAGTACATTAACTTAACTGAAATATTTACTGCTCATCTGTTTCTAAGCTTCAAAATGAAAATAGGGACTTAGATCGATTGCATGCCCCTGCAATAATTCATAGGGTAAAATATAACTTGAATAACTTAACTGAATTAATAAAACTACTTAACTGCATAGCTTAACTCAATTTCCAAGACCTTATTAAAACTGAAGATACCTATGTAAAAAATACCTCCAATTTAGGTGAATGGTTGTAGTAACTGGCGTAATCTCCTTTATACAGGACAAAATAACTTTCTAAACATGTATTTAGTTAATTAATCTCTTTCAGTCTTTTGGTAACTATCACAAAACTTCAGTTGGATTTTAAGGATCCCACAGCTCTTCTGATGTAGCAGAACAGCTCTATAGTTAGAAAGTACACATGCAGTCTTGCTTGTACTTCATCTCTTCAGCATGATTGTCAGATGGTGCATGACAACTGACAAACCAGTTAAAGGTAACATCTGAGTCTTTTAGCCTACACAATTCTGCTCAGCTTCTAGAATGTGTCTGTGCGGTCTGAGATGTACTCTTTCTGGGACGTATACTCCCTTGAACTGAACTTACTCCTGTGACTGATGACATTTGGGGGAAGATGGGGGCTCTGGTCCCTCCACTCGCTTGTGCTGGGGCTCACCACAGCCCTGTTTGCATGCTTTGACTGCCCCGGGCTGGCTGTAATGCCTTCACCCTCCTCCTTCTGTCCTGCTAATAGCCTGCTACTGGAAATGTTTCCTAGACAAGGGTGACATAAAATACAGTATTTTTTAGATAATAGGACATCCACAGATGGAAAACAAAGTGCCCAGTGCTCCCGGAGGAAGCCTGGCTGAAACAGTGATGAATTTTCTGATACGAGTCTGAATCAATTGGCTTCAGTGTTCTCTCAATAATTTGGAAACCTGGGCGCTATACAGAAGACCTCTGATGTAACACACCCCAAATTCGTTATACTTCATGGGCATTGCTTTTGTGGAATTGCAAAAGAACATGAATAAATCTTGATGTGAGCAAAATATCCAAAATACAATATTTCACCTATTGATGTGTTTTATAAACAGCAACATGATAACCTTGAGCAGCTCCAGGTAACGCTGGATTTCCAGAGCCTATAATTTAGTTAGGATGCATGGATATATCAGAAACGCTGTATTGGAAGTCCTGATGAATTAACGCTCATTCATAAAAGCCTTCCATCAGACCCATTTATACTGGAACCACCTTTCTCAGGAAAATAGAGTTACTGCTATGCCAACACTACACATAGTGGTTTGCATTTTTATTTCGTAAGGAACTCAATTTACCCTGTAAAACATACTGTCTCCTGCAAGTGTATTCTGCTTGCATTAAAGCACAGAAAGCTGAGAGGAGCACTGGATTAGCATTTGCTTCTCTGTTGTCACAGGATCATAGAATCATAGAATACTTTAGGTCGGAAGGGACCTTAAAGACCATCCAGTCCCACCCCCTTCCCTGGGCAGGGACACCTCCCCCCAGCCCAGGTTGCTCCAAGCCCCGTCCAACCTGGCCTCGAACACCTCCAGGGATGGGGCAGCCACAGCTTCTCGCGGCAACCTGCCCCAGGGGCTTTCCACCCACATAGTCAAGAATTTCTTCCTAATATCTCAACTAAATCTCTCCTCTTGCAGTTTAAAACTGTTCCCCCTCACCCTAACACTCCCCTCCCTGATCCAGAGTCCCTCCCCAGCTCTCCTGCCGCCCCTTTAGGCACTGGAAGGGGCTCTAAGGGCTCCCTGGAGCCTTCTCTTCTCCAGGCTGAACACCCCCAACTCTCTCATATTTGATAACTTTGATTATCCCACGTTCAGCTGGGAGAGATTGCCGGTCTCTCCAGGCACAGTTGCTCGGGGTATGCGCAAAGCCCACCTGGGAGCAGGCCGGGAATGTGGGATGCTGCACTGTGCAGGGGCTGTCCACAGTCCCCGGGACAGCCCCCGCAGCCCCACGAGCACCTGCACGAGCAGTACAAACCGGGGAACAGCCCGAACAGCACAACAGGGCAGTAAAAGTGTGCGCTAGAGATGAAGCCGGGGGTGACAACCAGAGCATCACTGTCACCATGAGCAAGGGGTGATGGCTGGAAGAGGTTTGCTGCTTGTGCTGCGAACCTGGAGAGGGCTTGCATGACTGCTTCTTCCTTCCGCCGTTAGCTGGGCTAGTAAAAGCTGCTACATCTGGTCCAAGCCCTTGTATCCATTAACAGAAGGTAAAGAAAGATCGTTTTCTGACCAGCTCAGAAGGATTTGGTGTTTTAAAGAGGTGTATGCAAACTGATGTGATGGAAACTAACTGTGGCACTGTAGGACAGGAGAAAATGCCATTTCATGAATAAATGAAATAGATGAGCGATGCTTCCTCAAAATAAAGGATAAAAATAGAATCTGAGATGTGAAGTTTGAGACATGAATCTCGCAGGCTCAAGAGATGTGTCCTGGCAAAGTGAACAGATTGTGATTTTGATCAGGATCATTTGCACAGGCATCCCTGGAAGTCAGAAAATTAATTCACATGGGAACAAAAAAAAAAAAAAAAGGATCCTGAATTAGCTGAATGTGAAATAACTAGAAGGTAATAAATGTATCTTTAGCATCTGTATAGAGGGATATTTCAGTTGTATATTATATTTGCATTAGGAGACATCCCCAAAGAATTTTACAAATTACAACGATCTGTTTCAACTATTTTTGTTACTTAAGGAAGAGATAAATAAATAAATAAAAATATTATTTCCTCTATTTTTTTTCCTTTTTACCAACTGTTACAAATATAGGTCATTTCCTGGAGAGGGACCAGACTCGCTCAGCTCCTACATGAGTTGTGAGCCTGATTTCAGTGCAGAACTAACTACTAGATAGGCAGCTCGGGGCCTGTGGGGACCAGCAAGGGCTGGAGGCAGCCGCGTGCCCCAGGGCTGGAACAGTTTGACCCCACCTGTCCCTTACAGAACCTCGTCTCCCCTGGCCTTTCACCATACAGAAGGCGTTCATGGCATCCCTCAGTAGCCTGCTCCTGTGTTCAGGTAAGAGGTTGCTACCAGCTCACTCACACCTCCTTGCTGCATCTGAGCCCGTGGACTGGGAAGACAGAGCTGCCTCTCCCTTTCCCCAGCACAGCGCGGACTGCCATCATCCCTCCTGCCGCCCGCTCTTTTCCAGCCGACAAACACACACCTTCCGTTCTGTCATGGCAGCTCATGTTTCTGGGAGCTCTGATTTGCCGTATCCCCTGACTGGCTTAGAAATACACAGGTGCAGGTAAGGCAAGTAAATATCACGAGCCACAGAAATACTTTAAACTGAGAATGTCAGGAAATGTATTCAAGGAATCGATCTGAGTCAAAGACAAACCGTCATACAAACACTGAAACTGCAATAAATCTCGCTGCTTCTTTGTGAGTGCCAGGAATACCCTCTTTCCCTTCCTGTGAACAGGGCAATATCTGACCTGCCTGGTGCTTGAATGGGGAATCACTTGGGCTTCCATCCAAAAACTCCTTCTTTGGAGAAAACACAATTTGGGCAGAATACAGGTTCCTACACGTTCATGCCAGGACTCAGCAAAAGCTCCAGTAAAAGGACAGGCGCCACAGAGTCTCGAAATTCCTGCCGGTGCTACAGAGTAACTTCTTTAGATGAACAAACTGTTGCTTCCCCCCAGTTGATGTTTCTGGTGCTAAGCCTGGCACATCGAGGCACAGCTCATGCCCCATTCACTCTGGAGCTTCATCCCTCCGCCTAAATCTCTGGGTGAGCTGGTTCCGGAGGTGGCTCTGAGCTCGCCTGCAGCAAATGGTGAGCAGAGCTCAGCCCAGAGCAGAGCAGGCGACAGCACCAACCCATAGCAAAGGAGGCACCGCTTCCAGCTCCACTGAACTGTGGAACATCAAACATTGCTGATGCTATAGGCAGTATTCACCTTACTTCAGCCTCGTGGAAGAAAAATCTGTTTGAGATTATTTAACACATCTTTGGCCTCAGATACCCTCATGGCACAAGCTGCTGGAGGCTGGAGTAACGTTCATCAGCTATGGACCCTTCCTGGGGTGTCCCAGATTGGCCGTCTCAGGTGGGACAGCAGGGTTTCCTCCAACCACGTGTGATCACTCTCCTGTTTGCACCAGGACTCTTTCATCCAAAAACCCAGGAAGGGCCGCAATCACCCTGGTGGCCTTTTATTGCACAGCAGAGGAACCTTTCCACAAGTGCTTTCCACGGTGCTTTCTCCCGGTGAAGGACTAATTACGCACTGAGCCATGCTGTTACCGTGCTCTGATGTACACAGCACAGATACCACAGAGATGATATAGGAAGATTTATATCGAAATGTGGAATACTAGCAAGTATACACCTCAGAACAGTCTTGTTTGTTTTGAGCACATAAAGAATAATCAAAGTTTACTACAAATAATAAGAACTGGAACAAAACTGAGATGAGAAACAAATACAAAACCTGTGTTTGTTTACAACACATTTAAGAAAATCCCTACATTTCCAGCTATTCCAGCTGTATTACAGAATTCATGGCTCCTTTACTAGCAGAAGTGTTTGTGAGGTCACACTGGAACTGGATCACTAAGATAACCCAAAGTAAAAAAGTAATAACTTTTTTTCTTTTCAATTGAGGTCTCTTTATAGGTCTACAAATCTCTGCACTGGCAATATGTCAGTGACACATAAATGGAGGCAGGAATGGGTGCTAAGAGATGAAGTAGGGAGAAGGAAGAAGACTGTAAATAAGCTCTGCCGCTGAAGAAAATATTTGTGAAAACAGTCTCTGAAATAGGTAACCAGTCTCTTCCAACAACAAATCCAGTACACATACATTTAAATTAAAGATGTCATTGATTAACCGAGGCATTCACTTCTTGCAGGCTCATGCTGAAAGTGATTTTTTCAGGAAGACAAAGAGTAAATCCCACACTGCATCATCATCCTCCTGCCTTTGCTCGGATGCACATCCCTCTTCGCCTTCTAAACAATGTGTCCTCATGTTCAGGAAAAGGTAAGAGCTTTCTGAAAAACCCAAGTTTTCTCTGAGATCTGTTTTCTGGAGATCAAGTTTATATCTGTAATAAACTAGTATAATATTCCAAGTTTGTTGTTCTTTGGGCACATGTTGGTTTTGCAACATTTGAATGACCGCGGCCTAACTGTACTCTTCACTATATGTAATACATTTACAACTTGCAATTTAATATTTTATTAAATGTATCAGGTTCACAGTTCCCAGTAACTGCTGCTTGCATTTTCTCCCCTTTAAAGTATATCGTAAAAGAAAATAGAATTGAAATTAAAACAATACAGAAGTTATAAAAACCTCTATAAATATAGTCTGCATTTCTATGGCTATTACCTCATTTTACACTCCAGACTTATCTTTGGGTGACAGGAAGCCAAAATCCTGAAATGGTTTAGTTAGGCTGAAAATCTTATTTAATAAAGTTCTGCTGAAGAAATATAAGCAAATGTTATTAATTTCCACAAGAATCAGACATGTGAAGTCAATGGTGAATTCTGCTTTGCAAATTACAACCATATGTAGGAACGTAACTGAGAGATGGAAGAATAACTGTGACCGTTTTTTGCATTATTTCTGAGGTTGCCCTGATGAGTCACTCCATCCCCAAAACGTACTTTTGTGAAAAAATCTACATATTCACCCCTTCCAGAATAAGTGGAATGAACGACAGCCTTTGCCTGGACAACGTGCATATTGACACACCACCCAGACGCACTCTGGGAAAACAGACCTGACTGCTGAGAGGCACAGCAAGCTCTCATCTGGAGTACACAGGACCACGTGGAACAGCAGCAACACAAACAGCTGAAAATTTCGGCATTTAAAGAAAAACCCCAACTCACTAACCCCCCAAATACTGTACTGGATTAAGTTGCTTTTGAAGAGGCTGCCAGCACCAGAGTTTGTGCACAGCACGTAAAAGGGGACAAGGATGTAGTTTAAAGGAATTCCTCACAGGAGCAGTGGGCAGCACTGGAGCAGAAGGTGGCGGGGCTGGAGCCTGAAACCGAACGGTGTGTTTGCTTCTCCCGGGATGGGCAAAGCCGTACATGCCAGTGTGGTGCCAAAGAAGAACCAAAGACAATGGTAGGCAAACAGGTGAAACGTTTCTTTCATTGCAGTGATATAACCGATTCAAGAGAATATATTGAAAACGATTTTGTAACCTACAAATAGAAAGATATGGTTTCAAATATTTTTCTGTAGATGTACCCCCTTACAATGATCTCTGCCAGAGCTCATTTGCCACCTTTTTCCCCTCACATTCAGCTTGGGGAGGTCCTTCTGGGGTTCCTTGTGATTGGTACAGCATCCAAGTACCCCAAAAGAACTTAGTCTTGTCTGCAAACAGCAAAAACTAGATGATGTATGTTCAAAATAGAAGAACAAAATGAAGATCCCAGGAACAGAAGCCCATCAGTCAGCATAGCAAAGGTGAAGAAAGTTCACGTACCATTGAAGTCAACACCAGGCCTGCAACACAACAGGCTATGAAGAAGGTGCAAAATTTATGGGGACTGTTGAATTATGCTGAAACATTTGTCCCTTCTCTGCCAGTCTCCTAGAAACCGTTTCTGGGCAGGAGCAGTACAAATCAGACTTCCGGCACATCCAGCACAGGTGTATGAAGACAAGTTGTAGCTGGCCAACTTGACTGCCTCCTGTGGTGAAAAGGCTCTGTGGATGATGGGAGAGCAGCAGATTGTCACTACCTGGGAGGTTAGCGAGCCTTTTGGCACAATCTCACAGCAGGCTTGTACGCGCACTGGTGAGATATGGACTGGAGTGGTAGGTGGAGATGGGTGGCATGCCAGGGTCACGGGGCAGTGGTGTGAAGTTTTCAAAGTTTAGCAAGGAGAAATGCAGTTTTACACCTGGGATGGAATAAGCCCATGCAAGAGGACAGAAGAAGAGAAGTGAAGGAGAGATTTAATTACTGTGTCCAATTACCTGAAGGGTAGTTATGGAGGAAACAGAGCCAGACTCTTGTCAGTTGTGCACTGTGAAGGGTAAAAAGGTGGTGGACACAAGCTGCGAGAAGGGAAAAATCTTTCAGTGGTGCAGTTGGTAAGGTGGAACGTTAGGCAGTACACAGCAGAAGACTGAAGCTTTCATGGGTTTGAAAGATTGCACTGAATGCTCAACAGCTTTTCGTGGACCTTCCCAAATTGTCTGGTGGACAGAGATGGATCTACTGATTCCTCAGTTTCTCTGTACTGTCCTCTGAAAACTCCATCATTTATTCATAATCTTTTTTATCCATGTGCATTAAAGTTATTATCTGCCAAAACCGCCACGTTTTTCTAAAACATTCCTTCTAAATTTTTCTCACACCTAAGTAAACGTCTTTGTTTGTTTAAGTCTGTCGTCTCAAGAAATCCCCTGCTGTGCCTACCGTGCTCAATCCTGCTGTGCTCTCAACACTTTTATGGGAGCTGAGGCTTCTATTATTTTCCACCATTTCTGAAACTGGCTGTTGTGGTTTGGGCCGCACTGGCCACCAGGCAACCGGCAGATGCTCCCCCCACCTATCTTCAAAGAGAGAAGCAGAAGAGAGAGAGACTTATGAGTTTAGAAGGAACTAAACTATTTTAATGAAATATTAATAATAAAACAAAAAGGAAAAAATGAAATATATGCAAAACCATATCAAGCTCCCAGGATGACAATCACATCACCAACTGGCACCGGGGCAGTCCCAGGCTGGACTCAGTGACGGACGGGAACTGGATTCCCGATCTGCATCCAGGATCGGGATCACAGGCAGACGAACAGACAGAGTCCTCCTCGGACACGGCCACTGCAGAAAGAGCTGACGCTTTGATCCTCGGCCTTTATACTGAGCATGAGGCAGATGGGGTGGAATACCCCGCTGGTCAGTTTGGACCTGTCCTGTCCGCGCCTCCCCGCAGGTGGGACCCCTCTGCGCTTTTCTGCTTCCGATCCTCCAACGGGGCACACAACAAAGTGATCTGCCCGGGTTGGGTACAGCAGTGAGTATAAGCAGAGCCTCTCTGCACACCATGCCTGGGCATCAGCTATAAACACTGGTCTATCACTCTGGGAGCGAACAGTGTCTGCACAATATGCTGTTCATTTCAGTAGTTAGAAGAGGCCAGCTAAAAAGTAAAGTTACTGAACAAAATTAGTCCTGTTTTACCTCAAACCAGGACACTGGCATTCAAGGCAAGATTGTCGATCCCAGTGCTGAAGAAACAATAACAGTACAGAGAAGGAACTGGAGATACAGGCTTCTCTTAAAACTGTATTTGGAATGTGATTGCCTGTATCTTTTGCAGAGTAAACACATTCAGAAAGCTGTAGCATGAAGGCTCTATGCATATTTTTTAATCATAAAGTGAGATAGAGATACCAGTGCCCGTACCAGCTTTTGCCGCTGTCAATGTTGACTTGAGAGCTATCTCGTCCCCTTGGAGTAGAGAGTGAGCTCCACTCAGTAAACCTCAAACCTAGATGTGCAAATAGCATAAGGCTTAAGTTAATAACTCTGTTCACTTTTATTTGTAGATCTCCCTTCTAAGAGAATAAGTATCCACATTTGCTTCATGAAGAGGGTGGAGAAAGAAGAGCACTGAGCAAGCTAAAAGAACTAAAAATAGCGGTGGGTGGCTCAGGTTGAGCTGCAATTCTTGTTAGTGATAAGTACATCCTTGATTTAAAGAGCTGCTCCTCTGGTTCCCAGGGAACAAGATAAATGAGAGTGATGATAGGAAGGCAAAAAATACCCTGCTGTGTATAACCACGCTCAGGATCATCAGTGATGCTGACCTTAAGAGAAAACCTTGCACAGGAGGTGAATGGTGCCCAGAGGGGACTGTGGAGAGCCCTGCCAAGAGAAGGACCTGGAGACAGTGAGGGTGAGTTATTCACATGTGTATGTATATTTACATACATATACTTGCATATACATCTATATTCATATGCTATACCATGGGCATTAAAAAAACAACAACCCCAAAGGGCAGTTCTGGTGCTCTGAGCACAGCATAAGGTGAAGAGTGTGGTCTGGGAACCTGCGTAAGCTGCAGGGATGCGGCCGTACGGTGTGTGGTACTGCACAAGCATCTTTCCAAGAACAAATGAATGCAAACTGGCCAGGAATAAATACAGGCTGGGACTTCAATCTCTAGAGGAGTGAGGATATGAGATCACCCGAAACGGTTTCAGAAATTGCTCAGGACTTGCTTTGACAACCAGACAGTTGCTGATGGCTCCACAGTGCTGCACCCTGTACCTGCACCCAGAGAAATCTGCAAATATTTCTGTAAGACCCAGTGTTCTTGCTGAAAAGATGTGCTAAAGTCTACGAGGTCCAACAGAACCTTTGTCTGGTGAAATGACCTGGGGACTGCTCCTCTGAACGGGAGCTGCATGGCCTCACTGCAGGGGCTGTCTACCCTGGGTGGTGGCTCTGGCGCTCTCCACGACTCAACTGGGCCAAGAACATCTGGAATATGAGGCAAGCAAACTTCAAAACCAGGAACACAAATATGTCTAGTTTTCAGAATTAAAACATTTTTGAATTTGGGTGAAATGATAATCAGTTTACTGATAACAAAATAAAAATTTCCCACTAAAACAGATGCTTGAAAAATAAGTTTACTGAAAGGCAAGTTTTCTGTTTAAAGGCACTTTTGTTGGATAACTCCTGGCTAAGCACACTCTGAAGTTGTTCATCCACCCAAAAGGCAGTGAAAGACACTGGAGGTTTTGACTGGGGACTACCAGAGGAGAGAAATACCCCTCAGGGAATCACAGCATTAGCTAGAAAAATCCTGTAATTTTGAATACAAAGAAGTTCACTAGCTTTTGAAGATAATGCTTGTGGTTACAGATATATTTTCTTCCCACTCTATTATTTCTCTATCACAACCCAAAAAATAGAACATATTTTTACTGCTGAAAGTGGAGAATATATCTCACACAAAGTCAAGCACCACATATGACAAAAAGAAACATCCCAAAAATACCTAGGCTAGAAATGAGTCAGAGAAAAGTTTTTGTTTTTCTTTTTTTTTTCAGGATGCATTAGGTGTGAATTGTGAATGGCATTTAATTGCAGCACTGTGTATGAGTTTAGGAAATGCTGTGCAGAACATTATCAATTCCACAGGAAACAGATGGAAATAGGCTGTGAAAAAATACTGTGCACAGCAGACAAATGGCCTACAAAGTGCGAAAAAAAACCCCTTAGAAATAGCACATTTGTAAGTTCTTCATATTGTTTGATTTATTTACTCCACAGTTTATATACTATAATGCTAGATATGGCTATAGGAGCTGTTGATGGTTCCTGACAACATTGAAATAATTGACTGATATCAGACTTAGCGCTGAAGGAAGCAGCAGTTTGGGCATACTGCATAGTTGATAGCAACCAGAATTATATAGCTGCTCATTACGTTTTTTCACCTCTTCAATTTCAGTATTTTATTTTTGTGTGTGAAGTGTTGACCCAGACCTAGAACTTACCTATTCATTAATATTTCTTTTCCTCAGTAGCACGTAGTTGTGCAGCTCCTCTTAACACAGCAGACCTTGTTCTGTTGATGCATACTCATCAGAAAAAGATATAGTACCCATCCAAGGAATCAAAAATTAGATAAACTTGGCAAAGGGCAGCAGGAGAGGAGGACCAGAGGGCACTAAATGAGTGACCTCAACACAACAAATGACAAGTTGTCAAAATCTCTTTCAAAGCCGGAAATGAGGAGGACAGAAAGCTATATGCACAAGTTGGTGCCAGGAGCAGTACTGGAGCAGGTGGGGTGGAAGTGACAAAGCGTAAGCGTGCCTCTGTGAGTTGCTCTTGGGGTTAAAGAAGGTTGGTACTCTAGCCAGTGGGAGAGGTGTCTGACGCTGAAGATTTGACCCAAACAGCTGAACTATACTGCTATTCTCAAAACACATTATTAAAATAGAAATAAAAATCTTGACTTTTGTGTAGCGTGCCATGATCCAGTTATTGCACTTAATAATCCACAGTTGTTGAGTTCATCAAACAACCCCAGATAGGTCTGGGGCAAGAAGCACAGCAAGGTGTGTTATGCACCCTGCTGTCATGGCAGCTTACTTACACACCAAAATGACATCTGTCATCAGAGGACACATTAAGACTAGAGGTTAAAACTGAAATTCTTTACATTAAAGCCACTTAAACAGTGGGACAGAGATGGCTGTGGTGTTGCAGGGAGAGATCTGGTGTTCCTCACCCACCTTAGCTCAATATTTGGTCTCACTGTTTTCAGTAGCCTTTTGGAGGGGGAGAAGACCCCAGAGGAACCTCTACAGTCACAGTGGCTGGGTCCAGAGCGTGCCACAGGCACCATGGGGCGCGTGGTCCCTGAGGCCATGGCCACCCCACAGCGTGAGTCCCTCCTCAGGCTTTATTGCGGCTTGACAGCCTCTCCTGCCTGGATACCAAGTGCCAAGAGGTGTCACGGGAGCTGGTGGTAGGTACAATGTGACAGTCTGATACTCTTCGTTAGGTCTTTCGTTATACTTCTTGCAGAGGGCCTGGGTCCTATTTGCTATCTCCAGGCCTGGCTGTAGTACAAAACAGTTGAGACAGGAATCCTTTGCCTTGCCCAAACTTTACAGCAGTTGTAGATCCAGGATTTAGTGAAAATGTTGTCTCTTTATTGCAAGCCTCTTTCCAATGGAGGTAGAGAGGAAAAATGGCAGTGTAATTGCTCTGAAATTTTAATTTTAGTGGTGTCTTATCTGTTTTGTCTCAAACTCGGGGAGAATAAATCAGCTTGGTCCTTCCTCATAAACACTGCACACTGATTGCGCCATGGGCTCTGTCACTCCCAGGGATGTGGCTCCTAGTCCTTGACCAAGGGCATCCCATCACCACACATGGTCCCTGGTGCCAGCATTGGGCAGCTCCACCTTGGGGAGGAATGCTGAATAGAAATGGTTTTGGCTCACGCTAAGCTATCAAGATGCTGAAAACTGCTGTTTCATTTCTCTTTGGCTTTTATTAATGCAGAGAGAGTTATTTATCCATGCCTGCAGCAGTAGCAAAAGTTCAAAAACCTATATATATTTTATGAGCAATATTTTTAATGCTTTTTAATAAAACAGGAAAACAAGACTTCAGTATAAAATGTCCTTCATTAAGAAGTGTAAATGGGCAGAAAGCTTCAGTGTAATGCAAAGAATTTTCCATTGGGATTGAAATAAACTAATAAGTTACTGTTAGCTGGATTGCCAAAACGCACCATTCTCTCAAATAAGAACAGCAATACAATGTCAGTGAAGAAAAAGATTGATTGATTTCCTAGGTAATAAACAGAAATCTACCACTATGTGCCCAATTGCACTAATCCACTGGTCACCACTAGCGAAGTGCACATGGGTGAAAAGCATAATCAGACCCGGCACAGCTTTAGCCGCACCCTGGCTACAAAACAGCAGCTAAAGTTACTCCTCGCTTGGACAGATGACATCACCCAAAGTGGGAAGCCACTGAGGACGACCAGCTGCTTTCCAGTAGCATCCTCGTCCCAGGCACTGGTCATACTGGTAGGCTGAGGAGCACTACCTCTAGCCAGCAGAGCGTGGAAAAGCCTTTGGGTTGCTCATACTTGCTCAGAAGCCCACGCCAGATTGCAAGAGCTCCAAGCACCGCGAGACCATAAAGAAAGCATATGGCCAGCTCTTTATCTGCTTCACAGTCCTGCTCTTGATATAGCTCAGCACATGTGCACAAGAGA
>NW_009661375.1:804702-848610 GCF_000708025.1 Charadrius vociferus | reverse complement strand
CAGGAAAATGTGTGTGAGTGGAGAAAGTACATAAAAATATGTTCTTACAGCACTGTTATTGATAGTGCTAAACATGATAGATCATTATGGATTGTAAATGCTGACAAAAATAAGCTCCAAATAACTCTTCAATGCAGTAATACTGACAGTAGAGTCAATAGTATCAACCATCTCCCGCTAATGCCCTTCTGCAGCATGCTGAGACAAGTCCCTGAGCAATGTGCTTTCTCTTCCAGCCTGCCTGATGCCCCCTGCCAGGCTGGGCTGCAGGGTTAGCTGGGCTCCAGCCTGGGTCTGCATTTGGCCAAGGAAAGACAGTTGTTCTTTCTCAGCCAGGGAAGAAAAAAAAGGTAAAGCACAGAATCACTGTCACTGAAGCACAAGTCTAGCATTGGGATGCTGGGAGAAATATGTCCCTTCAGCCTGAAGAAAAGAAGGCAAAGGGAGACCTTAGAGAAGGTGGAGACAGGCTCTTTTTGAAGAAGCATGGTGGCAGGACAAGAGGCAATAGGCACAAGCTGGAACATGGGAAACTCCCATTAGATGTAAGCAAAGACTTTAAAAATTAGAGTAGCCAAATGCTAACAAGACTTGAGAAAAAACAGAAGGTTGTGGAAACTCTGTCCTTGGAGACTCTCAAAACGTGACTGGACAAGGCCCTGAGCAACCTGCTCTGAGGGCTCCTGCTTTTAGCAGCAGGTTGGAACAGAGACCTCCAGCAGACCCTTTCCAACCTGAATTACTTTGTGACTCTGATGTCTCTGTGGTCTCAGAACCAGAGAACAATTTGGTTTGAAAGATACCTCTGGAGATCTCTGATCCACACTCTGGCATCTCCAAGGATGGAGATCTCACATGCTTGGCTTCCAAGGTGAGACAACCAGGAAATTGGAAGTGACTTCGGCCTGGGCCATCTGAGGTTCCTTCTGGGTCTTTCAGTTAGTTAACAAAGACTCTTCTCTCCTGAAATTAAGGAAAATTTGCTTTTGGCATCTAAGTTCACCTGAGAGAGAGCCCCCGGCCCCAGCACAATTACTGTATTTATATGCAGTTTTGTCGTTAAAAGATTGTCTCCTCAAAATGTTGAAGGCCAACCTAGGTTTCTGCATGGCTTCAGAAGCCTTCCTCCTCTACAGTTAAGACTCCCTTCTTGTTGACACAGTGCCTCTCCCCATGGGAGACAGAAGCTGCTCCTCGGGGAACTGTTCCCTTCACTTTCCCCTTCTTCTGTCACTGGATCCATCTTTCTCCTTTTTGTCCATCTTCCTCTCCTGGACGATTAAGTTCACCAGATGGAAAACCTCCCTTGTCCTGAGCTGCTCAGGTTCCTCTTAACTTTTCAGTAATTACAAAAAGATGACTCATAGAATACTAAAACAACATCATTGCTAACCTCCAAGTTAATGAGAGATTAAAGGACAGTGAAACAAACTGCTTCTGGGGTCTGCTCTAAAGCTGAAGGGATTTAATTACTTTCTCCAGACAATACAATTTAAATGGTTCCAAATATTGGAATCTATTATTCCAGGGCAAATCTGGAGAGTGAAGTCTCCACTGCTTTATCCAACACGGTTTCATATTCCCTCCCAGAGCACCTCAGCCATCCTCTCCGTGGTCTCTGTGAGCATCCTTCACTGGGGGTGTCCACACTCCTCTCATCTGGGGAGGATGGGGATACTGGGAGGGATACTGGGCACATCAGAGAGATGAAAAGGTGCCCACACCCACCTGCCCCTCTGCAAAACCCTTATCCCGTCACCTCCCTGGAACAGATCGCAGCTCATGGTCCTAGCGAGTGACTAGCAGGTTCAACACTTCTCCAGCATCCACACTGCCACAAGTGAATTCATTTAATTTGTATTCAGAGTCACTCTCTGAAAACAAGAAGTCAGTTGTTTTACTTTGGTTCTGTTGCCTCAGTAGCAATTTTGACATTAAAACTACACGATGATTAGTGTTTTCTATACAGTGTACAGGTGGTGTAACGTGGTCTCTTGATGCAGCACCATGCAATAAGAAATAAACTGGAGGAAAGGTGAGGAAACAAAATTATGAAAATACCTCAAATGGATGAGTGGAAGAGATTAATCCTTCTACTTAGAACCAAGATTATTTCTTAGTTTTATTATTATAAACACAAAGTAGCTGTTCACTCCTTAAAACACTGCCTGTTTAGTAACTTTGGGAAAAAACATAGTCCATGTACACTGAAAAGGGGTTTTAGTTCCTATAAAATAATGCAGTTTTTCTGTTAGCAGGAGTGAGCAACAAAGTGAATATTTTAATGGAGAAGAATGAATTAATAGAATATTACTTATTACCAGTCTTATTAATAAAGTAAGTTAAAACAGTTTCTCACTCAAAAGCAGTGTTCAGGTTTAGCGCAGTATTTCCTATACACAGGGACACTGTCAGGTACCTGTGGGTGTTCAATAAACCTTGCAAGTCTCACAATGCTCAACCGACCTGTTGGACTTTGACTGTCTTCAAGGCTGGAGACTCTCAAACCCCCCGGGGCAGCCTGCTGCAGCGTTTGACCACCCTCACAGTAAAAGGCTCTATTATGTTTCAGCGGAATTTCCTGCACTTCGCTTTGTGCCCATTGCCTCTTATCCTGTCCCTGGGCACCACTGGGAAGAGCCTGCCTCCATCGTCTCCACACCCTCCCACCAGGTACTTCTAGACATGGATGAGATCCCCCTGAGCCTGCTGTTCCCCGGGCTGAGCAGTCCCAGCTCTCTCAGCCTCTCCTCATGCGAGAGATGTTCCAGTCCATTCACCATCTTTGTGGGCCTTTGCTGGAGTCACTCCAGTAAGCCCAGGTCTCTCCTGTACTGGGGAGCCCAGCACTGGACCCGGCACCCCAGCTGGGTCTCTGCAGTGCTGAGCAGAGGGGCAGGACCCCCTCCATCGACCTGCTGGCCACGCTCTGCCTGAGGCAGCCCAAGAGGCTGGTGGCTGTCTTTGCCATCATATCATTTAGAATGGTTTGGTCTCATTGTCTATGTAACACTCACCACACTCTCCCAGTTCAACGCTCTTCAATAGCATGATATCTCATAGGTAATCTCTCTTTACTGTTATGCTTTATGGAGAGGACTTTTATGTTTGGCATCCAGATGCCTTCTATGTGCAAGTTCCTGCCTGTAAGTACTGGAAATTAATGTTGTGTATAATAATACACTGTGCAATAGGCTTGTGACCTTTGCTGTGAAAGTGCACTTTGATTACTTGGCTTTTCCAACTGTCCTGTGTTTACACACCACAGCCCACTAACCTTTGGGGACCGGACAAAGTGGCTGCTCAAACAAAATACAGAATACTGAAAAGGTCACAAGTGAAGCATGGTCTACCCTTGTCTGAATACATTAAATAAGCACTCTTAGTTAGAAGAGTTCATTCTCACGGCAGAGTGAAACAGTGAGGAACTGCAGCCACATTAACACGGCAAAGCCTGTGTGTGAAGAGTGAGAATTGGGAAGTTCACTTCTGCTCATCTCATCTTCAGGAATGCAGTCCCATCAAATTCCATAAGATCAACGCAGGGCAACATGCACCCAGTGACAACTGAGAGAGGAATTAATATAACAGTAATAAAGCCCAGATCCATGTGCAGCTCGCTGTATGCGATTAGATTTCACGGGAACGTTCTTTGCATTGAATCTTCCCCTGAATAGCAGGGATGATCCTATATGTAGGATGCATCTTTTAACTGTCTGAACATGAGCTGAGCAGAGGGGAATTTAAGCTGTTCAGAAGTCCTCCATCAAACTGCAGGTGACAAGATGTGCTCACAAATTACACTCCCATACTGTGAGGCTGCTCCTCAACCGACCAGAAAATACAGCCAACAGCCAGAGACGCGCGGCATGGTTTACCGTACTGAAGCTTTTACAGTTGCGGCTTTGTGGTACTCCATTACTCACATGCCCCTTTTCTTTATGCCTTGTATTTTATAAAGGAGTCTCAAACTACTGAAGAATTCCTCTTGTAACTTGTCTTTTAGGAATATTTAATGTTCTAAAATGTTTCGGTCTATCCCAGGGCTCCCTGGGCTGGGATACTGGGAAGGTCTGGGCACTGCGTCAAGGAGCAGCCGACCGCTGTCCTTGGAGGCAGTCAAAAGCCACCTGGACAGGGTCCTGGGCAACTGGATCTAGGTGGCCCTGCGTGAGCAGGGTGGTTGCTGCAGATGGCCTCCAGAGGTCCCTTCCCACCTCAACATTCTGCCATTGCCTGTTTTTCACTCCCATGCAATGTCCTCACAGGCAAAGTCTGGCGGCTGCCAGTGTGTCCCCAGGGTGGCAAATACAAAGGGACCTAAACGTGTTGTGCACCTAACACATTCTTACATCCAATCATGCCAACCTTGTGGAAGGAAGAAAGTACTAAGAATCTCCAGCATGCAATATTCTGAAAAATTTAATGACAATACGTATTATTTACTAGAGGCAGAAAATCTCCTTAGAGAGCAAGGTGAGTTTCTCAGCCTAATGTTGCTGGCACTTTGCACGAGAAGCAGCTTTTAGGTTCAGAGCCCTGGCTTCTGTCTCTGCAGGCTGCCACGGGAAACAGCAAGGTGGTTGAAAGCGTGTAATTAATGCAATTAATCTGTGGGTCTGAAAATTCTGTTTGAATAGAGCTAGTTGAAAAATGGGATTTTTTCCCTATAGCCAAGTTCTCTCCTACAGGAAAGATATGTGTTATTATTTCCTTTGACAAAAAATCAGCCCACATTATACAAGCAGAAATGGTAACAGTTCCTGCTTTCCCTTTCACCCTTCTTACTTTCTTCCAGTTTTAACAGTAATTAAAAATTACAGGTTTGTTTTCTCATATTTAAAAAACATAATACATAAACAATGTCCACTTTTCCCCATTCTTTTCAATTCAAAGTAATAGAAATGGGAAAACCTGAGTGTTCCCCCACCAAATTTTGCTTTTCTTTTTTAAAAAAAATGAGAAAAAGTAATGAAAAACAAAAACTCATAAATCACAACTTTTCCATTAAAAATATTTTGACAGATCTACTCATCACCTCCGAGTTCTTCAGAACTGGAGGTAAAGGTGGATATTCAGGCTACATTTTATTACTTCAGCCTCTATTGGCCTTTTTCAATATATCTTGTTCTTTTTTCATCTTTCTTCCACAAAAGGATGGTTTGCCATTGTACCTTTAATGCAGTTTCTTTCAGCAGCTGCCAGCCTGCCCGCACTGTTTTTCCTCCTCGCGTTTGTTCCCAAGGCTTTATACCCTCCCGCTCCCCGAGCATGCTGAAACCAGAGGGGTTTTTTGCTTTGTTTAAGCCTATCATCTCTTTTCTGGCACTCTCATTACATCCCTTCGTTAGAATACTAAACTCCACCACCCGATATACGCATGTCTCTCCCTTGCCCGCGATGCCTTCCACCCTTCAGATCTTCTCCCAGCCCTCCTGTAAGAGCCAGGCATGAAGCTACAGCCGCCTGTGCTCGTGTTAAACCCTCCTCCTCCCGAATGAAACACATTATCGCCGGCATTTCTCAAGAACGCCATAAACTGAATTCCTGCCGCTTTCAGTTTGCAGGTGCAGCTTGGTGTTACCCGCAGGTTACATGAATGTTCCTATTAATGGTTCAGCAAATGAAAATGCAACTCCTTTCCCAGTACTAGAGCTCCCACATGAACTTATTTGTGTTCTCTGCTCTTTTCATTATCCACAAACATTCAACAATTTCCCACACTACCACATTCCAGACCATTGGAACAGAGACATACATCCTCCACCCCCCCACCCCCCCCACCCCTGGCTATATAAGGACAGATTATATCCTTTCACATCCAAAACGATCTCTGGCAGCTCCCTCTGAGGTGCCTCCGAGGCTGACCAAGCCCCTCCCAGTCTGGGCAATGAGACCCTCTGCATCTTCCCTGCCCGCTCCCAGAGGATGCTGTGCGGAGCTCCTCACAGCTGCTATTCCATGCTCCTCCTTTTTCTCTCTCCTATGAATATAGCAATTTCCCTTTCTCAGTCTAGACTGAAATTCATCAGAGGAGCTACTCTGTGAAAAGAGCCCAAACCCTTCACCCCGGGTGATGTTTCGATCACCATTATCTGTGCAAACAGGATCTGCAGCAAGAGTCACCGCTCCACCTTGATCTTGCTTTTAACTTTTTCACTCGTCCCACCACGATGCGCTCAGATGCTGGTGGCAGACAGGCAATTCTGCCTCTCCCCATCAGGCTTAGCAGCAGTATTGTTTGAGAGTCTTGTGATTTCTGGTTTCTTGAAGGCTGAGGCTAGCTCTGCCTCGAAGCGCCTTTCCCAGCCCTTCCAGGTGCCATGCAACGGGGTGCTCCGATAGCATCCCTCCTGCTGGTTGACCTTACTCCCCCATCCCTGGGCATGGCAACATACTCTATAAGAACCGCAGCTCGGTTGGCGCAGGGAGCCCCAGCCTGGGCTCCGGGGAGGGAGCGCCACTGCCCGGCCTTGGCCAAGCAGTGCCAGAGCCCTCCTCTGCCTCCGGCCCCCGGCAGCGCAGCCGGGCACTGGGACACCCACACCGCACCTCAGCCACAGCCAGGAAAGCCCCTCGTTGCTGCCAGGGGTTTCACCCACAGGGGCACCCAAAACAACGACGCTTCATCCGTTAACAGTGTGCAATACTGCCTTCACGTCTTGAGAATGGCAATGGGTTAAGGGGGTTATTCTTGTGGATTTAGTGCTTTTTTTTCAACCAGGATTTTCTGCATTCAGTGTTTCAGATATGTGTTCTCTGTCAGTTCAGGCCTGTTGCATACCACTAAAGTTTGCTTTCTTTATCAATGTTTTTAAACATACCTAAGCGATACATATACACACACGCTATATTTATATACACATGGGTACAGAGTTATTTTCTTTATGGATGCACATGTATATGGACATTGTGAGTGTGTATATTGACATGTACTCTTGGTTAAAATGTTTGGGCACCAGAATTCTGTGTAATTATTTTTCAAATGACAGCTGACACAGAAGCAGAGATAAATGATCCTCTCAAGCATCTTTTTATCTTGGCTTAGTTGCAGGAAGGTAACCTAGGGCAAAATCTTTTTAAAACCCCTCTCAACAGCGCAAAATGAGATTAACTTGTTGTGTGAGTTCCAGTACGCCAACCTATACACACTGATCATGGAATACACGAGAAGCAAACATAAGTAGAAGAACAGGATAAAGAAGGAATTAGGCTGCTGTATATTGATTTCTTCTTTAACAGAGATTTTTAGATATTTAAATTCTGATTTTTTTTTTCTTCTGCACTCAGTTATTCTGATTTGGCACAAAAATGTCAGAGTATGACACTTTTTGCTTAAGGCTTTCTATGCTTTTAGTTTAACAGAGGCTCCAAGCATTGTAATAAATATCCAGTGTAATCTTGCTTAGGTACCACAGTTCGACAATTTCACTGTTAAATTCCAAAAAACCCACAAGTAACAGCTGAAAGAAATACCCAACTTTCCTTAATGTAAAAGCCAACAGTCCTGTGCTCTGCTAGGAAATCTTTCCCAGTTTGATGACCTCATAATAAAGCATTATTATGACAGAATGTGGGTTCATTTAAGCCAGAAAAGGTACAGCGTCATCCTGCAGGAACACTAAATGCTCTCAACTCAGTGGCACCTCTCGGCATTGAGGCAGATCACTCTGTTAGAGGGGACTTGTGTACCGCTCCCAGTGATGTCACAAGTTTCTTGCACTAGAAATAAATCAGCCTGGCACGATATATCTTACTGCATTTCAGAAATGGAGGCAGCAGCTGGGAGATAGCCTTTTTCAGCTTGAACCATGTCAGTTCTTTTCTCCTTTTCTAACCTTACTACACACTGTTGCTCCTGAAAATTGTCAGGTCTGAAAATGGCAAACCGCTGATATTTGTTAGATCTGTTGTGCTGGAAATGAAGCTTGGGTGGAAGCTCCGTTCCTGACAATACTAATCAGCTTACACTGTCTAGACTTGCTTGCAAATAAACTAGGTCTGTTAAAAAGAGCCTCAGCAGATAATATTGACAGAAACAAATCAGATCAGAAAGCTGTCAAGAAGCAATCACCACCCCAAAGCAGAGGAAATTCAGTAGAATACAAGATAGGTACTTTTTTTTTTTTTTTTAAGACTTTGCACACTAAGGAAGCCACATGAAAATCAGAGAATTGACTAACTCATGGGAGAAAATACAATGGAAGAGCATGCTCTAAATCCCGTAGCTCGGGGCATATTACCTACTGGTAACACAGGTAATGAGAAATACGATATCAAGCAAGATGACCCTCAGCAGTGTTGGTTCCGTATCCAATGGAGTAAGGAAGTGTCCAGCAGAAGGTAACTGGTGAATGAAACAGTGACAATGACAACAACCACTGATCTGGCGGCTAGTACAATTAATAGAACAAAGAAATGGTCACATCTCTGCCCCTTTTTTAAAACAGAAGGAATAATGGACAACAACTAAAAAACTGTGGAGAAATCGCAGAATTATTAGCAATTGTAGTTAATAATCACTAATTTCTGCTTTGCACCAGTGTGGTGCAAAGTACTAGAAGACATGGAAAGGGTCAATGTTATACAGATCTTCAGCAAAAGAAACAACCAGGAGATAAAAATCAGTGAAGTTAGTTTTACTTCACAGGAAAACTGCGAAGGAAGTCAGCATGATAAACTAGAAACAGCTTGGTTTTAATGAATCACATCAAATCAGTCTACTCTTTTCTCCATAGGACAGTAACGATCTCATGATTTCTAATGAAGAGCCAGCTGATACAGCCTCCCAAGCCTTACAACAGTCAAAATAGCTCACGCAGTATTCTCCTAGGCAAATGAGACAAGCATGGTCTAAAATAAATCGTCACAATTGTTAGAGGTATACAGTATACTTTATTTTATAAAACAATAGTAATACATGACAGGTGCAAGCCTGCTCAGAAATTATACTTGTAGAAAGATTATTAACATTTATTACCAAGAAGAAGGGATGCTTCTGCACAGGTTGGTGAAACCAAATATTTTAATGGTCTGGGTGACATCTCCTAAAGATCACTGCATCGCCAGGAGATGGATTGCAAATATACTGGAGAACAGCCCAAGTTAGGAACAGCTTTGCCATACTAGGTGGACTGGAAATGTAGGAAGCTATTAGTTGATAAATGCTGCAAGCGTGACATGTAGGCAGGAGCAATCTACGTTTATATACAGTGCAGAAAAGGACACGGGGCTTAACTGAAATGGACTGAATCAACAATGTGCTGCTGTGAAAAACAGTCTCTGAAGAGGAACTTTACCTGTGAGATGCATGAAGTAAATCCTCCACTCTAGTCAGTGTTGGGAAGGTATTTGTTGGTGTGTTGTGACCAGTGCTGCACTTCAAGGAAGAGCTGGATCAAACACAGTCTGTGAGAAAACACAAAAACCTTCTCAAAAAAAAAAAAAAAGAAATCTGGAATATCTTACCTTCAGGGAGAGATTTGGAATGAGGAGCATAAAGGTTTCAAGGGACATGGTTAATGATCTTCAACTGCATAAAAGGCTGGCAAGAAACATTAAATAACGAGTTTTCTATGTTCATCACAGATAGAGCAAGCATAACAAAGGTAAACTCAGGCAAGAAACACTCAGAGAAAGTTTCTAATGCTGGGATGAAGCATCGCCGGAGCAGGTCGCCTAGGGAGGTCTGCAGAGCTTTCTTTACTGGGGCCAAGAACAAGCTCTGCCCCAGGAACCATACAACTAGAGCTGATCCTGGCCTGGGGCATGGGGTGTCCCACACGCCTCCTCTGTCTTCAGTAGTGCTTATTAAAGTGCCAAACAGATTGAAATCCTTCCTGACACTTCAGGCTTAGAGTGAACAACGGGTTTGCCTTCTCAATATAACTGATTACAGCAATTAAAGCAGCTACCATAGAAGGCTCTCCTTAGCAAAGTTAACATCCAAACTTACCATTTTCAGTTTTCCATCAGCGAAGAACAGAAAACTCTTCAAAACTGACACACCATTGTCTTGCAGTGTAAAACAGACATGGACAGCTTTTGAAGCTCACCCCACGAGGTTACCCTACCCATAGGCTGACAGAACCTCGCCTGTGCTGGCCAGGGCCAGCTGCTCCCAAAGGACAAGGCACCAGGGGTGGCCCGGGGCAGGCTATCCCTCACCAACCCCCCCACAACCCCATAAGGCCCAGCCACAGCTGGTGAGAGGGTCCATCAACAGCCTCAGGCACGGCAAGGAAGAAAACATGTCCAGTGTCCAGCCAGAAGCAAAAGAAGATGGAGCCAGAGAGAGGACTAGAGACAAGGCTGTGACATGGATCCAAAGTCCACCCATGAAGCAGGGACACCCACAGCACAGCTCAGGAAAGGTCTAGGTGCCCAGACCAAGGCTTAAATGGAGCTGCCAGGCCAGGGGCAGAGGGTGTGGGAGAGCAGGTGAGACTCGTGGGAGTAATCAAGGTCTATTAGTGCACTCACAGCCCTGACATGGAGGAGCACTCCTGAACTCAGAGCTGCTGGGTGCAGGGAATATTTGCAATATGCACTTGGAGGACTCAGGTCCTCTAGACACCACTGCAATGGCACATAGCTACACTCCTGTTTAGTATTGAGTAATTGCAATGGCTGTAGCATTGATGATGACAGCTAAAACAAAAATGGATTTGCCTTGGTGAGCTCAAGGGCTTCTAACACTCATCCTGCAGTGGTGGACTCAGAACTGCCCTGTGGTGGTACAATTTCAGCGACCTTGTTGATGCACAGGAGTTTATTAAAATCCTTGATCTTTAGGGCATATTGCTGATGGGATTAGCACAACCTCTGGTATCCATGGGAAAACATAACTGACGATGTCCTGAAACTTCCCCAGCAGCCCTTGAAACGGCTGAGCCCTTTGCTATGGCATTCACGCACTGGCTCTGTGGAGTCTGAGGCACAGAGGACGATCAAATTTATCCAAGCCACTGATTCATGGAGAGATAGCTAAGGTGAAGCCACAAAGTTGGTTACGCTATTAGACCTATCTATGCAGCAGTGCACTGACACCCTGAAATCTGTGGTTTATTTAATGTTTGGCATTTAAAAAAACAATCTATGAATAGCTCATTAGTCTCTTCTGTTCAACAGATAGGGGGTTTGGATGTCTGTTGGTATGCATAAAGGAAGCCAGTGCAATGAAAAATGCTCTTTCTGATGGGCAAATAATCTTGCAGATATAGGAAGCAACTGATTGATTTTGCTGTAGCATCTGTTCCAGATAACACGTGATAAATAAGTTGGCGTGTCTATTTGTGTGGATTCATGGAAGCAGATAGACATACCTGCCTCAGTACTGGGAGCTACCAGCCCGAGCCAGGACTTTGGCGATGGGAGACTGTCCGTGTTGAGACTGTGGTTAAAGACTGAATCTGGAAGCAGGAAATTCTTTTCTGCCTGATCCTCTCTGCCAACACCTTTGTCTGTCTGGATTAAAAGTATAAGTGCTGCCTCCGTGGTTGTGCTTAATTTAGATGGTGATACAGTCTGTGGCGTCAAGATTTTTATCTTAAAATACTGTGGATATATTAAGTAATGAAGTCATGACACAACAAGGGGAGGTGAAAACAGAAATCACGTTTTTTTCAGTAGGGGTTGTCTCTTTGAAGAACGTTAGCTCACAGTGTGTAAAGTTGAATATGAGCAAATCTTTGTGATACCACAAACCACACAATACAGCCTAGCTGCAAGGTTGAAGGAGATGGAATTGCCCAATGCACTGAGCTGCTGGAGAAGGATCACTGAAATCTACCGATGTGAGTTACATTATTCTCTCATGGGGAAGTCCATTTATTATCTATAATTGAAGAAATCCAACATAGGGTGTGGCATGTGGCCATATTTTCACATTTTATGGAATAAACTGGGATGTTGCTACAGAGAAGCAAATTCTAAGTCCAGTGGTTCTTGCCGCACTGTGTTGACCGTGGTGGCTTGGCCACCTTAAAGCCATATCTTGTGAAGGAATACATCCTAACAGGATTTATCCCTGGTTTGGTTATCTTTTAGTCATTTTAAGTAAAGTGAAAATTCATTTAATGGCATTTCTTTTCATCAGCACCTAAATTTTTTACACTTTAGTTCCTCAGATTAGGCAGGTGGCCGAAGCAACTTCACTACAAGCTCTGGATGAATTGCATCTTTAAGTAAATTGAATTTAAAGGTGTTTAACCTGAGATTTCTTCCTTATGAGTGGAAGTACCACCTGTGAGAGAAACCTCCATGCCAGGTCCTTTATGGGAGACAGGAGCTGCTGTCTGCATCTTAATTCAGAAGCACTGCCAGCCTAGTGGGTCCCATCATACAGCTGGTGACGTTTCCATCATGACACACTGTGTTTGGGGTACAGGGGCTCTTCTACAAGGACAGACAGTTGTGACCCTGGCAAGGCAATTTGCAATGACAGAGAATTTACCCTGTTGCACATCACATCCTTCCTATTGTTACTTGTCCTCATCACTAGAAATGTGCTGAATGATCTTGTGCCTCATTTCGAGACAGACCCTTTCCTGCTTGCAGCCGTGCATCATCCTCAAACCAGGATACCATTTAAATACTCCTTTGCAAAATTGCCTCCTATCACTAATCTTCCTCTGATTACACATGCCTAGATGTAGATCTGAGCCTCTTCCCTTCCTCCTCTGTGTTAGATTAATAACCTTGTAGAGTTTTCTAAAATTGTGTCATAATTATGGTTGTCTTTCTGAAGCCTTTTCCATTTTCCACCATTCTTACGGGAGACAGGACACAACATTTTCCACAGTACTTCATTAACCATCTCAGACAATCTTCATAAATTGGTAAAACCAGTTTTGCACTTTTACTCAATATGTTTTTCCTCCAACACCTTTTTTCCTCTGTGCACAGAATCACTTTGGGTCACCGTTTTCCAAAAGATGGGGTGGAAAGGGAAGCTGTTCCCTACATGCGAGGCTCTCAGAATCATGGCTTTCCACTCAGCTGAATTAAAAAGAACACTTCCAAACATTTTGAATGCCACATTCGGTATAATTTTTAATTGGAGAGTGCCTATGTAAAGATTATTTTCATAAAAAAAGTTAGGAATGCAATTAAACATATTCAAATAAAAATTCTGTGCCAGGCCCCGAGGTCCTTTACTTTAATTTATTAATGTAACACTGCTCAGCCACTGAGTATGGTTGAACAGCACTTTGTTGAAACAATTACTGCTTAATAATGGGCAACTTCTGGCTTTGCATGAGCTTCCACTTCATTGGGAATTGCATGTGGCCTCCTTTCAAGGCTGATCTTGGCCCCAAGTAAAGGGGGGACAAACAAAAACAAATATGCCTTCCTAAGCATGAGAAAAATTCTCAAAATAAATCAAAGTCGTCTTCATTTGGCAGTATCACTTCAGTGTAGAGCTTTCTATTAGCAAGATGAATTTGCCTTTTTTTCTCTTCTTCTTTTAACACAAGTGCTTGGAAGAATTGCTGAAACCCTTTGTTACACATTATTTAATTTATTCATTTTCTTAAAGTGTGTAACTGGAACAAATCAGGTGACGTGTAAAGCTTTAGCTTTAGTAGAGTCCTGCCAAAATGCTATTGTTAAAAATAAGAAAGCTTTCCAGGTAGACGCTACGGGAATGGGTATTATTGTCCGTAGAGACAATAACAGACCATGAGACTTTTTTTTTTCCTTTGCCAACCATTGTGGCAAATATTTTCTAATCAGTGAACAAGTCTGTATGAGTATCTCTTACTGTCACAATAATGATCCTTGGTGGGTGATTCTGTAAAAAGTTTACTATCAAGTTCCTGCCTACATTAAAGTTGATGGCAGTTATTGAGGTTTCCGTAAGTATCTCCTATGTCCTGGGATATATTCTTCTGTGCACAATTTCCATGTGGATTTTTCCTGATACCACGTGGAGAAAGAAAATGCATGAAATGATAGCTTACATTAATTGGGTGAAGAGTTTACTCAAATCCGTCAGTAGTATCTTTTATTTTTCAAGCACTGAAAATGGCTGACTGGGAGGTTATTACTTTTTTTTATTTTTATTAAATCAATGCACATTTAGAAGCGTTGCTTGTCATTTGAATATTTGTGTGGAATTAGAAGAAAGTGATATAGTAAAATGTGTAAATGCTGCATTGGCTCTATTTACAACGGCAGTATTCATGCCCATTAAGAAAACTCATCATATGCCCTTGTGAGCTACAAATATCACCTCTGGGGAATGTATATTCCAGGACCAAAACCAAGTTACATTAGATAAGAGAGTTTAAAAGCTCGGCCTGTGAGTGTTTCTGCGCACTGTACGCAGACACAACGCGCGCTGTATGCAATGCACGCGGTAGGCGATGCTGATCTGCCTCACCTTCGGCCAGCAGCTTCTCCGGCCACCAGTCACAGGCAGCACTGAGGAGACACGGATGTCTCACTGTGGCTCTTGTGCACGCCACGGCATTTGCACTCACAGGTCAGCGGTTTGCTCCAGCATGTGACGCTCGAGCCAACGCAGAAGGGCAGGTCTGAAGCGCAGAGGTGCAGCACAACGGGCAAGGGCTGGGGTGAACGTATGAAGATGATGACCTCCGCAGAGCCAAGTGCCAGCACCTTCTCTGTCTTACCCTGTCTCTGCAATCCTCTGACAGCATCTGACAGCTCCTCCTTGCCGCTCGGGGCTCCTTTGGGGCTGGAGCTGAGCACTTCTGCAGGGGGTCCTGGGACCGTGCCACGGTCGGCCCTTGGCTGAGATGGTGTGTTTGTTAATTCAGATAAATGCTGTGTACTTCACTGGGGTGTTAGGGGGATGTGGGATTGTCTGTGCGTACGCCGCACCGCAGCGCTAATAATTTCAGCAACAGCAATGCTGAAATGAGTTAAATTCTGTTCTGATCTGCCACTTCTGACCTGTTAAAATAACTGTTGAAAACGCTGCATCCAAATGAGGACACTGCTGCTGCTGTTGCCTCTGGCCATTATTGGCACAAAGAAAAAGTGGCGTTTCATGCTCTTCACCTGAGGCTCTGTTTTCAGGGAATGGCAGGCCTGCTCTCTTACCCGAAAACTAAAAAAGGCTCTGCCAGTCTGTCTACTATCCTACATGCCCACATAATCCACGGGGCACTCTCCCAGGACCCCTGATAGCGCAGAGCTCAGAGACTTGTTGCCCCGCTACCTCCAGGTGCTGTGGTCCATGGTCCCAGCACTCTGCCCAGTGTGTTGTCTGACCCCATAGAAAACGTGAGCCATGGAAGCCATTCTTCCTGCTGCTTCCAAACTTGTAGAAGCTGCTGAGTTTCACAGGGACATTCTGAACCGAAGCTCTGACTAGGGTGGTTTCCTGGCTCTGACAGAGAAGGAAATTTCCAAACACAGAAGCCAAGAGCAGATGCAATGTGTTGACATCCAAGTCAAATGTGCTGCAGAAGATTATGGTGACAAGTGATAACATCACCTTAGTATTGCCATTTCACTAAGGACTTCCAACGACTGCAGCTGCAGGAGCTAGAGACAGGGCTGGTTCAGCCATCGGAAAGCTGAGCAGAAGGTTGCTATTCCCACATGAGCCTGGAAAACGGAAAAAAGAAAATGTGGTTTGCATTTGAAAAACCAAATAGAAATACTCTAAAGCTGAGATGTTGGCAGAGTTACAAATTCTACCGCTTGAGGGGTTAAAACCATTTGAAGCAGATCTCTAATGGAGAGGCACACAAACCTTGGAAAGGAATCTGTAGCTCACAGCATGGTGGAGAGAGAAAGTCAAAAGAAAAGTAAAAAAAGTGTCAGGACTTAAAATAAGTGAACAAAAGAAGAGAAGAACACTAATGAATAAACTCATCTCACTGCTAAATGTATGCTCTTTTCTAATTTCATAAAGCTAAACATTTTACAAAGACCTTCAATATTTCTGTAATCTTTACAGTGCCATCCTCTTCTTAGATAATTTACCTCAAGAGACATGGACAAGGTGTTGTACTGATTTCCCTCTAACTTGCTATCAATAGCTCAAGTTTTTGCAATTAACTAATTATATAGAAAATTAACCTGCTCACCTGAAAAGAATAGAAGACTTCAGATTTGACTCATTAAGATCATCATGTTTTCTGAAGGAAATTGTGCTGCAAAGATTAAATGAAATTCATAAGGGAAGAACCAGTTCCATTGAATAATTAACTTAATAACTATCAAGCTCCTATCACTTGTATTCCCACTGCAAGCTAATCTTTCATAAGCCTTATGCATCTTCTCCTCAGTGTACAGCAAACATTGGCAGCAGATGTTGAAGAACAGGTACAGCGCTTGAGCGTGGTAATGCAATAAAAGTAGTTTAAAAGTACTTGAAAAAATGAAGACGGGCATTTGTTTGGCGGTGAGAACATACTTTGTTCATCCCCTGGGTACTGTAATCAGAAGTCAGAAAAATAGGGCTACAGAAAAACAAATTGCTGGCAGTGACCTTTTTTGCAGGAATAATTCAAAGGTCTATTTTATCTTGAAACGAGCAGCCGCTCTTCTGTGGCTGCACTGTGTGTCTCCAACCACAGCTTCCAGAGAAGGTGTGGAGTCCTGGGTGGTTATCACAGCTGTTACTCTACTCCGTTTGTGAACCAAGAGAAAAATCCACCCCAGACCCATGTCCAGGGATACTTCCGCTTCATAGCGGACGCTGTTACGCTTTTGCAAGGGAGAACATGCAATGGGAGAGCTGCCACCAATCCCCCTCTCTGCTGGAGGGGCATCCTCCAGCTCAGGCTTCCTGCAGCATCTCACCAACCTCCCCGCGCCGGCGTTCCGGCTTCCCACGGTTCCTGCTGGCAGGATGCCTTTGCAAAATATAACCCAAAACCCAATGACATGTGACTCACATGTGTTAATAGCAGCTGTCCTGTACTTCCCAAAATGACATTTCCAAAGTCCTTGAAAACTGTTTATTAGTGCTTTTATCCTTTAATTACCTCTGGTGTTCTAGCAAGGCTCCAGGAGGCATTGCTCAGAAGGCAGGTACATCCTCAAGCTATTCCCTCACTGCTCTGTAGAGCACTTGCAGACGACCTGCTTGTCCCAGCCCTGAAGACTCCCGTCAGCCCATCAAAAATAATATTGCTGTGCTTAGTCGGGCTCAAACCAATGCAAAATTTCAAAAAGGTCTCCGACCAAATCAAAGTAAAGAATAACCAAACCACAGGAGCTCCTGGCCTTCTGCACGGCTCCTTTCCTGGTCACTGGGGTTTCTCTGATGTACAGTAAATATGATTTTTAAACAACTCAAAAAACTAAAATGTTAAGAAAACAATGGAATAACAAAAAACAGAGACAATTTTTTTTGACAGAGCTCCTGCAGCGAATGAGTGAAAGGAAAGGATGTTTCCAACCGCTGAGGTTAGTCACTGCATGCAGGCACATGTCATAGAGAGCCTGGGTATCCACAGTGCAGATTTTATTTTATTTTCTCCCATGTTATATTCATGCAATATAATACTGGGGTGTGAGAATTAATTTAAAAAAAAAAAAAAAAAAAAAGAGAGGTTGACACTCCAAACCTGACAGAGCTCTAAGAAAGATTAAAATAGAAATAGTCTACTTGAGAATTTAACTGCAGTCTAGGGCACAATTAGTGAGCAAATACACCATTAATTGAAAGGATCAAGGGCATAGCAGGACCATTATAAGAGGACTGACTGTAGTAATATCACAGTTAACTGAGTGACTATTTGCCTGCACTTGAATAGAGAGCAGAACTAGTAATTAATTACTTGTATTTCCATTTTCCTCTGGAGCTATGCCATTTCCCAACTGCACTGATCACCATATAAAATATACTATTTCTTGGGTCTGGACTGTTGGAAATGGTGTCTCAGCAGTAAAATTTTTGATTCATTGTTGCCAGTATTATATCCCTTTCTCTGAAACACAGTTTGGTGGATAAAATGAGTACCTGTGGAGAGAAATGGGAAGAGTATTCATCTCTGGGATGTCTCTGAGTAAGAGCTAAGTTCGAGAAGCTTCTTTGGTATATATGAAGAAACATTTTGCTTCCTTTCTAACAGATTTAGAGAGCTATGTTGTATCTCATTACTGTTAAACACATTTCAATACACATCCTTCCCATCCCCTGACATTTATGTCATGTATCCCCCACTCCAACCACCTCTTCCGCTCACTTTAATCCAAGGGAAAAAAACCCAAACAACTGCTTCCTTCTGGGTTAGACCAAAACAGTTCAGTATTTTCAAGGTCCTTTCAAGGATTGTTTCTTTTATAAATAAGATGTCTCTGAATATAGTAGTTTTCTTTCTTGCTTGAAGAAATTCGATGAAGAAAATTTTTTAGTAAGTGATGAGCTTGACACTGTCTTGCTGGGGATTTTCAGGGCAGTTTTGAGGAGCTGTTCAAGCAAAGAACAGGAAGATATATTCATTTTAACCCCCGAGAACAAATGGCTTTGAAAAAGGTCACATTGCTGCAAGTCATGACATTATGAGCCTGATCTGATGAAGCTGGAATAAACTGGCCTGTAGTCACATTTGTTCCTCTCTTAAATCAAGATTGAATTTCCTTTGCAGCCATAGCTTTATGGAGCAGCGTCTGGGTGAGGCTCCTGTGCCCTGTGTTATGTCCAAAGGGAGACGCGGTTATCACCAGTATATCTTCCAGTAAGAAAAAGAGTAAGAATTTAAATGGATGGCAGTAAACTGCCTAATTCTTTCCTGGTCTGTTCTCCTTATGGCTCCTGTTGTCGCGCTCTGCCAAGTTCTACAGCTAGATCCTCCCTATGTCGGGCCATGTAAACATGTAACTTGCTGACGAGCAGCACTGGTGACTTCCACCATCTCATTATCCATTTGAAGGGAAGCACCTCCTTCCAATTTTTCTTGAGCCTCCCACCTGCTATACTGGGGACTGCATTCAAAACCCTCCTCCTGCACTGTTCGGCTCAGAGAGTGAGGACCAATACCTTGTTTATGAATGCTCCCAGGAGGAGGTGTGAGAGAGACGCTGATGTACGCATCTCAGCCAAGAACACAGCTGATGTACGCATCTCAGCCAAGAACACAGCGCTGTTGACAGAAGAGCAAATAGCCGACTTCTAGACATCTAAGTGAGTTTCTGGGAAAAAACCTTCCACATCAATATACTTTTGGCATGTGTTCAGTTAGCCGAGCTTTGTTTGCTTTCTTGAGAGTAAGTGTCTTACAGGGTTTTTGGATGACAGTCTAGTGGGCCTCCTTTCAAGCACTGGGCAGCGTGGGTTGCCATATCCACACAAAGGAAAGGACATTACTGCTGATAGACAGAGAGAAATGCTGTCCCCGACTCAGGGCAGATCTTTGCATAGCTTTCCTGATGATCTTAGCTTAAAGTATGTCAATGGTTTGAGATACCTGCTGGGTTTGAGCTCAGCTAGAGATGTATGGACTGCATGATCTCTGGAGATCCCTTCTGGACCTTGCCCGTCTATTCATATGGTACCAGATAGGAGTCATCAGCCCCTAGAGGAAATCAATAACCTGTTTATTAGCAGTTTTAGTATTCCATGGTACACTGAAGTGGTGCTTGTTAGTCATTTCCAGACTAAGGGACTCTGATCCCGTCCAAGAACAGATCTACTCCTAAAGGTGTAATCACTATTAAAAGTCTCTGGGCAGATCCAACCAAAATAGTCCATAGAGGAATTAATCACTGATTTCAATCTTTATTATTATTATTATTATTATTATTTTAAATTTTATTTTATCTGTGCTTTTCCTGTAATAATAAAGTAGTTAAGAGAAATAATTGCAGCCACTTTGCTTTCTTTATGGGTGCCTCTTAACACAGATGACTTCCCTAAACTGTGCATTGTGTTGGTGGACCTGTAGTAGCACTTGGGTGTTTATTTCTCACTCATGAATTCAAATTCTTCTTTCTTTTCTAGAAACTTAGAAAGGGTTCACTTCCAAGGGTGATTTTGCAGGCACTTCCCTGGTCCCCAGTCACAGTCTGAACTAATTTAGATTGCCCTTAATTCATTGAACATTTTCCCAAAATGGCAGAATTTATGTCTCAATCGCTGTGTCTCAGGTTCAGCGTGCATCTTTTGCAAGAAAGCATTGCGCAACCCACTAATCCAGTATTTCTGTCACCAGTGCTTTTATTTTTTTAGAAATAAAACATCTACTCTATTTCCTTTATTCATCCCAAACATTTTTTTACCTCTGGCATCAAATTAAGAGCCAATGCTGAGCCAGTTGGTGACTTGTCACTCTGACCTTTCCAGCATCACTGCCATCTTTGATCTGTTCATCAGGCCTGTACAATGTCTACATGCTCATCTGCATTAACATATCATTTGTTTGCCATCAGTTTCACCTGACAATCCATACAATTTATTTTTAACTTCTGGCAGTGTTTGTCACATTCATACTTTTTGGGGAACGTCTATATATTCACCGTCAAAGCAGAGAATAACGTTTGCCTTTGTAATTTTTCCTAAGAAGTTCTATTAAAACACCTTCATTTGCTTATCTCCTCTTAGTAAAAACCCAGAGATAAAGTCAAATAGCTTACGAGTATGACACAGTTACATCTATCTGTCAAATCTGTAATCTCTTTTAAGAGTAAAACCAGATCAGTTCACTCCGACACCTGCTTTCCATAATCCGGCTGCCTTATGGCTGGGACGACGACTGGCCCGACCTCATTGCTCTCTCTTTAGCCTGCATCAACTCGCTTATTAATTAAGCAGGGATGACATCATGTCACCTGGTATGTGGCTGCTTGGTTCGTCTCTCTGCCTAATGAAATATTCCTGGCTATGGAGTTTCCCTGGCATTCCCGAATTAAATACAGGTCAGTACCCGAGAGACACAGCTCTCCTGACCCAGCCCGTTCAGGGGTCCTGCATGCAGTTCCTGTTGACCCGAAAATTTCAGGAGAATCTTTTTTAGTGTACCCCTTGAGAAGAAAGGATTGGAGAACACTTCACCATCCTGTTTAGCATAGAGTTTTCTTCCTGCTTTTTTCAGGTGAAGAAATAAATATTTATAGTTCCTGCTGGTCTGAACCATGGCTAACAGAGTCTTATTTCAGTGCTGTAATTTGTTCACAGTGCTTCTAGAATTTTATCACTAATGTGATGCATGAAATCATATCAAACTAAATGTTTCCTTCCCATGGTTGGTAGCTCCGCTAGCCCCACATCATTGGTAAGGTCTTCCTTTGCTGATTTCCCCTGGGACACGGTTGCTCACTCATGACTGCCTTTCCTTGCCCTTCCCCAGGTGCTGTACCACGCTCGCGGTCCCACCTCAGCTCTCCTGAAATGTGGGGCTTTAGGCAGGTCACTCTGCCAGTTCTTGTCTGTAAAAGGAGAATAATAGTCCCATACTCCACAGACATCTCATAGATCCATTGCACGTTACAAAACGCTCCGTCTCTGAAGTGGCACAGCCACAGCTAAGAGGGAGAGAAGGAAAGTGAGGAAGCGGTGACTTTATCTGTATGGCAAAGAACGTCTGCTTCATGGGCAGCTCCTGCCGCCTTCTCCCCACATAGTCTCTGTACAGTGCAGGAGATGTGCACGTGGATGGTGTCCTGGTTACTCTTGTAGTACTGCAAGAAAAACTAAGCTCTAGAAGTAAACGAACGAGCAAGAAGCTGAGTGGGTTAGGAGAGGAGTGGGAGGAGGGGATCATAAAAGACAGAGGGGGAGATAGAGGCTAAACTAGTTGTTATTAATCTATGAAAACTCCTTTTGTTTTTGGTTTGTTTTTTTTTTTTTCAACTGCATGGCTTCTTCCTGCTGCTGTCTGCAATTTCTACTAAGAGATTATTATTTTACCAGACATGATTTGTATTTCCCCAGGTTGTATTTTGCCTGCTAAGAGAAGATATTCATATTTTGACACTGTATAAACCAATTCAGATTTGTTTGAGATAATGATTTCTTATTAAGGTTAGAAGTCTTTTCTGCATAATTAAATTAGAATTGTTTTGTGTGTGTTAGGATTTGCGATATTGGTTTTGGATACCAAATATACTTTTATTTCCTTTCTTGCCTGAGTACACTGATCTGTTTTAGTGGTGTGGACATGTTAAAAAAACGGCATGAAAATATTGGCACTGTAAGAGACTAGATTATTTTTGGTCTTACATGAATGTATTTGTTTATCACGTGATTATTCTTTGCACTAAGCTTGAACCCACGTTGATACCCAGGAAAGGGAGATGAAAAAAACAGATGAAATTAACAAAATACAAAAATGCACGTGGGCATCAGGGCATGTACTAATAGCAGGTCTCATTGCTTAGGGCATTTTGGATCAGGTTTGGTTTGGGTTACTTTCTGAAGTAGAAGTCCCACTGGAAAAATGTACCATTTCCTTAACCTCATGATAAAGCGAAGTGACTAAGCTCAAGTGCTGTTTTGGGGCTAGTTCATGACATCTCCAGGTATTTTGAATGTGGAATGATGTTCACCCTTGATACTGAAAATTCTTGCAGGTTTATGCATTGCTCTGTATAGTTTTCCTTCTGTGAAAATGAGACCCATTCCTCTTATTTCAGAGACAAAAGATTAGGTAAATACTGTGTCTTGCTCTGACCCTGAGAGGTGGGAAAATGTCTTTTCTTGGTCAGGTGTAGTGTAGCCTTCCCATGGTACAGCTTTTATAACCCAAACCACTCTGTTCACTGTCCTAAAACAAAGGGATTTTAGCACCCAACATTTAGCATGGGCATATGGTCATAATATCTCTAAAAATGCTTCTGCTTTATTTGTTTGATTTCTTATTAATTTTTGGCTTCAAAGATCCCTGTATAAACTATTTTTCTATTTTTATTTGTAAATGGTGCACTGAGCAAAATCCCGAAGTTCTCATTCCAGTTGTGTTGTCCAGCACTACTCACTTACGGGGATGAGTGGAGTGAGAAGGCTTGAAATTGTGTCTACAGCTAAGCATACCTTCAGCTGATACCACAACGTAGGTGCCTTTCTCAACTGAGGAGTGTATTTATCTCCTGTAACTTCCATTTCTTATTCCTTGCTTCTTACACAAAACTGGATGCACAGGACTCTCTCATTCCTTATTTTGTTGTTTATATTTGGTGCACTCTTACTCCTCTCTATTTTTATGTGACTTAAAGCTATCACTTCTATTTTTCAGAAATAGATAATTTTCAATATTATCATACTAAAAAAAAAAACCAATCCTTCCAAATTTGGCATGATCCTTGACTGAGGGGTAATCTTTGATTTGGACAAGAAAGGACGACAGAAGAGAGACTGTCTGGATTCTTCAAGACTCGTGTTCTTATCTGTGTGGCTTAAAATAATAAAAAAACCCCAATAACGTTACACTTCAAATTAAACAGATTAGGATTGAGATTTGGGTGGCTCATAAATAATAATAATAAAAAAACCACACCACATTGTGATTTCTTCCTTTTGCAATGGGAACCAAAAAATATTTAAAATATACAAAATCAAACTGAAATGACATCATCCAACCAACCGTAAGGGAGAGCTGCTTATTAGGGTTATTTTCACAGCTTTATAAGAAAGAATTTCCAAAATATTCTAAGTCATGGGTTTCAAATCTCTTTTCTAAGCCCTCCTGATTTTATTGCACAAAATAATGTCTGCTCTGCTCTTCTCTCCTCACAGGCATTTTTCAGTCCACAGACCTAGAGCCTGTACTGTTGATCAGTATCAAACTAGTTTCCAAGATTAATTAAAATTATTAGCAAGGTCTTGATGAATTTTTTGGCAGGAATGTGAAAATCCAAGCGATCAGTGGCCGTTCCACGCAGTGCTCATTTGCGGTGTGGTGCAGTGGGAGAACTGAAGGTGGTAGAAGATCAACGCAGATCTCGTTACGCAGATTGAGCTGAAGAAGTTGGATTTTTTAATTGTCATTTTTGTTATCTTCTTAAATATGCCCTTTGGAAAGCAACATGGATATTCTCCTTTTAATAACACTTTCCTTTTCACAACCTGATCGCTATAAAAGGACTCTTGGGATTTTTCAGGAAATGGAAAACTCCTGAGGGAATTTTCTTGAAAGATTAGACTGGCTTGGCGAAGCCGTTTTGGTGTTGAGTGGATGCAGTTGTGGACGCTGGGATCGCGGGATGAAAGTAGTATGCTTAGAGAGTGATATGGAGTTAATTTATCACAAATAAGAAATGCCCTCTAGATACCTAGGATATGCCCTCTAGGCTGCATTTATTTTTCTGTACTTCTTTTCTAGCATTCCCAGAATCTCTTGGTTTTATGGCACTAAAATCATTGGTACAACCATTTCTGCATGATTTTGCAGATAGCTGTAGGCTTTCATCACTGTTAGTATCAGCTACTGAAGTGAGTGAAACAAGCACTCTGCAGCAGTATTTTCACATCCTGCATGCATATGTATGAGCAAAGACTAAATAGATTAGAACTTCTCAACCTCAGAAAGGAAAAAAAAATCAAACCCTGAGAATATGATAGCAGCCTGTAAAGTTGAAAACGACACAGGAACAGTGAATGGGGAGTTATTACTTTCATAAAAGAAAGAGTAAAGACCCCCCTCAATTTACCAGGTAACATGTTAAAAACAAACAAAATAGCATATTTTTTCATCCCAATGTTAGGCAAACATCTGTCAGGAACGACATTACGTAGTTGTTCTTGCCTTGGGGCAAGTGATGGACCAGATGTCCTCTTGATGTTCCCTTTCAGTCCTGTTTCCTGTGATTCTATAATTAGATTGCACAACTCATTGGCAGAAGCGTTAGCAGTTGCGGAAGTTATAAACATGTTAAAAAAAAATACTGCATAGAATAAAAATCCACAACGAGCTGTTAATCACTACAGCCTGGGTGCAATCTCTAACTCAGGTGGTCTCTGATCAGCTGTTTGCTGGGGAAAGTATTGGTGTGCCTTTCCCCTTTTCCTTGCCTTTCCCCCCAAAGCACGCCCTGCCGGCTGCGGGGGGGGGGGGTCTGCCAGATGGAGTTTCTGTACGGGACTGCAGATCCCGCCCTACCCTCAGCACCCAGCGGGAATCAGGAAACATCCCTCAACGTTTCCTTCTGGAAAAGACTCCTTCCAAGGGAAGCAGTGCCAGCGGTCGGCACGCTTGTAGCTAAACCGTGGAGGGCTGCGTGTCCGGGAGAGCGGCGCAGCCACGGCTTCTGCGCGCGGGGAAGTGTCCAGGACCAGCCTGGGCTCTGGCAGCCGAGCAGCGGGGGGGTCACTGCTGGGGTGCAATTGCGATCCAGCGTGATAGAATCGATATCCGACTACCCTACAAGCCTACGTGACTGTTCTTTGTGGGAAAACATCCACGGAATGTGGATGAAGAATGTCATAAATGTATTGATGTGTTCGCAGTGCACCCATGCAGCCACGAGGCTGTGGCTAAAAGTGGGATGTGTCTGGAATAAGAATTGCACTCAGCCTTGCCAATTACCTTGCATTTTCACCCATAAAATAGCAGGTGGTTTTTGTAGCTAAGTATTTCATAGCTAAGGTACTTCTTGCAACAGGAAAAAACAGTCAAGTAATCCAGTGAAGCAAAGTTAATGTTAAATTAAGACCCTGTCCCCTACTGGAACCATCCTGGGTAGCCACAGTGCACAGCAGGCTGTACTGTCACACACATCTAGGAGGCATGAAATGTCACAAATCTGAGTAATTTCTGTGATTGCCTACTTTCTTTGTAGTGTTCCAAACTGCCATACCTCTATTAACCTAACAGCGAATTTGTGAAGTTGTCAGAAAAATTTCTTAAGGATGCGACAGCACAAATTTGGTTTAGCTAATTAAAAAACTAGATGACGTATTCTTTGTTACCTGTCTTTTCCAAATTTGCTTTAAGAAAAAAAGCCAGACGATGTCTTCAGGCACTTGAACACGGCTGGGAACTGGGACTTAAGCCAGTATGACACTGGTGCTGTCAGGCGCTGAAAGACAAAGATGAGATCCAGCTCAAAGAACAGGTATTGCCCAAAGGACGAGTCCCTCGGTCTAGACTTTCACAATGACTATGAACTTCACCCTAGAACTCAATAGACCGGTGCAGCAGTTGGGTGTCTTCAACCCAGGGACAGGGTTTGAGCCCTGGTTAATCCGCCCCAAGGAACACTCCTTTACACCCCGAGGACTGTCCTGAGCCTGCCCAGCTCTCAGCCGGTCTCTCACAGGAACTGGTACCCATCTCTGCACTGCAGAGCGAGCTGAAAACGCTGCCTTGCCCTTTTCTGAGGAAAATACAACCTATACACCAGCAGTGTGAAGGAAATGGAACACCATAGTGCAGTCCACGGGCAAAGATTTTTAATGAATCTTACAAATCTGAGGTGATGTTATGCAAAAGCTGAACCTGCTCTGTGGTACGGCACTTGAGCAACATGCTGGGGTGAGGTGAGGAAATAATTCAAGTAACGATGAACCCATTAGCATGGATGGCTTTGGTACACATCTTGGAGAAAATGTAAGACATGAGACTGTAAAAAGAGACCATGACAAAACGCAGCTTGGATTTACTGAAGATACATCCTTCCAGATTAACATAGTATTATCAAGGAAAGCCTTGATAATGTGGCTGTTTTTTCTAGGCAAGGAAAATTCACTGGATTAATCTGTCTGAATTTTTATAAAACGTTTAATAAAGCACCACACAGGAAATAATCTATTAAAGCGGAATAATATAAGAAGTTGTAAATTGAATAAGAAACTCCCTGAAAGGGAAACAGCAAGAAGTGCACAACGGGGGACGGCTGGGTGAGCGGCAGGGGGCTGCTGCTGCCCTCGGGGGCAGCTGGAGGCGGTTAAGATCTTTGTCCCCAAAGCAAGAAAGCACAAAGTGAGGCGACATCGTACATAGGACAGCACAATATGGGGGTGTTGATAGGAGCTGAAGGTTTTGCCAGCAGGTTGAGAGCACAGGACACTCATTCCTGAGACAGCAGGACACGCGACTCGGGGACCTGGGGACCCTCCTTGTTTTCCTCCTCTGTTCCCCCAACCGATGGCTGTTTGATGCCATGACCTTACCGACATTTCTGTGTATAAAATAATTCTGCAAGGCAGGCACCCCAGAGAGCGGGACCTCCGCACCCAGCGCCCAGCGGGGCACGGCCGCAGTCCCGAGGACACAGGGCAGCCGAGCGCAGTCCCCGCCGGGGGCCGCTCCTGCGCAGAGCCGGGAACTCTTGGTTCTGAGGCTTATCCATCGCTAAACCTCCTGGTCTTCCCCAGAGAGCTCGCAAGAATGGGTGTTCCTCTGAAATGCCCAGGTCTTTCAAAGGGCGTAAATAGCACTGGCTCACATTCAGGGCTGAAAAGCAAAATAAACAAAAGCTTTGTATTCAAAAACTGCAGAATCTCAGACAATAGTTGGCGGAAGCTCAGCTCTGCAGATGAAGGAAAGATGTGCTGCTCTCCCAGACCTGGCTCATCCATCCTGGCTTTACACTTCACCGCTGCAGCGCAGAAGGGTGCCAGAGTTAAAGCTGCTTTCTCTCTTTATCTCTTATTTTAGAAACTGCGATGAGAAGGAAAGGGACCTTAAGGGACTTAATCTAATGCATTTACCTGCCATTTTCTCTGAGACAAGCTGTGTTACTCTGCATTTTAAATTAACTTCTATCCTTCCTTTAGAAAGCAAAATGAAAGACAGCTCTGTTGATTTAAAGTGAAATGTTGACTCGTTACTCACTGTACTTATAGGTATCCACATTTTCAGATAATGTTGATTTTCAGTGTTTCGTACAACTCCAGGCAGGCTGTGTTATTAAGCACTGTAGGCTAGAATGTGGGATTTCCTTTTGACAGACTATTCCAATGTTCAGAAACATATTTTGATCCTTATTCTGAAATGTATTACATTTAATCCCCAACTATGAAGGTACAAAAAGCTCCAGTTTCCTGTGGGATCAATATTCTAGTACTTTGACATATGACATTTGAAGTATGTCAAAATAGTATAAAAAAATGCAATAGTAAATAACATCAAATTAATATGACAAGTCTCTGAGAAATTATATACTTGAAGCAAAGGTAGCAAAATGTCTTTATTTCAATGAAACAGAATACTGTTGAAAAATTAACAAAATCAGCACATTACCAGGAATCTGTCTTATTTTGGTGAAACTGCTTTTTACAATGAAAATGTTTCAGTTAGCGTGTTACTGAATAAAGCACTGAAGTTGCTCGATGCCTGCAGAAATTAGTGTGGCCTTTGATATAAACCTAATTAATTCGGACCTCCTTCATGAATTTAATTCAAATTTTTCACACATATATATATTTATTGATCTGGAACCTATGAAAGGCAATTTATCAAATCTCTTACTGCATACATTGCAATTACTGACAGAAAGAATATAGCGGCACATAATTTAGCATGTTGAGTGTATTAGTCTGTTTCATTCCAACTAAAGCAAGTCAACGGGAAGAGTAAAAGGAAACGGAAGTTCTCTGTCTTCAAACATGTCCCACTAAGAAAGGAAATCCCTTTGGCAAAATTGTACCTTGCTATGGGGAACATTTTAAAAATTACTAGGAGAAATAACTACTTTTACAAGTATGTATGTTTTTGTCTTCTGTACACAAATGACTCGTGTGTCTATGGAAAGCCAGAAGTCACACCCGTACACAGTCACAAGCTAACAAGTTCATTGCAGATCGAAGTGAAGTTTAATTAGCAGAGCGCTTTCTGAACCTGGTCTACGAAGCATTTCCCCCCCTTCTACCCTCTAAGAATGACTCCAAATGGGCAGAGGGAGTTTACTGCCACTACGCAGCAACTCACCATGTCCCCAGGTGGCTGGACAAAGGTGCGGAGCCTGGTGACTGCTCTGCGGGAGTGAGCTGCTTTGGTTAGTGTGCTTGGATACACTCAGTCTGTATTACTCTTAACCACGTGGACTCCAGTGTTGAGCAAATGGTTGATAATGGAGAATAAGTTAGGGTTTTCATTAAGTCAAGAAAAAAGGTGGTTTTTAAGTGGACAGGAGCTGGTGTTAATGAGGTGTTAATGAGGTATTAATGAGGTGATGTTAAAGCTTGGTGACAGGCAAGTTCTGCCATCAGCCGAGGCACTGAGCTGTTCTTTCCTCTGCACACAGACCTCCTTCCACAGGTCCTTCGGGAGGCAGGCTTCCCTGTGAGAAAGATGGATAACAGGAGTGATGAGGGAAACCCATCAAGCTCTCCCCTGCGTCCGTCCTCACAGCGGAGAGGGGAACAGCTACTAGTCATCCCTGCACACAGCACCCATGCTGTCACCGGGGCTTTGTGGAGAAGTCCCTCCTTGACCTTGAGAGCTTGAACTGCGTTAAGGTTGTGTGCTGTTCCTCTTCCCATTGATAATGGGAAAGGAAAAAATAATGGCCAAAAAGAATATCTTCTAACTACTCACTGGATTAATATTTCTAAGTACCTTTTTTGGCTTTTTGCACATATGCATAATTCTAAACATTTTTAACCTAGGCTTGTAAGCAACCGTGGAGTCCCCAGGCAGGGCACTCACTGTATTTCAGTATTTCCTCGGCAACAGTGAGTGATCTGCTTGAGGAGGAGCCGTTGCAGCTCTGCAGTCTCCTCTTGCTGCACGTGGAAGTTCAGCGTCATGGCAAACGGCACAGCCCTGACTACAGAGCCTGGTCTACGTTCTCCCTGTGCGCTGGGTGGGCATGAATTTTTCAATTCATACATCATTTACAATTTGCTGCAGCAGTTCCACAAAATCAGTAAGCTTTAAAAAGTTAATGAAAGACAATATATTTTTCTGACTGTTGTTGAAAGATAAGTAATTTGTTGCATTGCTCTGGGAGCCTGGAATTTTGTTATAAAGTGGAGATAAGAGATGAGGAAAAAAACATTCAAAACACTACTTGTTACTTTGAAAGTTTCATGGTTCTTAAAGTTTGGTATATTAAGAAATTAGCCACAGTGGGTCTACAATGACAGATAGGTGTGAGGGTCACTCCTTTCAAAACTGGGCTCTTAAATATCATCATATCTTAATATTTAAATATTTTCATAACGTAACATCTTCATCAAAAGCCTAGACAATGGGACACGTGCCTTCAGCAAGTTCACACCTGACCCCAAAGTGGTGGAGCAGGAGGACAGGGACTGCGACAGGCTGCAGAATAAGGCTGAGAGGTGCCCGTGTGCCAAGTCCCGTGCCTGAGCTGCTGTAACCCCACGCAACGGGAGAGGCTGGGCTGCCTGGAGAGGCTCTGCAGAACTGGTCCTGGTGGTCCTGGTGGGCAGCAAGTCAAACAGCAGGATGTCCTTGCAGCAGTGGAGGCCAACTGACTATTGGGCTGCATCAGCTGGAGTGCAGCCAGCAGGGGAAGGGAAGAAATTGCTCTCCTTTGTTCAACATCTCCTATGGTGGCATCTGGAGCACTGTGTCCAGCTTTGTGCCCTCTAAGGACCAAAGAGCTGTCAGCAAACTGGAGAGACCCCAGTGGAGGCCACAGTGATGGTCAGGGGCTGGAGAAGATGAAACGACTAAAGTGGTGAGCATGAGAAAGCTGGGCTTACAGAGCCTGGCAAAGAGCAGGAGAAGAGGAGACCTCATTGCAGTCTTCCACTAGTGGGGGTTTATAACAGAAACCACAGCCAGGCTCTCCTCAGAGGAGCAGAAGCACACCAAAAGGATGACAGGCAACAAGTACAAATTGCTGCAAGAAAACCCCCAACTGGATATTAGGAAAAATATACTGAGCAGTTTCTCAGAGAGGCTCTGAGATCTCCATTTTTGGAGATTCTCCAAACTGGACTCGAGAAGGCCTCCACCTTCATCTAAGGTTGGAGTTGGCTTTGCTTGGAGCACGAGATGGGACAGCACACTTCTGAGGCCACTTCCAACCCACATTTTTCTATGATTCAGCTAGCACCCCAAATATGCCCACAAGAATGGGGTTACCAGAGCCCTCTGAACATCATGTTAATGAATAGAAATACAGGGCAACATGTTTATCTAGATTTTAGAATATGTAAAGATGCCACATAAGGCAGTCTAACTCATTAGAGTCAGGATGGCACTAGATGTTGTTTCCTAAGGGTCCTTTATCTTTCTTGCAGTTTCTGATAAGTCTCAATAGTAAAAAATTGATTAAAGTAAAGGAACCAAAGTTTGGGTATGAATAATTGGATATGAATAATAGCGCTGAGGATAAAAGACACCATTTAAGAATTATTCCTCTTATATAGCATAATATAGTAGAGATGGTGATATTATTAAATGTCCCCCTACCATTAACTAAAATTAACCTAGGGAAAAAATATATTTAAAAGAAAAAATAGATATATATCTCAGATGAAAATGAGAGAAATCACTTGATCAGTACTGACCAACTAGCCTATGCGTATCGGCTCAAACTATATAGCAAAATAAAGACATCCAGAAGAAATTGAAGCTATTTTTGGTTGTACAACTGAAGGATAAATCCTCAATTTTTAAGATCTCCAAGTTGCTGAATGCAACACAAAGAGGTGAGCGCTGTCACTGCAGCAAGCAGACCCTTACTTTATTAAAAGAAAATAGCCCCTTGGTTACTGAGGGCCAAAAACCTTGTCTGAAACTTCTTATCACTCCAGCGTAAGCCAACCTATACAATTCTGAAGGTGAATTTCCCACACTTTTCAATAACCTTCGAAAGGAGAGAAGATGAGAAATAGGATGTCAATTAACAGTAATATCCCCTGGCAAATCTGTTTCCTAAAATAGGAGCTCTGGTACCGTATCAGATTCTCCAGACACCAGCCATCAGCATTAGCTACAGGAAGATGCCTGTGAGGAATAAAAGTGGGCCAACGAAATGAAACAGCATTTCATCTTGAAGAGGGCCGGCTCTCAAGGTGAGGAGCACTTGCCTAAAGCAAATGTTATTTACATTCTGGATGGCATTCAGCCAAACAGAAGGGAATTATTATTTGAAGAATTAAGTCTGAAATAGCTGGATGTGGCAAGATCTGCAGCGTATACCTCTCTCTGCCAAGGCGTCCCGAGAGGCATCTTTTTTTCAGCTTTCTGTTCCTCTCTTTTTCTGTGCTTCTAGGCTTCTTTTTAAAGGACCCACCAGTGGCAGTTGTCGCGCACAAGGTATTGAGCTTTTTCTGCATTTATACCCATGATGACCTTGTTTACGTTCCTACAAAATGTCTCGTAGGGAAGCAGCACTTTGCTAAATCCGACCGCACTATTACCAGTGAACCTTGTTGCATAGCTGCGGATGCAGCTGCAGCAGTCACGGAGCATCGCACACTGCTGCCCCTTCCCTTCCCTCTCCTTACAGCCGTGCCCTGGTGCTCTCCCCTTCACTGGCCACCCTCTAGCTCCATTTCAGGGTGAGTTGGTGTGAAGGCTGGCAGGAATGTCCCAGTGCCCTCCACCGCGGGGCTGGCCGAGCCCTGGTCTGCTGCAGTGTCCTGGGAACGCACCGCTCTCACTGGTCCTGCGCTCCTCCCTGGGTTTCTGCTCCAGAGGTCCCCCAGGGCCCACACTGCAGGACATGCTGCAGGGGAAAACGTCCTGCAAAAAGAGACATTCTCTAGGTGCGTGTCCTTAGGCAATGTGACACACGCACCTCTTCCAGGGAGAGGAAAATGCGTATTTTAACATCACTTCTCCTGACAGCCACCACACCCTGCTGGCACGGGGAGGGAAAGGCGCTGAGAAAGTATTCTCTGAGACATCTGCATTTACTTACCTTGTTCCCCAGTGTTTGAAAAGAAAAACACTAGAACTCTCCCGCAGTTACCGATGACGGTGAATGCAAATCACACTAACAATAGCTTTATTTATACAATGATAGTTTGAGTAAAGGTGAGGGTTCAGCTCTCTTTGAAAGTAGACAAGAAATAAAGTAGGGTATGAATTTGAAGTTGTTCTTGAAATATGACATCTCTGGACATCTTGAAAAAGAAAATAAAAGCAAAGGGAAAGAAAGGAGAAAGTGAAAATGGAACAAACGCCTGGTTCCTAGCTAACGTAATTCATTCTGAAAGTTGGTAGGGCAGAGTTAGGGATTTCTAGCTCTTGTGAATTATCTCCAGTAATATAAGCTCCAGTTCTGGTCTTCAGAGTCAACTAATTCATACTTGTTTCATTCAAGGAGTCAGGGTAATTCTACATTTAACAGAAAGTTCACTTCTGCAATATGTCAGAGAGAGAAATAGCTGACTATTCAACAAGAAGTTCCTCTAAGGGTAGTTGTGATTTCTTCTCATAAGAACACCCAAAATCTTGAGTTTGGAATAAATTTCACTAATGAGGGAAAAAAAAGAAAAGTCTCTAGAATTCTTTGCTTATCAAAACACCCCTGCTCAAGGTGACCGATACAGGAGTGAAACCCAGCCCCTCTACATAGGTTATTAGATTCACTTTTTTCTAGTGGGACAAACAGAAAAAAAACCCAACAGGAAGCTGGATCTGGATGAGGGAACAGCTAATGAAAGACTTAAAAATGGAAATAGGCAGATTCACAGCTGATTAAACCTGCTATTGTCACAGTCATTACAGCTCTCAGACAGTGGCTGTTGAGTTCCCTCAAAAGGAAATTGCACAAAGGCTTTGCACATTTGTCCATCTAAAGGTTCTCTGAAGGAGACAGCTCTTAATTCCCTCTGCAGAGTTTGCTGCCCGAGCATGCCAGGGACCCTGGCAGTGAGCGGGTGTCCTGCGGACCCAGCGAGGGAGGATGCAGCTCCTGTTCCCAAAGGCAGAGCTCCAAGTGCCGGGACTGGACTGGCGCTCCAGAGCGGTGGGTGAGGGCAGGTCTCGCCTGGCCTTTCACAGCAACACTGACCTGCGGGAACAAACTCCACAACTCACGGGGAGTTATAAAGCAGGTATGTTTCTTGCAGCGCTGGGTGCAAGGGGGATCGCTCCTCCAAACTTGCACACCGCTCCTCCAAACTTGCACACCTTAGAGGGTCAGTTATACAGCTTATATACATGCCATATATACATATTCACAAGGTTTTCGGGAAATGATTCATTACCATAGGCTACTGCCCACTCCAGTATGTGCATTATAGTCTCTCAGTGGTCCTTCAGAATTCTCTAGTAGTCGTTTACTCCTCTTTGTTTTGGTCAACTGTCCTTATCTGATTGCCAAAAGCCCGATCTGGCCGAAAACCGGTTTGTCGTGTCTCAATGGTCCTGTTCTCTTTGTTGGGTGATAGCTGTAGCTCCAAGCTGCACCAGTTCTAGTCAGATGGTCCTTGGATAGCCGTTCAAGTTGCCTCTATGGCTCCAGATGGCTCTGCTTGTCTGCCACTTCTAAGGTAGCCTCTTATCTATAAGACTCTTGCTATGCTATTTGCTATGTTGCAATGTCTAACTGGATGTTGTTTCCCCATATGCCCCTGAGAAACATAATTCAAAATTGCTAAGCAGCATGATCTTGTTTTGTTTTTTTTTCCTAGGGTTACAGAATAGGCAATGGGTCTTGTAAGCCCTGGATTGCAGTAGTATATATATACACGTATATATTGTGTGCATATGTGTATCTAATTTTTTTTAAAAGGTATATATGTATCTATTGTGTATATGTATATATTGTCTATATGTGTGGAAATACATGCGTGTACACAGCGCTGATGAGGCCGCTCAGAAGGCTGGTAAAGGAGGCCACTTTCAAACTTCAAAACCAAGCTTTACCGGACAGCCATTCACTAACAACAAACATTGTCAGTGGTTTGGTTTTCATCATTACCAACATATGCTGAAGCAATTAGTCCTCAACAATCTTATCCCGAGCTGTGTGTGCACAGCACGGGTAGCCCATGCCGGGTCATGAGCGCTGTGGTCCTTCATGGGCCTGGTCCCCAAGGATGTTTATCAGGTTTGAGAACTGAAATGGGCAACTTCTTTTCCCCCATTTTTGCTTGCTTACCCTTACCCTTGTTTCATGGTCTCCTCTTCCTCCCCGAAAAGAAAGGCAGGAATTCGTCTGCTCCTAACATAGTTTATCTTTTTTATAGGCCCAGCATTTGTTCTGGGTTTGCCAAACATCTTTCCTCCTTGCTCTGCAGCATTACTCTGGTACCACCAGGGATCTTTCCTTCCCAGTCTCCATCCCTTGTTCTTGTCTTGCAGGTTCTATCACTTGCACACACCCCTGTACCCTATTTGTGCAAATATACCACAAATCTGTTTGTCCCCTTGCATTTGCATACCTTTAATGTACCTGTGCCTAACTGTGTTACAAAATGCCTGTACATCGTTGTTGGTCATGCTGTTTTAGTGTGCTTACGTCTGTATTTAAGGCAAGCAAATAGCCTGCTTGAAATATTTCTACTTTATGGGTGCAACAGGCCTCTGCTACAGCTACACCTGCCTTTGCGCTCTTAGTTTTAATGTGCAGTCTAAAGGCCTGTATCAGAAATTGCATTTCTGAAATAGAAAAATTATATTATGTATGCAGTACCAAATCCAGCTGAGTGCTGAATGCCATCAACCCTCATTTCATCAGGAGCTGAGGGCACTTAACACCTCGCAGGGCTGAGATTAGAAACCTGGCAAGAAATAACCGATTGTAATTCAACTTGTTCCACTCTGTTAGTAATTTCCTGGCCTGAGACCATCTGCTGTTCAGAAGTAGCTTTTCTAACATAGTAGGGCAAGTCAAGAAAATATATCAGAACTGTTACAAAACTTTCTTAGCATATTAACGCTCTCCTCCTTTGCCAGTTTTTAATTACTTATATAGTGTCATAGAATCTTAAAGTTCTTGGGGTTTTTTTTGCATTGACTAAAAATACAAATTTCCATAAGCCATAAACAAAAAAATACTGCAGAACAGTGGGGAAAGCACTGTATTTTACTCAGACAGGAGCCTTCAGGGCTTTAGCAATCTAAACGGCTATTCACAAACCTAAGTGCCCCATTATGTTACCTCCTAGGGAACTCCAGTACCGAGTGATAAGGTACCTGGGCACTTGGGAACAACTCCTGTGGCCAAACAGGCTAGATTAGAAAAAGAAATTCAAAGGGATAGACGTATAAGCTGGTTGTCTTAAAAAGAATGTAAACATTTGAAAAATTCTCACTCAGACCTGAGAGATCAGAAACCCCAAAGGAAGTAACTGAACAAAACAGGGAGGTTTACAGGTTCAAACCAGTCCACCTTCTACCAGGCAAATCCCTTTCACCGCTGTATTTTCTGCCTTAGGCAGCAGAAACCCTATCCTGCTCCCTATGGAGATTTTCCCTGGGGCAGCAGAGGCGCTTTGTATTCACCCCCGGTTTCCTTTTTGCTATTGTCCTCCCGCCCAAATGCCAGTCAGGGTCGGATCAGATTATCCTAATTGTCCTTTCTCCTCTTAAAATCTGTCTCCTTAGAAGTGAGCTTCATGCAGTCCGAAGGTGAATGTTGATCCCTCTATAGCCATCCCCCTGAAGGCAGTCCCTCCTGACTACAATAAAACATTATTATTTTTTTTTTCCTTCTGCTACTTTTCTCCCATTTTCCTGACCTGCTAAGGCTGCCTGCAGCCGGGGTACAGCATGCCTTTTCCCAAGGCAGCCACGCGCTCCAAAGGGAGGAGGCTTGGGAACGTGAAAGTATTATACGGCTGCTAAAACATAACAAGCCGAGGTCAGCTGGCAATGCATCACTCTCGTGTAAGAAATCTGTTTTGAGCTAAATTGGCTTATCATTCCACAGTTAGTATTATAATGATGAAAAGACGTGGCTGTGTTCTGACTTACAAACATGATTGCTTCAGTAACTAAACCATTCATCTACAGCGTGCTTGCATGGAACTGCTAGCATCTCTTTGCATCACAGAAATGAAGGAAAAGGGAAAAAATAAGGATTATATTATGGAGAGAAAGAAACTGCATTGCTGAAGGAGAATACTCTTCAGAAGGATGCCTGGAACCCACCAGACCTGATTTCCAGCATTACAAAGGTGATAATGTCTGAAGAGATGCCCAGTTTGCATGAAGGGGATTTGCCCTTGTTGTTCTCATTATAGTCATATAAATTCACCTGATGCAAAAATGCAGCGAGCCACTGCAACCAGTTCCAGTGAATTAGCAAACTTTATCTCCCATTTTCAGGTTTCCATGGTGATGGGAAAAGTGTGAATGAATAGTTAGTTCTCTGGCATGGAAAGGTATGTAATGCAAAGACAAATACTGGCAGAGATAAGCGGCCACATCATTAGGTGAATGGAACAGAATAGAACAGAAAACTCCATTGTTGTAGAAGGAAGTTACAGGGTATATGCAAAAAGAAAGAGATGCACTACAACTTCCAGTGGAATCGGGGAAGGTAAGTCACTTAGATATTCTAAATGTTTTAGGGAACAAATCCTCCCTTATAACATCCAGAAGCCAGAAATAAAAGAAAAGGGGATTAATAGGAAAAAGGAAAAAGGAAAAAGGAAAAAGGAAAAAGGAAAAAGGAAAAAGGAAAAAGGAAAAAGGAAAAGGAAAAGCCCTAGCAGCTACTATATCCTGGCTTATATTAGGAATGGGAAGAAATCCTTTTAAAGATAGAATCATATATGCCAACTAACCATTTGTCTGAATGTTTTCTGTGAACTGCAAGGTCATTCTAGGACATACACAATCTGTCTGGAATCATTTTATTCCCTACCTTTTTTTAGCCCTCCCTGGTGTGAGAATAGAGCTAAAACATCAGCATGCTGTTAGGTGATTTTTAAACCTTGGACACTTTTTCTCTCCCGATGCCTCTGCCTTCAGGCAAACATAGAACTAGTAGTACAAATAAAAATTGCAGTCTAAATAAAAGAACATGGAGAATAACATCTTTTCAGACTCCTCTGCTACAAGCCAGTGGTTTTAGAAATGGACATTGGTCCTGGTTATAATAAGCTAGTAGCAGCACTTCCAATCTACCCTACCCCTCATCTCCAGGAGTCTTTTGCTATGCTGGTTGGAGCCTTTCCCTTGTAATGACTCGTCCTAAGTTTGCAGGGACTCAGTACTCATAAAGATGACTAATGGACTTCTCAGGTACACCAAAGTAAATAAAAATAGGAGGGGGAAAATTTATGTTAAATTAAAGCAAAGTTTTCTTAAACGTACTGATGAAAGAAGAGTTCTGAAACTGTGATTCCACTTAATTTTCATTCAGATTGGTGCTCTTTAACCATAAACCCCGCCCTGTTTGTAAATGTATGTTAATTTTCATATAGAAAGTCACTTCTACATAAAAAGTGACTTATTAAAGATTGAGATGAAGCACTTTAAAATATCAAAGCCTGAAACATTTCATTCTGATAATGTTAAAATCCAGTGTTTTAGAATTATTTGCCTTTTTTTTTTTCTTTTTTTTTACTAATCCCTTTGCCTATTTCAACCTCCTTTAGCAGATTTTCCATTCCTATGAAGCTTCATAGTTCAATCAATTATTTAATTAAAAAAAAAAAAAAGACATAAAATTCTGCACCCAGCAGAGAGGTGCATGTACATGGAGCTCGCTGAGGAACCAAGATAACAGCCAGAGCACGACTAAATTTTACACTAGCCGGAATGCTGAGGCCGGTCCTTGCCTCAGGCTGTGCTACCGGTTTCTGCTGGCAAAAAGTGAATCAGGTCCCCTCCAGAGGAGGGCTATGAAGGTGCTCAGGACTGGAGCATCTCTCTGTGAGGAAAGGCTGAGAGCCCTGGGGCTGTTCAGGCTGGAGAAGAGAAGGCTGAGAGGGGATCATCAATGCTGATCAGTCTCTAAAGGGCGGGTGGCGAGAGGATGGGGCCAGACTCTGTTCAGTGGTGCCCAGTGACAGGACAAGGGGTGATGGGCACAAACTGGAACACGGGAAATTCCATCTCAACATGGGGAAAACCTACTCTGACTGTGCCAGTGCACGGAACCAGCTGCCCAGAGAGGCTGTGGGGGCTCCTGCTCTGGAGATACTCAAACCCCACCTGGATGTGTTCCTGTGCACCCTGCTCTGGGTGCCCTGCTCTGGCAGGGGGCGGGACTGGGTGAGCTCCCGAGGTGCCTTCCAGCCCCTGCCAGTCTGGGATTCTTTGGGAGAAGAGACAGCTGTATGTGCGGGAAGCAAGTGCCTTCATGACATAAAAAGGACTTGGCGCAAGGTCACGTGCAAGACAGGGTTTTGCCCTGCCTCTGCGCCTCCGTAGGCACCCGCACCAGCCGCACACCCGGTGCTGCAGCCCCAAGGGCCCTGCCGCAGCCTGCCCGAGGCGTGGGAGCGTGGTCGCGTCTCCCGGTCCCGCTCCCGGCCAGCTGAGCCATGGGAACCGCTCCAGCTGGTTTTGTGCCCAGTCACCGTTCCCTCCACCCTGAAATTTGTCCCCTCTGGCCATTTAGTGGCGTGCAGCTGCTTTCTTATGGTAGTAAAGCGCATCAGTGCCAGAGAAAGTAACAGTCACTCTCACACTCAGGAACGTGTTTTGGGATAAATAAAAACCCAGGGACCATTATTGCAAGCCTTGTGCGCTGACTCATGAGCATTACTACTGTGTATTCACAGCTCAGCACACTTACCAGAGGATGGTATTTCTTTTCATAGGAAGGAAAACAGCCCTGTGGAGGATTTCCAGCTCCCCTGGAAATCTCTTCCAGCTCTCATGTTCACACCAAGGGCTATGGCTAAACAGCTGAAGCATATCTTGGCTGAGAAATGTCCGTTATCAACATTTGCCGCTTATTTTACTTACACCTGCCACTCATAAACTCCCAGTACTCTGGAGTTCAAGCTAGTACTGCCAGCCCTATAATTAACTTTCTCTGAGGTCGATATAAATCGCACTGAACTCAAAGTCTTTCATTCTATGAAATTTCTGTCACTTCATATGTTCAGCTTAAAACAGTCATGTATGCTCTCAGGACCTGCACTATGATTTGGAAGATTTGTGATTATTAAGTTCCAGCTTTGTCACAGATCCCTTGCGAACTCAAACCAGACACCTAGTTTAGGATCTATCTCAATTCGCTTTAGACAAGCAACAGTTAGACAGTTGGGTCTGAACGGGGGACATGGGCTGCACATAGAGCAGTGTTTTGGTTCAGAAATTTTGCATAGCTTTTAAGCAAATCTCCTGATCACATCCATTTTTGATGTGAAGTAATATTGTCTTGCAGGAACAAAAGGATGCTTACCCCAGAATTGAACTCTTGGTGAGTGTCAAATGTATTCTGGCCCCTAATGGCGCGAAAAGGACTGAAAAAATTACTGGTTCTTCAGACAGCCAAAACCCACGTTCTCAGTGAGGGACACCACACTAAGTTTAGACCAAAATAAAGCTTCTGGAGTTCATACAGTATAGACATGGGCTTCATCAACAGCTGCTTCAGACTACCGATCTGCACCGATTTTGCCGAGTACTTACTAATGCAGACAAAAACATTGGCTCCCTTCAGAATCAGAGGACAGAAACAGGCACTCCACTGGCACACAGATTCACTGGAGCTGTCATACAGATAAACTGCCCAGCTTCTTCACTGAATAGTGAGATGTTTAGATCAGACTTAAACCTACTTTTGGGGGGGAATTCTGAAGTCAGGAAAGGCCAATCACAGCTTTAATCTCCCCCTACCATAGCTTCTCAACCTATACGGAGAGAGAAAAAGTCTCTGTCGGGGCAAGTGACAGAAGTAGTATTCTGGTGACACCGGTACCCCAGTGTCAGCTGCGAGCAGAATGGTAGCTCCTTTCCACTGTGATCTCCAGATGTTCCCCTACCACAAATACAAATACCAGTGTGTTTTCAACAGTCATCTTTACGGAGTTTATCTTGTTGTCTTTACTTGGCAAACCTCCCACGGTAGTCACCAGGACTTTACATTAGGACAGGAGCCAAACCTAACTAGGGATTATTCATTGAACTCCATCAGTAAGAAATTCAATAAAGCCAGATATGCATAGATGCAACTGCAGTGAGAAACTGCTTACAAAGAGCTTAGACATCTATCAGTCCCCGAGGGAATAGGAGGGTCGTTATGCATAACAGAGTAATTCTAGCTTGACTCATAATGGGTTATTATTTTATTCTTGCAACCTATGATCACATATTGTGAGGAATAATGCTCTGTTATAATGAAATATAATATGTCATATTTCCGCGCCATACGATTCAGTAGTATGAGACAATATGGTATTCTTATGTCAGAGAGTGTTTTTGCAACATTGTTACGAAAAGGCCTTATTTAATGAACTGATTTCTGGATTCATAAACACAAAATAGAATTATTTTTCACAGTGGGTTCTTGTGCCCATTTATTGTTAAAAAGTAGATTAGATGCCAACTAGTGGAATACCCAGTCTGAATTTATAGTAGGCAATTACAAGATCATTTTCCAAATACCTCTGGTTAATTTGCTGGGTCTTCCAGTAGCCAAGCTTTAAGCTAGCTAAGGACATCACAGCTGACACAATTTTAAGTCTAATGTACACAAACATCAATCTTATCCCAGTATTTAATGAAAAAAATGTGAGCGCAAGTTTTGTCTGGGGTTTTAAAATTTCCTCTCTTCGTTCAAAATATCACAGTTCAGTGTCCATCCTTCTAATGCAAAAGTTGAATGGATAAATATAAACCATTTTTATGCATGACTCAGAGGGCTTCAAATTATGTATTCTCAAGGACTATTTCTGGGAAGGTCTACAGAAACAACTTATGACCATAAATCTTCCAGTTTCTTTCATGGTGAGCATCCAGTACCAATTCTTTTTGGTGAAAGAATAAATGAGAGTAAATTCTGTCAGTACTGGTTCTTGCATTGTATGATCTCAGAGTGATATTCCTGTTATTCAAATTGCAAGCTTATTACCTCTGTTTCACTTTGAGCAAGGGATAATGTACAAATGGAAGCTTGTCACTCAACCTGCTTATATCGAAAACTTTTTTTCCATTCTAATAATAACTAACTTTTGGATTGTTTTATGTCCGCAGATGGCATGAGGGTTTGAACTGGGTTATGTTTCTCCTCAGACTTCAAACGCTCAGTCAGTTTTACATTTTCGAACACACTAGGCCAGTTTTAATCTAGACCCTCAGCTGCTCTGAACAAACACAATTAGGAGAATTAAGATAATTCACAGCAATTGAGATTGACCTACTTTATGTCAGTGAGGGCTCAATGTGAGCTAACAAATAGCTTAATTTAACTCATAAAAGTTTATATTGTGCTATTTTTTTTTTACTAAATCATTGAGAGTCCTCTGGTAGACAAGAGAAACAACTAAAAACTATTGACTCAGGAAACATCCTCGATCTGGTATCACGTAAGATGTCATAAACACGGAGCCCTACAATGCCATTTTACAGTCAAAAGTGAGAAAAAGACTAAGGCATTAAGTAGTAAAATAATTAGAAAGAGCTCTTGGCTTCCCCCATACCAGCTTCAACGCGGTGCAGTTCCACCAGCTTCAGGGGCAGCGGCCTGGGCCTATGCCCGTGCGGGGAGAAGAGCAGGGCTGGTTGCCCTTGGCAGGTTCTAGGAGCTGCTTTAGGATGAAATCCATGCCAGGTGTGTGAGTCACGTGGAGACCTGCTGAGGAAAGCTATTTACCTGCTGAATTTAACTTTCAGCATTAACAGCTGATACTAAAACTAGGACAGCTAAGGCAGACTAGGACAAGGATTTATGTATGCTCCAGAAAGTGACCACTGCACCGTGGAAAAGGCGCTGTTCTCACTTATTCATTAGTCCACTTACAGGATACACTGGAAATTATCATACAGTCTCTCCAGTCTGATTTGGTACAATTGTAATGCTCCTGCTCTGTCCCAGACGAACGATTGAGTCCAACACCCACAGCTGAAGAACCAAGGCCCACTTGGATTACTGTCTGAAAAACAAAGGCTTGCAGCACTCTGGTGAGAAGCAAGCACATTTTCTGCTTTAAAAAATATTTTTCACTTTTCAAAGTTATTCCCCTGTATTAGACAAATTGACCACCCGTAAGTTTTCTAACGGTGAAAAAAAATCCGACAGACCACAAACAGCTAGAAGGAGCCTCGTGATCATCTAGCCTGATTTTGTATGGACCCACCACAGAACTTCCCTGTGTTAATTCTTGCCTCAAGTTCAATAGCAGAGCGACCTTGTCAACAAGCGAACACAGGCAATGCTGAAGTTAATGTTTGTGTGGTACAATTGTGCCTGTGTATTTCGTTTGCAATATTTAAAGGGCTCTGCATTTTAAACAAAACCGTGGGTTCTCAAACTAGAATTGCCACTGACGGGTAAGGCCTGTGACTGCTTAACAAGCTGATCTGCTCAGGAAGCTGTCAAGAGAATGGTGACCATTCTGAAAAGCAGCTGGATGAAAAATGAATATTTTCTAATATTTATGCTTCAACAATTTACTCCAACAAAGAGTAAATCAAAGGAGACAAATTTTAAAATATATAATTCTTGGAACTTTAATGCTTATGTTAATGTTCTCTTTGCTGCCTTTTGCTTAATAGTGGACACTGCCGATATGAAGTCGCTTCAAAAAATACAAAGGAGACAAATGAGTGTGTAGCCCAGCAGGAAGAGTCTCTTTCATCATTGTATCAGCATTTAAATCCCAAAGGAACATTTTTTCTTGCTGTGCCTTCATCTCGCTGCGAGTGCATTTTATCAGACCCTGCAACCTTTCCCAAGGAGAATAGGTGGCTCATCCTGTGTCCTTGTTACCGAACTAGATATATCACAGGAGGATATAGAGCAAGGAAAGGCACTTCATCGGGGTTCTTCAAAAATTAGATATTTTGACCAAGCTGATGTCTTTGCCTCTGCAATGTAGCAATAAAACCAAGGCAAACTTTGTCCACAGTAACTCCAAGGGGATCGCTGTCATTGCTATGGCAGAGGGGTCTGCCCGGGTCCTTTCCACAGGGTCAGGCGATGAACTCTTAATGGCATCTGCCACAGACTGCATCACTCTCCCGCACAGGTCAGCGAGCGGTT
>NW_009661375.1:802260-804686 GCF_000708025.1 Charadrius vociferus | reverse complement strand
CCTTAACCTCCAGTTCTGTTTGCGAGCTGCAAACTGCTCACAGATACCGGACAGTCTGCAGCATGCAGGTCCCATGGCTCATACCTTCTCAGCGTGACCATCACGACGGTGGGGACCCGAGCCGGGCTGGGCGGCTGTGAGTGTCCAGGGCGATCTGTTCCTTTGTCTGTGAGGAACACCGCAGCCTGCGGAGCTGTGTCCTCCCGGGCTGGGAATGTCACCTGGCAGTCTCGGGGCTTTGCAACGCAACTGCTGAAATTCATGCAAAGTGGGACTCACACAGGTGAAGCTTCACGTGGTAATCGGGCCTGTGCAGGGGTCTGTAACACGCAGGGAGCAAGCAAGAGGAGCACAGAGACCAGCCAGCCTGCAGACGGCTGTCCCCACACCCCCGCTGCTGCTGTGTGAGCTCGGCGTCCCGCCTTGACGCCACATCGCTGAGCAGGGCCTTTGCTGGTGCTGGTTCAGCTGGCTGCTGCTCTGTCCGCCCCGGGTGGAACGCTGCATCTGTTGAACCAGCAGGCTGTATACATACACTCAATAAAATCACACCTTTTTCTACAACTTGGGCAAAAAGTATGAAGAGAGCTGTGAAGAATTCTTGAGGGAATAACCAAATTCTTCTTTATAACTCTGCTGCAGCCAGCTAGAGTTAACCTGTGAGCCTAATTCTGAGGTCAGTACAAAAACAGTGGCACAAAAGAGGAACCAAAATTTATGCCTCCATGTTTCCTTCAAATATAGGAGGAAAAATCCCTGATAATCCATCCATCCCAATGCTGCCAAGAGACTGTGCGCTCCCTGATGGCATGGTGCTGGAAATTGCCTGGTTGCTCTACTTGCAATTCGGGAAGTGATGCCCTGTCTTTCTGATGGCTCCGAAAGTCTATGGGGAGAGAAGTGTCTTTCAAGAGGCTGCACAGCAGCTTAAAGGGCAACGATCAGAAAAAAAAAAGAAAAAGAAAAAAAAAGGAAGAGGACAATATGCATTGAAAAGACTGACACCCCCCAGCTCCTTAGAGAAAGTTATCACACAGATTCCTAACAGGGTTGCTCTTTTCCTCATTGCACGTTCATACCGGTGCTATTGGCACATGGACTGACATTTTCAGAGGAGTAGAAAAGGGGTAGCAGGTAGCCTGGGCCTCTTGGTTGAGATATCCGAAGGAACTGGATGGCTTCCAGCTAGGATTGTCCCAAGTCCTGGCACGACATGGAACATGGCTGGTCCCGGTGAAAAGGGTACTTTTCCACCCCGGAGGCATCGCTGGCCCCTGAGTCGTGCAGTGCAGCATGGCTTGTGTCCATGCTACCCCAGGCTCACCTTCCTCTGCCTCACCTAGGCAGAGGACCTAGGACACTGCATGGCATTTGGCCAAGGTCTTCCATGGGCCACTAGAGGCTCTGGCTCTAAGAAGAAAAACGCCTGGTTTGGGGAGAGCTCGGGTTGGGTTCTTTGTTGTTTCTTTTATTTTAGTTGAAAGCAGCCAAAAGCTTTGAAGGACAGTGTACCACGAAGACCCAAACCTATCTCGGCCTCATCTGTATTACCTATCAGGAGTGGTGCTTTACGTGTAATTTGTGCAGAAACAGAGCCACGTTCTACCTCGGAAGCAGCTTATTCAGCCCAGAAGGGAGCCCGGGATTGTGCTGCCAAATGGGAGTGTGCGCTGAAGTGCACTAGACTGTGGGAGAAATCTGGGCAGCTGAACTAATTGTCATTGTATAATGCCACCTGCATTCCACCACTTGGACCAGCCGGTTTATCTCAGTCAGCTCCCTGCTTTCTGCTTTTATCCACTATGGGCAATTAATGATATTGTGAGAAAATAGTTTTTCTAAGCAGGACAATTTTCCAACTTCCCAGCTCACAAGCAGGCACATAGCAAAGGGATGGTGGACTCAGCATAAGTATGACAGCAGCCGATGTACACCACCATAAAGTTTTGATTTAATCAGCCCACATTTAACCTGACCACAAGCTGTTAGATGTTCATGGCTATCACAAGGTGTCTGTCAAAGTCAGGGTTTGATGAAAGGCAGGCTGGCTGGCTGGGAAAAGCTGCCAGAAGTAGATCAGTTACATTCAAACCTCCTTTAAATGGCTGCTACTCTTACCGGGAAGATATTTTGACATACTTTGCTCTGAGGCCCACCTCTGGCAGCCAGCTTGCCATTCAAAACCAAAAAAAAAGAGATCAGAAACTCCTTCTCTTGTGTCCTCTGCACAACAGATTTCAGCATCCTTTAGGAAAAATTAACCTACTTTTAGATGTGCCAGCTCAGATGCTAGATGTACTCTAGCTGCAAAAGCAGGCTCTTTGTAGGCTATTTTATCTTGCTTTCTAGCTTCTGCTAGACCCCATGCTGCCGTAGCTGAACTGCTTCTAGTTTTAATTGCTTGCTTAAAGTTAGTTTACATATTT
>NW_009661375.1:790929-802212 GCF_000708025.1 Charadrius vociferus | reverse complement strand
TCCCTCTGAAAACAAGCTGGTTTCTTTCCCACATTCCCTGGGATAATTTGCTACAAGAACATATGGAATTGGTACAGGAGAATCTTGATACAAATGACACAACTTGCCAGAATGTTCAATTTAATAACCCTTATAATGGCTACTCACAAAACCATTCCTGAGAAAACGTGTTTTCTACAGCTTTCTGCCTCAAACAGCCCATCATTCACCAAAACTCAGAAAAACTACACCCGCTAAAGTTTCTGACACTGCAACTCTTAAGTGTGTAATAGCACTAGAATGCCACAACTATCACTGGAGGTGTATTTCTAAGAGAAATCTGGAGAAAGGCTAAGTTTTCTCTGAAAGCAAGGTATGTCATCAGGTCGATACATATTTTCCTAATGCCAAGAAAATAAAAACATTTGCAGTGGACACAAAAAGTGACTCCCCCCTCTCAATGTATGTGGCCACCATGTTCAGCATTATGGTCTTAAGGGTGCCTGACTGACGGGTGGCACCTAAAGCTCTGTGGTGGTTGTGTGTAAAGTAGGCATTGTATCTGCTACAATGGAGATTGTAATCACTGCAACCTCAGTAGATCACTTTCTTCCAGATAGTCTATGATGACTCCCTTCGGTAGCTGGGAATCTATAGAAGATTGTATTCCTCTTTTGGTACTATATCCATCAGTGAAATGTCTCTGGTAATCAGTCGCATTGGCAGACACCCTTTGGTGGGGTTCTGAAGGAGCTCTCTAATGAGTCAAAGGTTTACTCCGCTGCGACCGTGGCCTTTTTAGTAGCCATTTTAATAGGTTTTTGGAAAATGTGACTACCGCAGTTAATGTTGTGATAATGATTCAGTTTTAATTCCATGTTTTTAAACATTTAGAACAATGCTGTTAAACCTGGCTGTACCTCATTAGTCAAGGTTTCAAGCCAGGATTCATTATTTTAAAAGTCTGTTTGCTATTTTACCGTCACAGGAATTCAAAATGAAAAGGGGGAGAAAAAAAAAGGCATCTTTTTCACTTGTATTGTGTGCAAATGATCTAAAAAAGTTCTAGATGAAAAAATTAGGTCTGCTTATTAAAAAAAAATAAATCATCTTGTCTTTTAATCTTTTAGTGCTATCATTCCCTTTTGCCATCACAATAGTCAGGTGTAAAAAGCTAATAAGAGAACAATTTCAGCCTATAGTGCAAAGCAAGTAATAAACATCCAGGAAAGGTAGGATGTCTTAGTTAAGCCAAAAATTTAAGATTGGGGTTGATTGCAATCTTTTGCAAATTAGGTTCAATTTGGTGAATAGTTTCAGCCAAAAAACTCCAGAATTTTTAATCTGAATTTGTGTTATGCCTTTAATATATTTCAACATGTCATCTCAGTTTGAAATACAGCAAATATCTTCACAGATTGAAAATATACCTGATGACCTAACTAAAGGGTTTTAGAAGCAAACAAAATTTTTTGATGACTCCAAATTATGTATTTCTCTATGTTTTCCGTAGGGTTTTTTTCTATTGTGGTTTTTTTTTTTTTTTTTTTTCCGATGTGGCCTGTAAAGGACTATAAAGCAAGCTTTGTGTAGCTGTCGGGTCTGGGCTGCAGGTTGCATCTGTAGCATGCCGTGCCGTGAAGGCCAGTGTCTCTCCATCAGTTGCGGAGGGGGTGACCTGCACCTTGTCCCGTGTTCCAGAGAGGAGACAGCTCTGTCACTTCCTTGGTGTTTATGAGGTGCCCTCAATATTCCTTTCCATTTCATCAGATGTTTCATAGCACAGTGGTGGGTGTGGAGTGATCCTCAGGAGATATTTACTGCATATTACCACATATTCTACCGGCTGACCACCTGGAATCAACATCGTTGGAATTGTTTAAGAGAAAACTATGTTTCACATATTATAACATTGACAATACTTGACAGTGGCCTTCTTTGAGTGCAACTGTAGCCACGTTTTGCAAGATGAAGATGAAATATTGAGTATGGGATAAATCATGAAACAAATGTAATAGCCAAAGCTGAAGAATGTATTTATTTTGACCAAAAAATATTTTGCCAACACAAATTTTCCGGCAAGTATGCTGGAAAAACAAGAGGTGATGCTCTTAGCTGTGTTTACCTAGGACTGAATTTGGTACTGATTTTGTGCTTGTGGCTAGTTTAGACAGATCATTCTTCTCTTTGGCTTCTTTCTAGTTTATTCCCAACACCACCATCACACCTTCCCTGTCGCCCCTTCACAAACCAGCAAGTTCTTGCAGTTCCAGGTGCAGAGAGATGATTTTCAAGCTGACTGGTCTGGTTACAAAACTACCTGTGTGGACAGCACAAGGCTTTTGAGCAGCTCACATTTCTTTATAAGCTGTTTTCCTTTCTCCCTTTGATAAGCTACATACCTTTTATAACATTCTCCAGACCATCTGAGAGATTAACTTCTTAGCAGTGCTTCTGGGAAATGGACTTCAAAACACTCATAAAACCCCATCAGCTTACACAATGCAAAGATTTTATGGCAAAACTCTCTGAAGAGAGAGTTTACTCTGGTTCACCTCCCAAGAAAGTGGCCAAGCCCTCCCCCATTCAAGGGGAAAGTGCAAATCCTCCATACCCAGGAGCTGCTGTGACACCTCCTCCTGCAGCCTGAGTGACAACTGCCTTTACTTGAGCTTAAATAAACGACAAATGTGAGGGAGAAAACCAAGTATTTCTCCATGGCCTTGCTGAACCTGGCTGGCACAGTCCTCACTGTGGACCTTTTCTCGAGAAGTCTAGGCAGAGGAGACACAGGACTCCTGCCCTTGCTCAGCAAGCTCTCTCCGTAGGATCAGATTGTGTTCCATTTTTTTATAATAGTTTTCATAGCAATATTGCTTGGTTATACCACAGTCATCCCTATTAAATAAAAAGAAATGTCATGAATATGAATTCTATATTTTAAAAATCAAAACAAACTTAAGTTAATGATGGCTTTTCCAACAGTAAGTGTTCATGTCATACTGTTCTCCACCGTTACAGTTTATTCCCTTCACTTTCAAATTGTGCTTTCGCTTTTCTATTATTTTATACAGTCAGGGTTCTCTAAGCTGGGGTGGAAGCACTGTAACAGTTTCTCTCAAAAGCACGAAAACCTGACATGTACTGTTTATGAGGAACCCACGAAGGAATAGTTCACAAGCTTAGTAACACTTGCTCTTGGACCTTCGCTATGAAATACTTTGACATGAAAGGAAATGTATCATCATTGCCAAAACCGCTAGTAATGAGGTTATCATGCATAGAGCGGGTGGCAGAGAGGATCTGAGCGGAGGGGTGGAGCTGGCTTTGTTCTGCAAGGTGCAATTATCATGCGTATAAATACACGTTAACAGGTGTACAGGGACAAAGCGCTCCGTGGTGGGGGCGCTGGGGAGCTGAGCCCTGGAAGAGGGGCTTTCAGCAGCAAGTGGAGACGTGTAGGACTGGGTGTGTTTAGGCTCAGGCAGCCAAGAGCTAGGCCCTTAAATCAGGGCAAGTCACCCTGGATTCTGTTCAGACTAATGAAGAGAAATGAGAACATGAGAAGGGCAGTTGTTATGCAGGTAAATCAGGCGAATGGAAATGAATTGCCCGTTCCTCCCTATGGACTCTAAAGGGAGCCCAGAAAACCGGCTCAGATTTAGATGTCTAACACTTATATGAGGAAAGGATTTCATTCTAACTGCATGTGAGCTCCCGTGGAGACACTGGGGCTAAGGAGGATTAATGTATCCTTGGCTACATGGAGGTGGGAGAAACGGAAATTATTCTGGCTGCCAAAGACAGGCGCCTGCTCCTCCTGCCTTGTGCTGCCTCAACAGCAGCGGCGGGGCGGAGGAAGGAGCCTTACAGGTGCAGAACCACCACGGCCGGGCTGAAAGCAGGCCGGTGCTCCTCACTTTGTTTTCTCTGCCGTAAGCCACAATGGTAAGGGAGTAGAAAAAGAAATGAGAGTGACTTTCTGCTTTAAATTCCCCTTTCCCTCATAAGAGATGTGGTGTCAGGAGTCAAAGATCACAATGAACTTCTTGTAGCAAATCTTTTATTCATTAAGCTGTTGTTATTAGCAACAATAGCTTCATTCTGTTAACAGCAGTAGATAACTGTTCACACATACATTCACAAATTCACTTGGTTCCCTCATACATCCACTCCTAATTGCCCAGTTGGGAGCCCAACCCCAGCTCTCTTCAGAAGCATAGGTTGGCACTGGCGTGCCGGTGGCTTCCACATGGCTACGCATAAAGTCCCTTAAGCCTACTAGTCTCTAAAACTCACCTGTCCTTGGGAAACATTCACGTGCTGCCTTCTCAGCATGTGTTCTTTTTCTTTTTGTCCTGCTGTTTTCTGGAAACAATTTCTCTGCTTAAGCCTATGTATACCACAGAACCCATTCCTACAAACCCACAGTGCAGGTACCCTTGTAACGTTTCCACCCCCTCTGTTTGTTCAGGCGACAACTAGAAGGCACTGACAATAATAACAAAAATAAGAGTGAAATGAATTCTGGAAAAACCTGCCTGAGAAAGAAAATTATAGAATACGGAAAACCTCCTTTAGTCTAAACATTTTACCCCAGAGGAAGCTGAGAGTTGACTCAATCATGGTGTGCATGCATTTTCCTGCTAAGACAAAGTTCTTTAATGTATCAGGCAAGGAAAGTTTGAGATCTTGGAAGTTCAAGCTAGAAATTCTGAACACTGGAAAGCAATCTCACAAGAAATGAGATTATAACTTGGTACAGTGGATATAATTGCACGTAGCAGACCTTCCATTGCTTGAACTCCCTAAATTATGAGCAGCTGCTTTTCTAAAAATTTTCCTCTCCTAAGCCATAGGAGTTAATGAAAAGGGTCAGAATCTGCATCTTGTGTTCTATAGTAACCCTGGTTAGAAGCTGAGAATATTGTTGCATTGGTCTGAACTCTTCACATCAAAATCAAACCCAATTTTCCCCTGGCATCCTCCAGAACAGTATTATTACCATGGAGACTTAATGCAAAAATAGTAATAGTAATACTAATTAATAGGCATTAAGTCTTTCCATCACAAGACATTCAGAATCTGCCACATTAACTGTTAAAACCAGTTCAAAATGCATTTATTAGAAAAAGTTATTTTTAAAGCTAAAGCTTCCGTTCAGATTCAGTGGTTCAGTCACACTGTAAAGAAGCGTGTTGCCCAGCTACAAATAAAGACGACAGTGTATCTCAACAAAGTTGATGTGTTTGGGGAATTGTTTTTGACAGCTTTCTATTAACATATCCATGCTCAGCCCATTAAATGGCCTTGCGTCACCAAATCATCTTGTAATCAGCAGCTCTGCACGCACCACTGACTCTACGTCCTCTGGTTGAGAAGCAAAGTGAACCTGCACAGGCACAGCTGGTCCGAGAGGGGCGCTGGGTGTGAGAGATGCTTTGGAGAGCCTGGCAGGCTTCCTTTCGCCTGATGGGGCTGTTTTGGTATATAGAGTTTGAAGTTCATTCTGTGATCCTGAAGCTGTGCCTGAATCTCTTTCTCTTTGCTATGTGACAATGTCTGCCATAGCTGTGTGCACGGGGGCTGTCTCTTCCCCCGCGGACCACCTTCGCTCTCGTTTGAAACTGCCTGAAACAGAGACTGGAGAAGGAGGCACCTCGTATGGCGTTGGTTTCCCCAGCTGGGGTTTAGCTCACCTGACGCCTCCAAACACGGTTTTATCCTACTGTAAAGCACAGCACAAGAGGGATGAGTTGTCCTCTGGACTTGGCTCACTCTCTGGTTGCAGATAGAATCTGTTGGATGGACACTTTTACCCAGTATCTTCAATTTTATTGGTTATTAGATGCATATTATATTATTTATTGGTTATCTCTAAGCTAAGCTTTGTGTCCTTATCTTATAGCTGCATGGGGGACGGGGCAGGTGGGATAGCTGCACTGTGGCGGTGCAGAGGTCTCGTGTCAGTGTGAAACAGGATTTAGATAACCCGCTAAAACAGAAAAAGATTTTTCCTGCTCTTTGAAATCTGAGAAAAGCTGTTTAATCATGTGGTATACAGAATAAATTACTGGTGCATATGAACTGCATATGAACTGGATTTCATCCCGTTTGCTAATAATAATAATTCAGATAATTAATCCAGTTGAATTTTATAAATTAACAGTATGTTTTTGTAGGGATTACAACAGAATAGATATTTCTTACAGTGAAGATGCTCATAAGTGTTTTCAAACTAAACTATAGCTCTGTGGTTTTCTACATTTTTGCTTATATAGGAATTTTTTTAACATATTCAAGAATACCGAGCAAGAAGCCTCACATAGATGATACTACCATGGGATAGGCCTAATAAGATGCAGCTATATTGTACAAAGGTTAATTCCTTTTACATAAAATGTAGCAGATCAAAAATCCTTTGGGTCTGTTCTTTAGTTTGCATTTTTCTGGAGCAGCACAAAGCACTCAAAGGGGCTGACCCCTTGAAGACATGTTTTGCCTTTGTCCCCTACAGGAACATTGCTATAGATGTTTCCCATGGACTCGCTGAGGATACTCAGGATGGCAGCTCTTCCACTTGTATTTTGGCATTTTTAGACATACCAGTGAGAGTTGTGTGAGCAAGAAGTTGGGTGAGTTGCCAGTGCAAGGCTCCCTCCGCTGCCAGCAAAGTCAGTCCTTCCTGGGCAGTCGTTCTCGTCTGTTTTATTCACCTATGTTAAAATTTAGTTCCAGGACTTCAAACACTATAAAGTGTGCAGCAAAAAGATTTTGTTTTCCTTAGCAGGAGCTCACATTACTGTTTGCTGCACATCCAAAATTTCTCCATGGATTTGATAAGGTGGGTAAAGTCTCTGACCGAGCCAGGTGGTGAAGACCAGTCTGATCAGACCGAGTAACAGCGCTGTGATAAATACGACTTTCCTTTGAAAAGGCTTCACAAGCATCATGCTTACTGACCAACGATAATATAAGGATCAAACTTGCTATAGTTATGAATCAATTATGATTCTTTGTTTACCGACCTTACAGTCGCTGTCCGGGATGGGAAAATTTGGTTGGGTTAACTCTAGCTCATTGGCAACAGACCTTCTGGAAGAGAGTCCATCCCTCTGCAGTGGCCTTTGAGCCAGGTGCCCTCTGGTAGGTGTTCCTGAGCAGAGCAGACGACTGCTTTCTGTTGTGTGCTAAAGCAAGTACTTTTGATATATAAAGAACACAGTCATAGAATGGAAAAGTCATTTTTCAAAGTACACAATGGTAGTCTGAGACAGACAGTTTTTGAGATCTGAACAGTTAAGTGAAAAAATTACATGAGATACATGAGATATAAAATAGCTAAGCTCAGATATTGATTAAGCTTTGAAACAGAAGTAGTTGCAAGTAATTTATTCTTTATACCCTGACATAATACAAGAATTTTTTTAATTAGGAAAAAAAATGATTTACAGAAAACCACATTTATGGCAAGTTTAAATCAATAGGTTTTTTTTAGTGTGGAAAAATATAAATCTAGATGGAGTTTAATTAACTCCGGGTTCTATCAGCAGTTATGGGATTACACTTCGGTGTAAGTACATCACATTCACAGTAGCTCTCTCTGTCATTTTCGTGGATAGCTCATTTTTAAAATTAATTTCTTTGTGCAATTTTCATGCTCTCCTTTAAGACCACTCTTCCACTTCATTCTGTTTAATGGAAACAGGCCGCAAGACCTATTTCTCATCATACACCCCTGTGTGTATGTATATGTAATGAAGACATTTCATTACAAAAGAGCGGCTGGAGCAGGTATGAGAGCTGCGCCTCTAAAGCCCTCGGAAGTGTGCTATCCCAAACGTCAGGTCGTGGACCAGGGTAACTGGTTGACTCTTATAGGACATCTTACACCTTATAGGATTCTATAAGGTGATTCTGCACTGAACCAGCCTGGGAACGGCTGCCTGTTGCTACACCACACATTTCACCAAATATTCATTCTCAAAGGCAATTGTAGGTCTAGAAGGACTAGTGGGAGCCCTTGTCTCCTCTCACCCACCCCTTCCTATGCACAAGCATGTAGTGACATTCTTCTAAAATAAACCTCAGCCATTGGCAATATAGACTAAAAAATGTCCTGTGGCAAACAGAGTGTCTTTATACTTTTTCACCCCAATGCATTTTTTTCTTTGCTGAATTTGCACAGCAGCTTTTTGAACCCAAGAAAATTGTTAGCATCAAAATACGCAGTGCTGAGGAGCTCCCCAGGGAAGACTCTGTTGCAGTTCCCATCTCACTTGTTCTGATACAGCTTCCTGCTGTCTGCTTTTGATGGCTCCTAGTTCTGGCGTTAGAACAACATGTAAACACTTTCTTTCTTACTCTAAACACATTTTCCATTCCGTTCTGTTTCGCGAAGATTCTGGTATCCACCTACTGAAAAAGGGAGAAACGATCATAATGAACTGAAGATATTTCTTCCATTGCATTGAACTTTCAAATACCAGATCAAAAGATCCATACTAAATTTGGATCGTTTAAAAATCAAAGAAAAACAGATTGGTTGATAGAAAGAAAAATAGATTTGCTTTCATTGTACCATACAATATGCAATATTTTCTCATTTTTTAAATATATTGAGATAAGCTTTGTCATGGCTGATGAGATTGGCTAAAATTTTGCAGCACTGTACAATAATAATCTAATATCCAATAAGCTAGTATTTATCTGTGATTACTAAGATTATTCAGTGCAATTAATTCATTTGTAATTTTCGTGAGATGCTTTTTTGAGCCTTAAAATTTTGGGAGACCAGGAGCATTTTTTTTACAAAGTTTACAAGAAATTGGAAAAGGTTTGTTTTGTTTTGGTTTTGTTTTCACAGGTTATCAACTCTAGTCTATAAATGCTTTATGACAACAAACGTATTACTTCTGAAAGAAGTTGGAGGAGATTTGATTTTTTTTTTTTTAAATACTCAGTATACACAAATGAAAAACATAATATATCTGTATGTAATATAAACTTCACCAGATGTGGAAAGTCACTTTTGTTCAGGCAAGCTAGAAACATGCTTTCTTTTCACAAGCCTGCATTCCTTGCTGAGGGAAGTTTGCTGCCAAACTTAAAAAACAAAACAAACATAAAACCAGAAGACAGACTTTTGGAAGATAATCCTGTGTTTTTTAGGCAAATCTTTAATTTCAGAGGGAATTTTTGCCTGTATAATAACTATGTGGCTGTTCTACTTACTTTTAATCAATAGAAATGGAAATATGGATTAATTTAGAGTCAGATCAGACTAGAGGTTACAGAGTTTATTCTCAATACTTTAAAAATCGAGCGTTTTTGAAAACAGGAATAATTTTCTGTTTGCTCCAGAGGCTACAGGAAGGACAGAGCAGAACACATTTCCTATTTTATTGCAATACTTTTTTAGTGAAGAGAAGGCTAGCGTATTACTGATCTGTCGGGTAATAGCTCTTTCTTCATGGCGACTGACAGAAAAGTAAGGGTGAGCAACTTTTATTTATTCAGCTCATTCACATTCTACATCATAACAGAGATGTATCTGAAAATAGGTAGGCAGAAAGAATCATTCTGCATGCCAAGTTCCTGAACTGGGGTAGAAGCCATTGACTTGTTTTAATTAACACTAATGCTCAATTAAATCAAGTAAACGTTAAGTTGCGTGAGTTATAACCTTCAATTATCAAATTATTTTTAAGGCAGCTTGTCAGGACGGAGACGCCTGCAGATAAAAGCCTGCAGGCAAGAAGATTCCACCTTGGAGGCAAAGGGAGACATTACAGTAGATTCTTTCATTTACAGCCTGACAGTAAACAGGCGTTGCCGTGTCCAGAAGGAACGTACACAGCCCCACGGTGTCTCCTGCCCTGCAGTTATGTGCAAGATAAAGTGTTACACAGTTTCATGCTTGTTGGTTTAATTTACTTCCAATTTAGGTGTCATGATAAAAGATGACAGATTTGCCCTGTCAATCAGATTAAGAAGAGAATAGCAAAACTAATTTGGCTTATCATCAAGAGAATAAATCTTGTTGGAAGGCTGTTGCACTGTTTTCTTATTCATAACAGCTTCCTCTTCCAGGAGGATCTCAGCCACTACACCATGAAGGCAGCTCTGGGCTTGTATTAAGACTGTCCATCTGCCTTGTCAGGAGCAAAATCTTACTCCGGTCTCTCTTTTTCTTCCTGCGTCGAGCGAGCAGATAGAGGAGGTGCTGCCCCTGTTACTGTAATAAGTACCTGTTGCCTCAAGTCATTAATTCCTGAACAAAACTGTTCCTCACAGCTGTTGATTCTCTCCCAACAGCAGCGAGAAAAGTGTTATGATGGCATTGCGTCTTCATTTATTCAGCTTTCAAGAAATCGTTTGGGCAACTTACCGCCGAGTCAGCGTTTCAGAACGGCAGCCGCAGTTGCTTTCCTTTGGCCGTGCAGCGGAAGGGAGCTCGTGGCGGTGGGCACAGGCAGGTCGCTGACTCGCACAAACCCGTTCCTACCTCCCAAGAGACCCCTGCCTCCCCCCAGCTCTGGGCCTGGGGGCCGGAGCCAGAGAGGAAAGTCTTGTGATGCAAGCACTGAGGTAGGTCATGAAAAAGGAGGATTCATTTCTTAATTCTCCATGGGCCTCTTTGGAACCCTCTGTACTTTCTTTGGTTCTCTGTTGTACGTATTTTCCATAGTCCGCTCCTAGGCTGGTTGGACTGCGAGCTCCACAAGGTATAGGCTATTTCTTTACATGGTACCTTGCACACTGACACCTCCAGATGAATTTCAATATAAAACTCAGGTTACTGAAATGCCGTAAGCCCAGATGTTAAATGCTAAACCTTCCCACTCTGATAAGCATCTTTTTCTGCCTAGCAAAGTGTGATATAAGAAGCTGATATTAAGAATGTCTTCAAGAAGCTAAAATGTTTTCTCACAATTGCTGCACCTTTCCCTCTGTTAACTCATTTTTGGTTCATGTAAATCCTGTTTGCTCAGCTATAGTCAGCGCTCAGTGGCTGCAGATCAGTTACCAAGCTTCAGCCTTGTTGGCTTTTGAGGAAGTTCTCCTGAATGGAAGCAGCTCCAGAAGAAAAAGGCAGCGGTTGATACCAACATATTTTCATTCCCATTTCTGGTTTTTAGGGCTTCTCTCTACCTTTGTGGTTTTCTTTCTTTTCTGTTTCTTTTTCCAGCCACATATCCTCCTCCCTTCCATCTAGAAGTGAAATTAGGTTTGTTTTACTCATCTTCAGAAGCTGTATACCAATGCTGGATTTACTTATGAACCAGTAGGTCCCAAGTAGGG
>NW_009661375.1:779524-790896 GCF_000708025.1 Charadrius vociferus | reverse complement strand
GTGCCTCATTATTCCTGCAATCCGGTCTTACCCAGCACCCACTCTTACTAGTGTAATCAGATTTAGTTATGACCCCATGTATGACATTTGGCATGTCAGCACATCAATAAGGATTAGCTGACCTTGGAGAAACCCGACGCGAATGTCAGATTGTCAGATCTGACATGGATATCACCGGAAGGCACTCTATCCTTACTGAAACGGAGCAGGGCTAACGAGGCGCAACACTTCGCTGCTTCTCACATTTTACCCCCGGGGCTGTCCTTTCCCCGACAAGGAAGACATCATTCCCACGCCGGGCAGTCGGGCTGCCCAGGATGCTCTGTAGCCAAGGAAGCCACTTCAGGGGGTGAGGCTTGGCCGAAGTGATGTAAATCGCCACCTGGATATCTCCTTTACTTTACTGAGAGGGGGATGAGGTACCTGGAGTTAGTTCTCCTCAGGGTGAGTGCCTTTGTCAGGCACGAGCGCAGAGCTGCCCTTTCAGTGACAACGAGAACTCTGCAAATAATTGAAATTTTCATTCAGAAGACAAATCAAAATTCACAGGTAGAAAAAAGATGGTTGACAAAGAATGGGAAATAAATATAGTTGGCTTATTAATGAAAATAAAAGCCAAAACCATTTCCTGGAGTATTCTGAATTAGAGATTCAAAATTTCAATCTAAGATAACATCTTCTGCTAAAAATATTTGTATAAAGTGATGTTTACACTAAAGACTTTGAAATTTTAAGAAAATAATCCCTGTCTTGGCAATAACAAAACAAAACCAGAATCCAGGCCGAATTAATAACCTTCATTTTTGTAGGCCAGTGAACTAGTCATCTGAAAAAAATGGACTCTGCTCTGTTCACCAGCACTAACCGAAAGCCTTTGGAAATGGAAATGGCACTGTTCCCAAAGTGGTAGAGGCTTGACATTTTATGAGGTTTATCCTCAATACAGGGAATGAAGAGCAGGCTGCTGAAACGTCTGTTTCCTGAGCTGCTTGCTCCTTGCATTTGAATTATCTACAGGAAAATCTCATGCTAAGCCCTTCCTTCAACTTTGCCCTTGTAACAGTTTGTTAAAGCCTGACCACTTTAGAAGTTGTTTGCTATCTTGTCTGCTATGAGGTTTACTTCTTGTCCCAGCCTGCCGAGCTGACGGCATTTGTGTGGCTATGCTGATGTCAGAGGCTCCTGCCTGGCTGTGGGTGTCGCGCAGGTTTAGCTGAGGGTGATCCACCAGCCCGGAAAGATCCCGCAACCTGAAGGATGCTCTCACCCGCCCCAGCTGAGGGCGGGTGGCACAGCCCTGCTGCGGGGACACCTGGGCGTGAGGGTCTCCAGGGACTGGTGGGACCAGGCGTGGGTGACTGAACCCACACAATCGCTGCTCCTCCCGACTGCTGACAGCCGCTGCTGCGCTGGCGGGAAAGGGGACGCAGAGATCGCCACTTTCCTCTTACTTTGCACTGTTCTTTGCATTATTAATTCTTGTTTCACAAGATAGTAAATACCCAAACTCCTTCACATGGATCCCATTGCCACCTAGTAATTACTGTGTGTATTTCATCTGTTCTGCCCTAAATCACAATTCTAAAAACTGTTTCTTACATCCCCAGAGTGTCAGTGCAGTAAATGGAGAGCTCTTACCCGACTGACAGTGAGAGAGGAAAGCCCTCCTCACTGCCCACACAGTGAGGTGTGGCTGTTCTCGTCCTCGCTTGGAGACCTTGAGCTTGTGTCCCAGGAGTGACCCCGCTGGTTGGCATTTCCAGCCTCCTGGCGTGGGCTGTGACTGCGGCTGTAATTCCCACGCACGGTGTGTAAGTGATGCTGTTCTAGCACGGCGCTGCTTCCTGACATCCCAAACTCTCTGCCTGATTCTTTTCCATTGCAGGGCCCTGGCAGGAATAAGGGAGAGAAAATGGGCTGTGGATTGTGAATTTGGTCTAAAGAGAGTGGCAGGGTTTGGTTTTGTTTAGTGTCTTCTTCTCTTTCCTGACCTACAGTGTCTGAGGAACCAGCTCACACAGCAAAGCAGGATTTGTGTTTGGTTAAGGAATTATGTCCATGGCAATGTCCTGACTTTTTTTTACATAACTTGGATTACAAGAAGACTAAAGACCTGTTGGAAAACGGGAATCACAATACAGAAAAGAACAATGAGATTTAGATGAGATCCGAGAAAGAAATTTTTCCCTGTGCGGGTGGTGATCCCCTGGGGCAGGTTGCCCCGAGAAGCTGTGGCTGCCCCATCCCTGGAGGTGTTCAAGGCCAGGTTGGACGGGGCTTGGAGCAACCTGGGCTGGGGGGAGGTGTCCCTGCCCAGGGCAGGGGGTGGCACTGGATGGTCTTCAAGCTCCCTTCCAACCCAAACCATTCTGTGATTCTATGAATTCAGAATGTTTCAGGGAGGAGGCAAGCTTGTTTTTTTAAAAGATCACTGTCTTGCAAATATTTTCTGTTTGAATACTAAATATAAATAAATCATCTTTGCTGGCTCATTGGGTGCTTATGAGAGAGGCAGGATCCAGCCTCTGTGACAGCACGGTGCTGGAGCACTGTCTGTTCTGGAGACTACCTCGGGCGCTTTTGGGCAGAAGCTTTCTTTTTTGGCCTCCGTTTCCCTTTGCCATAGTACAGTGAGCACCTCTGCCTTCCCTCCTTGTTTCACTTGCTCAGGGCTATCCTGTGTTCCGCGACCACTGTCTTCCAGCAGTACCGTGCCACAGCGCGTGCCGTGCACCTCAGGGGACAGGTTTGCCATTAGCTGTGAGTATGTACTTAGCGAAGTGCGTAACACAATGAAGTCCAGATCTCAGTGACACCTTTGGGCTGTGCAGCACAAATGATATAATGCAACATAAAAGAAAATACATCAACCAAATGAATTGTCCAATTCTCAGACTACACATTGTCAGATGAGGATTTATGTTATTTTTTTTCCCCGCTGAAGGGTTATCAATCATGCAGCTTTACTGCTGTATCTGGCTTGTGGGATTACTCGGGATCTATTTATCTTGTCCTTGTCCAGAGGACAGGAGTTGCCTGCAGAGGAGATGCACACTCAGTCCTGATCAGGCAAGATGCCCCGTTTTATTTCGTGCCAGGCAGTGGAAGCACTCATTTCCATCAAAAACAAAAGCCTCCAGAAATGACAGGTTGTGATAAAGGTGTGTTACTGCAAGCGCAGCTTTTCAGGAAAGCACAGAGATGGGTGAAAAACAAACCTTGTCCTGCGAGTGCAGGTTCCTCCTGCTGCTTGCAGCCGTGGCCGGGTGGGATCCCTGCCTGGCCGCTGCCTGCGCCCGGTCGGTGCCGCGCTCCCTCCCGCGGCTGGGGGGCTCTTGCCCGGGGGCTGTGTGAGCCCTTGTCACAACGCCAACTCCCTTCGGCTGCGTAGCTCTGCTGTCAAAATAATGTCGCTGCCTCAGGAAGGTGAGTGTCAGCACGGTCCCCCTCTTTGTCACCATGTAGATATACTGTGTTTTGAGTAATTTCTAAATAGGTCACAGGTTTCTGGCAGAAAAAAAAGCAGTCGGCTACTGTTATCTTGTCTGTTTTTACATAAATCTGACAGGCTGATTATGAGAAATCCCCGTTACCGGAGTGCCATTCATGCCGCAGTGGTGAGTGTATGTCAGAGCAGTCACTGCCAGCCTTTCTTTTCAGGGTTTTGTAGAGCGATAAAAATACAGAAGACCTTGCTCCTGGCTGAGTACTGACCTGCTGCAGACTTCTCACCTGGGAAAAACCCCGCTCCTTCCTTCTCTCCTCCTCCCTCCTGCTCTTTACAAAAAAAACTTTTGAATGGAAAAGCTTCTCAGCTTGTTATTACAGGCAACAGTCTGGCAGCCTTGATGTGGCTTGTTCTCCCTGCACGGCCATTCCTCGTGGAGCTGATCAGAAGCTCTGCTGGAGTGATCTGCTGTCCGAAAGCACAGTTGCACTGAAACACAAGTGCAGGTTTCAATGATTTTTAATTTCCCTGAAACTTCAGTTAGGGTTGGAAGGGAGAATGAAAAATTTTTTTGCAGTAGTGTCTAAGTGTGAGATTCTTGCCTCTCCTGGGGCTGCCCAGTTCATCCCAGTGGTACCAAGACAGCTGGGCACCGCTCTCTAAGGACAAAGTGCTCAGACCTTTCAGAAACTGAGTCTGCAGGACTTGGAACAAAGATATTTTATGATGTAATTACAGTTATAGAGTAAAAACCACATATTTTTTACCAATAAGCATAAACAAATATGTGATAACATCTCACAGAACTGCTGTTCACGGCCAGACCCCTGTACTAGAGTTGCCACTAGACCATAGAATATATATTTCTGAGTGACTTCAGCAAAACAATTATAAACAAAAATTTAAGGAGACTCGAGTTTTAAAGTCCTATCTATTTGAATATATGTATCTATACATATTTGTATACACACAAGTAGCATCGCCTGCTACTGCTAGAGAAAGATAAAATGTCAGTGAAACTAATAAGAGTAATGGACTTGCCAGCCCTGTCAGCACCACTTAGATCTGCTGTGTAGATGTGTGTCCACCCAAAAAGGGATAAAATGAAACAGAAATGTCTGACAGACAAAGGTGGAATGCATTCAATATCCATTTTACTTTACTGTTTCCAAGTCTGTTGCTGTGTTTGTTGCAAATGGTTTACATTATGAAAATTTATTCTGGTTATACTTGTAGTTCTAGTCTTTCTCACCTCCCAAATTGCATCTTTACCACCGAGAAAGAAGTGCTGCGATCAGGATAAACATACCACTACTTGATGAACAATTTTATTCTGTTGAGAAATGGATCATGAAAACAAGAGTTCAAATCAGTTTTATGACTCTCTCGCTCCACTTTTTTTCTCCTCTGAGTGAAGGGAAGGTTATGAATCCTCAGACTTTTTATAAATAAATGGCATTCTCACAATGTTAGAAAATACCCAGAGCTGTTGTTTAAGTTGGTGTTATATGACCTTTACATCAATGACAGTATTATCCAATTCCAAATAATTTTCATTAAATACAAGTAATGGGTTTTTTTCCCCACATTACCTGGGCTTCAGAAAAAGAGTAAACTCCAGTGCAGTGACAGAAAACAATAGTTACCTTTTAGAAGTATGTGGCAGTGCTTTTAAACTGCTATGAGCACTGTGGCTCCACTTAATCAATTAGAGTAAAACTCACAGTAGGAAACGTAATAATTTCAATTATTCTGTATTTAAAGTTGGCAAGTCCAAGTGCAAGGGAGCCTTGTTGTTGTGTAAACATGCTGTTGAACCCCGGAGTGCGAGCGCAGAGCCGGCTCTTGCTCCATGGGTACCTTCCGAAAGAGATGGACTCCAGCGAGCTGCTGGTGAAGCCGCGCTGTGCCAGCGGGTCGCAGCCAAATGGGTTGACCTGAGCAGCTGTCGGTGTTCAGAAGAGAGATGTGATGCTCCTGCTGTGCTTACAAGCTGTATTCTGAAATCCCCTCTAGCAGATGTGGTTTCTTATATTGGAATCTGTATCATTCACCAGACCACTTCAAACTGCACAAACCAATGCCTCCGTAGCCCCAGTGCTGCCCGAATATTTCTGGACTCGTGGAAAACCCAGGGAAGTGGCCGCTGTGTACGCGCAGTTCAGGTGTTGGGTCCCCGTGAGACCCTGGAGCAGCAGGTTTCTCTATCAGGTTCCCAGCAACCCACGTTCCCTGGAGAGTGGGTTTACAGGAGAGTATGGAGAAACAGTCCTCTCTCTTCTCTTGGTATCATTTAACGCGGTAAGCAGCTGATGCTGTACAGATGCTCTAGACCATTTGCACACCTCCCTGCTGAGAGAGCTGTGCAGTGCTGGGTTACACCAAGCCAGCCCGGGGGACAACTGATGCTGCGGACCCAGAAGAGAAACTGCTGGAGTGCACCCGTGCTGCTGGATGCTGTGAGAGCAGAGCCGGGACAGATGGCAACATGGTCATTTGCAGACTGTCACAGCGTGGAGGGTTCGAGAGTGGTTCGATCCCGTTTGGGTTGGGAACGCTCCCTTCGACTGTCCCCTCACAGCGCTCGTGTGACTGTGCATTAACTAACGAGCCGAGGGGGAGAGCAGGGCAGCAGAGCAGAGTGCTACACCAAAACCAGGGATGGGGCAGACCGGACCCTCCTGGGACCGGGAGCAGAAGTGTGGATCCATCCTAACAGAAAGAGAACACCGGCAGTCCTGCTCAGGGACAGATATCCAGTCTGACTTTTATTTGCTTTGGTCTTAGATTTGAGATCATTGGGTAATTCTTGAGCAAAAAGCAAAGTTCTATACATATATACACAAGGCAAGTATTTAGGTTTAAAGAGCTTTAGGTAAAGGACAAATGTGTTTTTTCAATGCTCTTGGGCACATCCTGCTGCTTCTTGCACCTTCTCTGTTTGGTGACTATAGATAATTATGAATGTGAGTGTGCACCTCTGTGACTCTGGGCTCAGGACGTGTCGGAGATGGGATGGTTCCAGCAAGCCCCAGCTCATGCTCAAGTTCTCCTTGACTGCAAGCTGAACTATAATGGCAGGTGCTACAAAAGTTTGGCAGCAGCCCAGTCCTTATTTTCTTTGTGTACTTCTCTTCAGATTTTTTTAACCTGTTCCATATACTTTAGGAGATGATCTGAGCCCTGCTCTATGTTGGCTTAGAGCTTGTAAGGCAGAGTTGTTAATGTTCTGTTTTTTTCTCACAGTTTGGTTTGCATGTTTTGACATCTTTTATTTACTTCTGGTTATGCCCTTCCCATGAAACCTTCTAAAGTTTTATGTTTATTTCTGGTATACTAGAATGTAATTAGGTTAAGACTTTCTTTAGGCAATTTTAATCCATATACCGCATTAAGAAGGCCATATATTAGTTTTCTTCACCAGAAAGTCTAGGCTATTAACAAACTCTCTATGTTTAGTCAAAAAGGCAGAATGGCTACTAAATATTTGTTATATCATGTCAATTAGAAACTCATATCCAAGTTTACTCTGGAAAAAAAGATTCATATTAAACTGATTTATTTTAATATTATCTAAATCATGAAAACAGCCCTGGAAATAACTACCAATTAATTATTCTAATTTTTTGAAGAAAACTTGTTTAGCTGACATCAATTAAAAAAAAAAATCAGCCCAGTATCTGTAGAACATTGAAGAGGCTAAACTAACTTATTTTATAAACTTATTAAGCACATTTGGTCTCAGTATACAGTGCTAGTCCTCTTACAAAAACTGAGATAGTGCCTCTTTAGCAGTTGAGTACCAGTGCAAATAGGTTTGAGTTACAGTGTAAATAGGTTTTCTAATGGAAAAAAATGGAAAAAAAAGCAAACAATTTATTATAAAATTAAGAAAATTCTATTAGGGCCCATTTCCATTAGTTTCCATTAGTTGTTTCATTCATAGGAACTGGCTTATAAGAATAAATGCATTTTTCCTGTTGTGTGAAACAAAGATATTCTAAACAAGGCAAGTCAGTTGGAAAAGTGGCCAAGGACAAGAGATGGGAAAATTCCTTCAACCCCTTGAGTCAGTCTTCATAGTATTTGAGTGTTTCTGTAATCCCACTGGTCTGTGCAAAACCCCCAGCTTTTATACGCAAAGGAACGGCCAGGTCCCAATGTGAACAACCGAAGATCCAAATCTGGACACTCCCAACAGGGAATTGTTATTCTGAAGTCAGATTTTTTGAGCTGGAAGCTGTATAACAGGCTCCAAGGTGTTATTTTTTGGTATTATCAATATTTCTACAGCTTGTATCCACAATTTCAGTGGAGCAGCCTGAAGGTAATCCTAGACCTCGCTCATGGTGGGGAGGCGGTGAATGCCTGTGGCCCCTTTCGTGAGCGCTCGCTGGTGCTGAGCCGACGTTCTCCATGGCACGGGTGGGGGACGCTTTTCCAGCTCGGTCCGCACAGGCAAAGCCGGACAGAGGCCAGACATGCTGACACGGTCTCGTGTTGGCTATAGCCCCGCTTGGAGCAGGGGGCAGACAAGAAGATAGCCAAAGGTCCCTTCCCACCAACATCTCTATGACTACGTGATACCATGACATAACCATGTGTCAGAAGACACCGGTTGGTGTAACACCCATCCACAGTGACTGTGCTTTCCCCGGGCAGGCACAAAGCACAGAGCTTTCCCTATTAAAATTCTGTTCAGTCTTCACCCAGGAGCCGAGCACGGCTGAAGCGAAGCATCTGAAGGCTGTTGCAGTCGGCTCTGCAGAAGTGTGAGCTTCCCCCACGCTCTGCAGGCGCTCGGCACTTATTTATAGCTGATCCTGTAACAAGGGGGCGTGTGGGGACAGTCGTAAAAACAAAAAAAAAAGTCGTCCATGGAAACTTGATTGCGACCCTAAGAGAGGATTTACTTGTCACAAGAATCAATAATGGTTGATTTTTCTGTTTGTTCAAGCATCAAGGGCTGCAGTGTTATTATTAATGAAAAAAGATTTCCAAAGAAAATAAGAACTTTCTATGGATAATTTAGATTAGATATAGAAATTATGAGTTTTATTTACTTTAATAGAGAGATCTAATTCCACTGCTACCTAATATTTAATATTGTTTCTCCCTGCCCTGATCCTTTTTTTAGCCTTCCATAGGACTGAAAAAGAAAGAAATAAAGAAAAAGAGACAAAGGAATGCAAAGCAAAACAAAAATGAGGCTGTTCAATCAGGCAAGGAAAAAGATATCTAAAATCCCCTGAATAAGGTCAAGCAAAATGAATCATATCTTCTTCATTCAAGAAATGATTTTTGCTTCAGGCATTAAAATCTAGAGCTGTCTTAAAATGTTTAAGACATACTCACTTTTTTTTCATGCTAAAACTGTCCTATTTTTGAGTAGTCTGATTGCAATTCCAGAGCACATGTATTATTAACAGAGGTTTTCTTTGTAATTCAACCTGTTCTTTAATTTACTTACAGAGCAAAGAGACCGGATGGCTGCTATCTGATGCCTATAGACAAGGATACGCGATGAGGCTCCAGAAAGGGCTCATGCAAGCGGCTAAAAAAATCTCTGTTCTTGGAGGTTTTTGAGACCCAACTGGGCAAAGCCCTGAGCAGCCTGCTATAAATCCAGCAGCTCTGAGCAGGAGCTTAGGCTGCAGACATCCTGGGATCCTTTCCAGCCTGAATGAGTTTGAGTGGGTGGTTGTACAACAACATAAAAGTCCTTTAACCACTGTAGTATTTCGGTTAGATGTGTGATTTTCTTTGCCAGAAAGAAGACCCACAATCTTTGGATTAATTACAGCCTACTAGTAAAAAAAAATAAATAAAATATAAGCCCCTCATCCACTTTTCAGTAGTGTCTCAAATAGGTGCTTCGGTCCTGTTTGGTTTTTTACTGAAAATTAAACAAAACCCGTCTTTGCTCAGATGCTGTAGCGGGCTGTTTGCTGGTTTAACTGGTCCCATCCAGGCAGAGCAGGCTGTGTCCCACGGGGGGGGTCCCTGGCGTTCCTCCCCCTGACGGCAAAGGGCCGCCAGGCTCAGCAGCGAGGGGGAGGGCTGGGCATCGGCTGGGTGCCCACTCGCTGTGGCCATGCACAGGAGGGAGAGGGCAAGTTGCCTCCTCTGAGGGTTATATTTGTAATTACACATCTCCCCCCTGCGCTCCGGCTGCTTGCACACTCCTCGAGGAGGGGTTAGGGCTGCCCCAGCTCATCGCAAAGCCGCTGTGCTGTGGCAGATCCATTACTCTGGGGAACATAGCTCTGCTTTTTCACACTTCGATCCCAAGGAAACTGAGTCTTATTTCTGAGGTGAATTTGTGCAACATCGGCTCCCAGCCGCTGGGCTTTGCGAAGCCTTTTTATGCAAGACTGCCAGATCTCTTCTCTGCGACCTTCTCGCATCTGTCTGTTCAGATTATGATAGATGTGTGTTAAAAGATGAGCTCATGGAGTGTCATGTCATAGTCCATGGTTTGCCCCAGGTTTCTTTCTGGGGTTTCTGTGAGGTTTCAGATAACTGGAAGTGCATCTTGTTCTGCATTTGAAAAACCAGGGATTATTTCAATTTTCCCCGCTGGATGCCACAATCATGAAATGCTCTGGTAGCTCCATGTGATGGGTGTATGAGTGGAGCTTTTATCTGAGAGACACTCCACGAGGATCATATGTAGTGCTCTGCTCCTGTCTGCATCAGCTGTGACACAGTCCCAGAAGGGCAGGGGTTGGAAGGGACCTCTAGAGACCCTCTAGTCCACCCGCCCTGCTAAAGCAGACGGCAGACTGTCTCCAATGACATCTCTTCATCTCGGCTCCCAGCCACAGCGCTGCACCCCATGGTCTGCTCAGCGCTCAAGGGAACAGCTTTGAGTGCTGACCCTGAAAATAAGAACTCTTCTCCCGGTTCAGTGCTGTTGAAGTGAAAAGAACTGCAATACATCGTCTCGGCTTTCATCGTGTTTGTCACAGTTTTGACAGCCTTCCTTGCTTAAGTGCAGTTTCAAAGCACCGGATATTGGTAATACCACAGAAATATTATCTCAGTGGTTATCTCCCCTTACTTCTTCACTGGGACCAGGGTGAGCCATCACAGAGACCCAGGCTAGGCTGGGAGAGTGACTTTTGCCTCCCTGGCCTCAGCCACGTGAGAACTCACTATTGGGGAAAGTTGCCCAAATCCACTGGATCCATCCTGTGTCCCGCGGGAGGAACCAAGCCGAGCCCAAGGGCAGCTGGGGTGAGATTGACCACTGCAGGGTGTGGGAACATCAGCCCCTGCATCTGAAATGGCCAAGGAGCTTTTGTGACCACTCACTCAAGAGGAGCTTCAGCAAAGAATCAGCAGTGCGTCTCTGTAGTTGCCACTAGCCCCGATCACCGCGCTGGCCATACTACTGTCCCTCTGCTCCCTGACTGCTTTTCTGTCTCAGACCCACTCTGCAAACGCTCTTTAGCAGCCTGTGATTTCTTCAGCAGGTTCAGGAGCGCTCCGCCTGCCCCCTCCTGAAACTAATAAAAGAAAACACCCCAAACAACCAGAAAACGAATGCAAAGCAGACTGAGGTGTCCGTGTGTGTGTCCACAGAAGGTGCCCAACACAGAGCTCTGTCCATCAGAGTGGGCAGGGGGTGGCATCACCATCCACAGACGACTCAGGGTGGAGAAGGAGATTCAGACCTCAGCAGCTGCCAGTGACGGGGCTGGCATCCCTACCCCCCTGGCGGCACGGCGGGAAGAAGGCGGATGGGGGAGTTTCTGAGAGCCCGATGTCTAGCCCTGCCGCACGTGCCCTGCGCCGTGCCAGCCCGCCGTGCCTGAGCCTGCGCGGGTGCCCCAGTCCCACGCTGTCGGCTCTCCCTGGCGGCAGGCAAGCCCACGGCTGCTCGCAGGACACCGACACTCAGCATCACTCCTAGTTTCAA
>NW_009661375.1:772246-779511 GCF_000708025.1 Charadrius vociferus | reverse complement strand
TGAACCGCTTGTGTGGGTGGATTTATCACTCCAGGAAGGTTGATGCTCTTTTTCTTTCTTATGTAATCCTTTCCGTAATAACATATCTCTGGGCAGCACCAGAGCAACTAATGGGGTTTTTAGCAACCTTGTACTGTGTTTTATTTGCAAACAAACAAACATAAGTAGGGCAGCGAGAGGCAGGAGCAGAAGGGAAGGGAGAAGGGGGGAGAACGTTGCAATGAGAAAATGGGTGTCTGTCTTTCAAAGCCGCGGAGCTGGGACTCATCTGTTCAGCTTATGGGCTGCTGATTGTATGCCCAAGGAATCCCCACCTCCCTCCATGTGTTCTTCCCGCCCTGCGAGGCGATGGCTGTGCTGTGGGTGTCTTTGCACTGGCTGCTGCCGTAGCAGAGAGGAGACCCAGGGAGGAAGGATCACGTTCTGCAGATGTTGCTTCTCCCCAGCACGGCTCAGTGTGCATGAAAAGCAACGCTGGTGTCTGCCACGGCACTGCACCTCCAGAGGGTGGTGGATGTTGACCTTTACAGTGAGAAGGTTCTCAGTTCTGTTCACGATTGGTAGGTCCCAGCAGGGTGTGTGCAGGGGCAGAGGGCAGCAAGGCTCGTCCAGTCCTGGAAAGAAAAGGGAAAAGAGAAAAAAAGACACGGGGTTGAAGAAAACCCAATATTCGCAAGACAGTCCTGTGAAGCAAAGGGAATATTTTGGAAAGTTGACTTTCTGTGGAGGTATGTGAGCTGGCTGCGAATAAAGACTGAGCTGTAAGAGAAGTAAGACGTCCTCAGACTTTAAGGCAGGCATTTGAAGAGATGGTTACAGTTAATTCATTTAAGTCTCCACAGCACTTCTGCTCTTGCTTTTCTGTCTCATAAACCGTTATACAGACTTGCTTTAATGGCCTACCTTTTCTTTAACAGTCACAAACAAACATCAAGTCAAAGGATGACTTATTTTTGCAAAATCCTCTCTCTCATCCTACCTGAGCATAACGCAATATATCGTAATCAAACCCACTTCTTACTCTTTACTTTGGGATTTATTTTTTTCTCAGTGTGTTTGCTTTTGCTCTTTTTGGTAAGCTGGGATGGCAACTTTATAGCGTGTGAGTATAGCTTCCCCTAACTCACTTCATTCCCAATGGAAAATCGCCACTGAAATTGACAATATTTAAGGAATAACCTTTCCAAGGAAAACATAAGTTAACAACAGAGAAAACCCTACAGTGGCATCCTTCTCTGTACTGAAGCAGAAATGCTTTTAAAACACGACACGGTGATTCCAGACACCCCCCAGTTTCCATCCCCGCCTTTCCCTGGTAAGCGGTGAGGTGCGCGGTGGGCTCCGGGGATGGGCAGTGCCGTGGGCCGTGGGGACAGGCGCTGCCCTGGGCTCTGCCTCTCCCTGCCCGTCCTGGCAGCGGCGCGGAGGCCGTTCCCATCCCCAGCTGAGGACAGACGCTCTCCATTAAGCAATGAGCCCACAGCGTGCCCTTCTCCTTGAACCCGCCAATGGCTCCGATTAGCCTCCGCTGGTTTAAAGAGAGGCTAACTGCTCTGTAATTGCCTGCTGAGGCCTGAGCCCTCTTCTAACAAGAGGCTTTTTTTTTGGATGACTTTCCAGCTTTCACAGGTAATTCTTGCACGGGGGTTTTGCCGTAAGAAGTCCACACAGAAATGATACATATTTTTCAAAGAGAACTCTGAAACTTTTTCTAAGTGCCTTTGATGTATGTCATGAACAGTACACAGTTTTAACCATTTAATAGGAATTTGAAATGCGAATTCTACATTTCCAGTTCCTAATCAAACATTTGTTCTTTCTGTAAATTTGATGTAGACGTTTGTTCTGACAGATTTCATTTCAATTCCAACACACATTTTATGGATGGTTTTTTTTTAGTGATACTTTTAAAATAAAAATTATCCACATGAACAAGACCAAAACCCCTTAATGCCATTGAGAAGAATCGCCAGCTTCATTCTCATGATTTATGTCTGTTAATTTATTTTGAGAATATACTTAACATGAACATTCTCTTTGGAGGTAAGTGATCTTGGGAGAAAAACACAGAAGCGGAGGGGGAGAAATATTCTCCATTTGTTTGCCGCCCACCCCTTCCCCCACGGCGAGACAAGCTGCCCGTCTTTCTGCTCAAAGGTATACGGCTCAAATGAGCTGGAAAACAGCTCAATCTGGTCAAGTGAGGCTTCACCGACACGGATGAGCTCTCAGTGGGTACCGAGCTGGTATCACTCGTCCCTCTAGCATCTCCCCTTCAGCTAGACTGCAAAGGGTCAAGTCAAATGAGAGGGCAAATCCAGCGGCAAGCTCAGCTCTGGGCATGCTCTGCTGGCACCCAGCTGCTTGAGGACCTACCACCGCAGCTCGGGGCCGCGGGGCCCCGGGGTCACAGGATTCAGGCACTCGGAGGCGACGTCTGGGTCAGTACAACTGCCTTGCGCTTGGCATGCCTGGTATCTGCAGGTAGCCGATGTGTTAATTTTAACCCATCATTTTAATACTTAACAGGCTGTGTGGGCTGTACTAAAAATAGACCAGAAGAGCTTCTCTGGAGCAGCCAGCCTGGTCGGAGGGGAATTCAGATCTGGTGCAGAGATACTACACTGCCAGTTTTGGGGGGAGGAAAATAGCAAGAGCTCCACGTTTCAAGTGCGTTACCTTTCTCCACCCTCCACAGCCAGCCCTGCCAGCTTGCCGAGGGCTGTCGGGAAGGTGACCGGCCAAGGGAGGTCAGGCAGCCATCCCCTCCCGGATCCAGGGGCAGGGGAAGTGGGCAGAGGGTGATTTCGCACCCGTTACTTCAGCAGCAAAGACGAGCTTTGAGTGGTGCTGTTCTCCTCCTGTGATCCGAAAGGGTATCCATGCAACTCAAACAAACTGGGTAGGCAGAGAGCTCTGCGGGTCTGCGTTGGAGCAGGGTCAGCTTAGAGCAGGCTGGATATCCTCTGCAGGGTCAGTGCGGTATTTGGTAGTTAGATATTCCTTTATCTCTCTGTTTATGGGATACCCGCACAGCCGAGGCTGCATCTGAAAAACCGTGGGCATGTTTGTGTTCAGGCATCGTTTCAGGCCGTGAGAGGAGGGACGTCCTTCTCCCCTCGCCTTTGAAAGCCCCCGCTGCCTTCTGCACCGACCCCTCGGGGACCAGGCAGAGCTCCCGTTTGCGTGGCTGTGACCAGTGCCATAACTCATTCCTGTAACTGCGGAGCCCGGGAGCTTTCTGCACAGCAGTGAGTCCACGCCAGGCGCTGTACGAACGCAGATGGATGGCCTCAGCCTCAAATAGCTTTCAGGCAGCAAATAGGCTGTTTCCATCTCTCCTGACACGAAGGTCAGGAAGAGGCCAAGGCACTGCTCACAAGACAGAGAAGCCAGAGGTACAGAGGGGATGCCTGGCCAGCCTGGCTTACTGTCCCCAGACGGTGATGTTCAGCATTCGCTTCTCAAAGGATCACAAGTCCCAAGGTTTCTAAGAATTTTTACAGGAAAGTTTTGTATTTATTGCAGAAAATAATGTACACGTACCCCCCTGATTAGTGCTATACGCCTCGGCTTATCCAACATAGGTAGCTTGCTCTAGAATGTGTGATAAAATGCAGCTACACACCGAGCTGGCCCGGAAGATTTGTCCCTCAGGATTGCTGCGGCCAGCCCTCCCGGCTCTCTGTTCCTCGATGCTGGGTGGATTTCTGCTCTGGGGTTACTGAGTGCTGCTGCTGCCCAGCCCTGCTCAGCAAGCAGTGCTTCCAGCAGCTTCTCTTTCAGCCAGCAGATCCCCCTCTGAAGCATCTGAGGCTATGGCCCCAGGCTTACAGGAATAATTTTGTAATGAAAGATGGAATGTGTAAGAAATAGGTGTTTACTTGCAAGCAGAACACGAGAACACCTGGCCATCCTATGCCGGTGCTCTGCTGCACCTCCCATCGTGTTTGCTTTGTGCACAGATGTCCACAGGGATTCATTTCAGCTGGGTTTTACTCACAGCCTCACCGACTGTGAGTCAGGGACTCACAGACTACTGGAGTAGTGCGTCCAGTTCGGGGCTCCCCAGTTCAAGACAGACAAGGAACTACTGGAGAGAGTCCAGCAGAGGGCTATGAAGATGCTCAGGGACTGGAGCATCTCTCTGGTGAGGAAAGGCTGAGAGCCCTGGGGCTGTTCCACCTGGAGAAGAGAAGGCTGAGAGGGGATCTCATCAATGCTGATCAATATCTACGGGGCGGGTGTCCAGAGGATGAGGCAGACTCTTTTCACTGGTGCCCAGCAACAGGACAGGGGGCAATGGGCACAAACTGGAAATTCCATCTCAACAGGAAGAAAAACTTCTTTCCTTTGCGGGTGGCAGAGCACGGCACAGGCTGCCCAGAGAGGCTCAGGGGGCACCTGCGGGGGTGGGATTGGGTGAGCTCCAGAGGTGCCTTCCAACCCCTGCCAGTCTGGGATTCTGTGACACACCTTTCCCTGCGGGTGTCCCCAGGACCCCTCTCTGCTCTGCACTCTGCTGCACTTTGTCATTGGGGTGTTTTGGGCCCTTTTCACCAGGAAGGGTTAGCACGCCGTGTGCCGGTGGCACCCCATGGTGGGTTCATGGCAGAGCCGACAGCGGCGTGGGGAGCTCTCAGCGTGGTGCCGGTCACTGGCGACATGCTGCACTGCCACGCGGGGGGCACAAAGCTTCAGGAAAACTACTGCAGCATTTCACAGTCCGTGCCATCAGGAAATCTGATGGGTATTTCTGGGTGGCCTCCTTCTCGCTGTGCAGGCAGTTGCTTTTGACAGCAGGCAGGTTGTGAATTAGCACCTCTAACAGGGGAGAAGAGCGTTTGAGCCTCACCACGAGGCTTCAGGGCACAAGCGATAAATCAGATAACGGGGCCAAGGAGGAAACCAGCTCAGATCCAGCTGAGGACCAAGAGACCGTGGGGGAGACGGGGCCCGTGCTCCTGCAGGATCGAGGGTCTGGGGGGAGCATGGAGGCACAGGCATGGTCTGGTCTCTCCTGGGGAGCTGGGTATGTCCTCACTGGGCACACATCATAGCTGGGATGGGAGAAGCTGCTCTCATGGTTTCTCTCCTCAAGGGTTTTCAGTGAATGTGGAACAATTTCTCATCGGGCATGAGCCGGGTTTCACCCTCCGGCCTCACCATAGAGGTTCAGGAGGCTGAGTGGAGGCAGCTCCCGGCAGCATGGTGGGTCCTTTCACTGACCTCATCTGAACTCTCCCCTGCTTGTAACATGGGGAAGGGGCATAGAGAAGAACAGAAGTGGTGCGAGAGTGACTCAGCTTGAGGAGCACCGTGTTGTGTACCTCAAGCAGAAATAGGCAATGCCTATTCATTTTTAAAACAAGTATTATATCACAAGGAAGGCATATTAAGAGTTTAAAACCACGAGGAGACTTAAGCCCACAGCCACCTTGGTTGTGTCCATCTTAGAGCATTATGGTGGCACCATGCCCATTGAGTCTGCAGAGGAATTACAATTTATACAGATGTAGAAGTGAAAAAAATTGCACTTCTTCATCCAGGGATTCCCAGCATTTCTGTATCACATCAATTTTCCTGCTTGATCATTCCCCACCAATCATTAGACTGTAAAGATAAAACAAAGCTCCCAGCAAATAATTAGCATTCTCAGAGCACTAATATCTGCAAGGTGTGTAAATATAGTGATTAAGAAATAGCATAGATAATGTGTTACATTTGCCTGTGTGTGTTGAGCACACAAGAAAAGCAATGAGAACCCCTGGGTTTTGACGACCAGAGAAGCTGCTCAGCCAACAAGTCTCTCTCAGCTGGAGACTTTTTGGGGTCCAGAATTCCCCATTCCGGGGGTCCAGCTTGCCTTGCTGAGGGGTCCACAGCACTGTTGAGCAGCCTGGAGCCGCGTCCTGGTCAGGGACCGAGTCTGGGGTTACTTCTAGTGGCTCTGCTCAGTTTCCGTGTGGGATTTGGAAGAGATTTGAACCTGTGATCCCCCCAGTCCTGACATACTTGCTCTAAGCATGTCACTGCTACATCTTACTGAAAACATTTTTTGTGCAAGTGTAACTTTAGGTATATTTATTATTTCGGTTTTTCAGCCTTCAGCTTTGCTCCTTGCAGTGCTCTCCAATCATTTACTGCTCTTCCAGAAATCAGCACCTGAAAAGTCTAGGAGATTAAAGAAATGTGTCCTCATTATGAGTGAAATATGTGGAGAAGAAGGCAAAGAAGGAGGCACAGGGAAGAGCTTTTGTTCAACACTCAGGATGGCTCATTTTCAATATACTGTTAAGCCACTACAGTGCAACCCCGTCAGAAAATGCAAGAGGCTTTCAGATACCTGTTGATGGGCTAAGTTTTGAAAAAGTTCAACCACAGAAGATGTAGATGTAGCCAGAGTAAAAATTCAGAGGGAAAAGGAACCACATTTCGTCACAAGGATCCTTACTCGTCCCCTGTCCAGCATCGTGGTCCTAATGAATCTCTCTTCTAATATCTGAGCATCTGAGGGATAACCTGGGAGAGGAGGGGGTCTGGGTCATGTGGTGGGGAGTCAGGGCTGATGTGGGAAGTCCTGTACCTCCTGCACAGGCAGCACACGCTGGGGAACCTCCTGGCATGGGCACAACTACCTGCAATTACCCGATCTTACTTTTTAGCCTACATATTTAAAACCCATATGTATATAGGTTCTGTTTTGGTTTTTCCAGAAAAATTCTTCAAAGGTCAAAATGTTGTGTATGCTGGTGAAGGTTGGTGGAAGCCGTCCATTTGGTACTGCGTGGGCAGTGGCAGTGCACAGAGAGGATCTCTGGGGCACCATCCCTGCAGCCCATGCCACTCCGCAGACAGCCCGGGCTGGCACGGCACAGCACCAGTGCCTCAAGAGGAGGAAAAGCAAAGTTCACCATAAGAAAACTTGATTCTGGAATGGCTAGTTTTGCCTTTGAAGTGCTGAAGTGCCAGCAGTGCCATGTGCAAGGTGAGCTGCAATTAGATAAGACAGACACTGCCTTTGAGCTGAAGGTGTTTGTGGCTGGCTGTAGTTCAGTGATTTTAAATAGCTCTGGGCTCCATAAAGCCAGTGTCTCTTTTTTTCGACTTTTAACCTATTCCCCTGTCAGGTTTAAGTTATCTAAAATCATAGAATCATAGAATAATATAATGGTTTAGGTTGCAAGGGACCTTAAAGACCATCCAGTCCCACCCCCCTGCCATGGGCAGGGCCACCTCCCCCCAGCCCAGGTTGCTCCAAGCCC
>NW_009661375.1:759885-772104 GCF_000708025.1 Charadrius vociferus | reverse complement strand
AGCCTAACCCCCCCACCCCCCCCAGCCTCTCCTCCCAGCAGAGTGGCTCGAGCCCCCCAATGATCTTCGTGGCTTCTGCTGGACCCACTCCAACAGGTCCATGTCCTTCTTATGTTGGGGACTCCAGAACTGGATGCGGTGTTCCAGGTGGGGTCTTGTGAGAAAAAAAAATACTGTTTTTCTTGTCATGAGATCCCACCTCTGTCAAGAGTTGTGTAACCAGGCAAAGGATCAACATATTTGAAATCTCTAATGCTGTCTGCCCATGACTGTGCTTTGAACCGCCATTGCTGCTGGACAGACTTGCTTCTCCTCTCTGCTGAGGGCCTGCTGGCAGGATCAGGTCAGGCTGGGGCTCAAACACTGCTCCATGCCTTTTGCATCGCATCCCAGCCCACCAACCACCTGCACCTGAATGCCAAACACACAGTGGTCCATAAAAAATGAGTGAAGTGGGAAGTTTCAAAAAGTACATTCAGAGTCTTTGGTTTATAGGAAAGTCATGAGCCACTCACGGACAAAAAAAGGGGTCGGGTGTGCAAGGCAAGACGTTTGCTGAGCCTCGTTCCCCAGCAGAATGGACAGCAGGTCTTGTGTTCCCCTGCACCCCATCCCCTGCGCTGCTCCTACCCTGTTAGCTTGGTTTCTCTTAAAGGAGGAATTCACCTCAGAAAATCTAAATGAGAAGAATAATGCGCTGAATTACTGTTGATAGCTTTGTACATGATCCACGGACGCGGTGGGGATTACTGCAAGGTTGCTCCTCTATACAGAACACTTATTCAAAGAGTTTGATTAATAATTCAGAACACATTTCTCAACTACATATCATTTTCTCAACCATTTCTTGGTGGAATGTATTCCAGCACTTATGGATCATTTTGTTGCCTTTTAAGTCTAATATATTTGTAAATGAATGCTGGCCCGTTTTCCTGCAGTCTGCTACGCACACAGATTACAGGACTTCAGGAAATTGGGGGAAACAAGAAGAAATACTCTAAGAAAAAATAGATTTGAGATTACTTCATGCAAACCAATTATTTTTTTTTAAAGTGGCTTGCTTTAAACTAGGGAAATGGAAATGTAAAGTCGGAGGAAATCTGTGGAATTTTATGGATGAGAGCTGAGTTGAGAGCTCATGTAAATGGGCATCTCTCCTCACACCTTACTGGGCCTCCATCGTACTACACAGTCTGGCTTTACTATGTAGCCAAAGGTTTGTCCAGGCATCGAATTTCATTGAAAAAACTGTTATGATTGAGTTTATAGTCCTTGTAAGATGAACAAGAATGATGCGGGTTGTGGGTTTTTTTGGTTCTGTTCTGGACTGCTGTTTTGTGGTTTGGTTTTTTTTTTTTTAAATTTATATATCAGCTAAACATATAACAAAACTACAAAAGAAAAAAAAATAATACACTGGTGTGTTTTAATGATGCTGTCTCTTTTTAGTAGTACTTTGAAAATGACTCTTAAAATAGTAACAAAACTTAGAGTTCTTAGATTTTAATTTCACTTCTTCCCTACCCATCCCCAAGGGAGGATTATTAAGTATTCTGTGCTATTATTGTAGGCAAACATACATAAGTTTTGCATCTAATATATATTAAACTTTAATGCTTTACAAAAAAAGTCTCCAGGAAAGGATTAAGATTTTTCATTTATTAGACCTTTTCAACAAATGACATCGTTTTTTGTTCAGTCAACATCTTTGTGTACTTTACTCACACAGATGCAATCAATTATAATATTTTAGAAATTCCACCAGCAATAAAGTAAATTATTCTTCTGAGCTCTGACAACTCTATCTCCAAAAGAGGCAGAGATTGAAAAACTCTTTTCTGTGTGTGGCCATTACTTACCACAACTGCTAATGGATTTTTTTTTCAGTAATGAAAACACAGTATTCCCTATTGGCTTGCATGACTGAAGACAAATTTAACTTCTTTTCTCTTATAACTGAACTTTCTTATTCTGTGGAAGCTTTCTGTTCTCTATTGTCTTCACCCTTTCAGTGTTAATGATGACACCACCTGCAGGCAAGGTGACTCGCCGCCTGCTGGGAAAGGTGTGGGTGCAAAGATCCTGGAAGAAGTCCCAACGCATAGGTCTTCCCTAAGTGAGGCCATTGTGCTTTCCTTCATGCCTGGGAATGCACGAAGATAGGGACACCACAGAGCCACACTGTTGGATGAAGATGCCCTTCAACGAGCAGGACATCTGCTTTCACAGGCAAAGGCTGCGGGCAAATGACTGCTTTTCCCACGGGGGCAAGGGGCAATGTCTGGAGTGCCTGCAGACAGGAACATCAGAAGCCTCCCGCAGCCAGCTCGCGGTGTGCAACAGGCCTGCCTGCCGTACGGCTCCTCGGGATGCCCTGTCCTTCCTCCGCCTGCAACTGCCCGCAGCACGTCTGCCAGCTGGCAGAGCCGGGCTGTGCCCCTTGGCCAGAAGGCTAGAGCTTGTCTGGGCAGGGCTGCACCTTCTGGAACTGCAGCTGAGCTCTCGGTCATGTCATCTCATTCAGTGCTTATTAAATTAACATAATTTAAATGTCAAACCCTTTTGCCAGTGGCAGGAAATTTGTATGTGCGCAGGAACAAAGGCATGCAGGGCTGGAAAGGACTGTTGGGCTACCAACTCCAGTGCCCTGGGATGGCAGCAATTTGTTCCTTTTTATGCACTCATTGAGCTTAAAAGCTGAGATGTTGTCTGCACCCACTGCTCCACTTGGAAGACTGTTCATGAATCTACAAGCTTTAATGTTTAGGAACTTTTTTCTAATGGCAACACCACACTTTTCAAGAATATATTTATTCATGGCCAGTTCATCACCATTTGTTCTTATGCCAAAATTATTTTTAGAATAAATGGCTTTTTATCTTTTTATCCCTCCCTGATGTTTTCCCCTTGATGTGTTTGCAGAGAGCAATCATGTCCTTTCTCAGCCTTCTCTTATTTAGGCTAAAGAAGCCAGCCTCATTAGGCTGCTCTTGTGAAGGCATTCTCCACTCCCCGAGGAGTGCCTCTCCATGCGTGTTTCAGCCTGAATGCATCTTTGTTCGGATCATTTCATATGGCAGGCTCACCATTGCTGTGAATACCTACTACCCTTCTTTGCATGATCATTGCACATAACCAGCCTTTCCACCTGCATTTCACTGTAATTTTTGTTTCCGGTTGCCTTTCCCCCTCTCTTTCCTACACAGTGGATCACCTCTTTCTCTTCCACTTTAATTAGTGTTCATCTTTTCTGTCCTCATTCCTTCCAAGCACATCCTCCCTTCCCACCTCTGGGCCTTCCAGTCCTTCCTGTCCTGATGTCCTGCTCTCACTACCCCGTCTCCTTTGTTCATCCTCTTCCCAAACTCCCATTAGAGCTCAGCCATCATCACTAGCATGAGGTCTGCAGCGTTTGCATCTACTTTACACTTTACAAGGCATTGTTGTATACATAACATCTTCCACCTCTGCTCCAGAGTGATGTCCACTCTACAGCTTTTGTCAACATTTCCTCTCAACATTGACTTGCATCCAGGAAATATTCAAATTATTGTCATTGGAATGAGTATGAGGTCTGGGTACAAAAAAATCCCTTGTGCAGAAGCTCTTCTATTCCTGCAATAGTCCCGTTATTCTGTGCTCTAGTTTTCCTTGTTTTTCTCTCCATACCTTTTTGTCAAATTCAGATTTGACATGCAATGAAATCTGAAGTCTCTGAATCTTTTCTGAACATGGAGATCCTATTTTCCCACCTGCAAGAATGATCCTTCTTCTGGATGCCCGGAGTCAGACAGAAGCCACCTGCAGACTGGTTTCACTCGATGGTCCATGCTGCATCTCACTCATCACCTACTGATGCACCAGACTGTGGTCAGTGGGGGCAGAGCTCCTGCAGCTCCATCCGCTCTGCCAGTGTCTGTGCTCAGTTTGGTCTATTACAGGAGTTGGTATTTTTTAATATGTAAAACCACACTTGCTTTAGTAAAGTGTATCTTTTGCCCTTACTGCCATGTTATTATCCACGGTTACTGGAAACTGGGGTTGTTTGGCTGCCTCTGAAGTGACAAGGATCTATAGAGTTGGCTTTGAACTATCTGCTGTGAAAAACAGAACTGGAGATGTATGCTTGCTGAGCTGAGGACTTCTGAGAGGGGTGATGCCAACCTTGGACGAACACTCTCTATCTCCTTTTTAATAGTCAGTCTTTGTACTGTGGTACAATGACCCTGGCATAACCAACAGGAATTTAAAAGTGCTCCGTATTTTTCATCTGAGAGCTTAGCAGTCACTTTTTTGACCTACAATAACACTGACCACAAGGGTTTTCTTTCCCTTGAAGAAGAAAAAAAGGCATTGGAGAATTCTTTGATCTCAAAAGGAGAGTAATATTATTAATTTTTTCCTGCCAACTGACATCTTTCAATTATCTTCAACCTTTACTGAACAATATTCTCCCCACCTCTCTTGGCATTTCCTATCATTTCAGTATCGCGGTTAGGAGAAATTCCTCTACCGCCTACAGGCACAAACTCAGTTTATCGATCAAGATGAACATATCTATTTAGAAGGTAAGTGCATGGAAAAAACCCTAATACTAAGAAAAATGAGTCCCATTGCTCTAGTGCCTCTTCCTAAAATGCCAATAACTGAATGTTACTCAGACCCCCCTCAGGGAGCGGGGAAAGTGATGCCCAACCAGGGTGCAGCCCGGCGGTACCCGAGCAGGGACAGGCTGCATCTCCACCCAGTATAAGGGGCCATCTGGGGAGTCTCGTGGTGGGAACCTTCAAATGGAACTAGCTTCCCTTTCTCAATACTTCTATATTTCTCTTTTAGAAATAATACAGCAGTGTTTTTTAAATACTTGGATCATGATAACCACAACATACAACCAGTTGCAATGAAAAAAGCAAAATAGAATCATATTTGTTTAAGCGACACGTGTGGTTTAGCATGAAATAAAACCACACGTTTGCAAGGAAAACAACTGCTGAATAATATTTGTGAACAGAGCGTGAGAAGATTTTACTAACATTAGATGACAAGAGAAGATGATTTTTAGTTGTAAATATTTTTATATTCCTTTAGTCACCATTTGGTCTGTGTAGTTTTAACACTAGTAGCAATGGATACCCTGTACAGTAGGTATTCACAAAAAACCAACAGCGCAGGTTGTGTTTGTTATAAGAACCCATAAACACTTCATTTCAGCTCCTTTACTCACCTCCAGCCGGGCTTTCATTAGCCAGATTGACTTCTGCCCTGTCCTTTTGTGAATCTCGCTCTGTGACAGTCAGTCAGACACACAGGCCCATTTGCAGGGGTTTTGAGTTTTTCTGCCAGAGGGAGCCTGGTAGCGGTGGCATGTTACACTGAATGACCTCCTCCATCTGGTTGTGTATGGCCATGGTCTGTATTTCAAAGGCCAATTATGTTCTCATTGACTTCAACAGGCTTTGACGTTCCTCTTCAGCAGAGCTGGAGCAGGCATATTCCCATATAGTCTTGGTTCCGTTGAAGTGGCTGAGAGCCATCATTGCTGGAGCCGGGAGTTCCTGCTCTGCCGCTGTTAACAACGTCAAGATTTCATATACGGGTCCCACAGTGAATGGGGCTTTGCAGGTCAGGGTGTTTACAGGCATTTTGTCTGGACAGGCTGCTGCACATGGTTTCACGTATCTTCCCAGGATAAAGAACTTCTCGAAAACTCCAGAAACCCATGAACGAGCAACATGGGAAACTGGAGCAATGCTAAGAGGCGTTGGGGAACTAGAGTACCCTGGTAGTGTGCACGTGTGGTGACTGATCTCTGCCTCTGGGGACAGTCATAGATGTGGTCGATGTTACATGTTTTCCTTTCAGGCTGCTTTCAGGAGCTCATATGAATTGATAAGGGTGCAGTTACCCTAAGGCTGAACCTATTAAGAACAACACGATATATCACTTTACTTAACATGACTTGACCTGACATGAACCAATGGAGCATTTTGTGCATTTTATTTTGTGCACAAAAATATTGCTTGTTAGTTGTAAACAGGATTTTACTTGGGGTTAATGGGAGTTTGTAGGTGCAACGAGGTGGAGTGAAAACTGTCTGAACAACTGGGCCCAGAGGGTTGTGATCAGCAGTGTGAAGTCCAACTTGGGGCCAGTCACTAGTGGTGTACCCAAGTGGCCGACACTGAGGCCAATATTGTTTAACATCTTTGTCAGTGACCTGGAGAATGAGGCAGGAGCAGCCTCAACAAGTGTGCAGTCGATACAAAACTAGGAAGAGTGGTTGATACACCAGATGAGTGTGATGACATCCAGACACACCACGAAGAAATGGGCTGAGAGGAACCTCATGAAGTTCGAGAAGGGGAAGTGCAGAGTCCTTCATTCGGGGTGGAACAACCCCAGGCACCAGTAGAGCCTGGGGGCCGCCCCACTGGAAAGCAGCTCTGCAGAGAAGGACTTGGGGGTGCTAGTGGACAACAAATAGTGCATGAGCCAGCAATGTGCCCTCATGGCAAGGACAGCCACCACCCTCCTGGCCCGCATCGGGCAGAGCATGGCCAGCAGGTCGATGGAGAGAGTCCTGCCCCTCTGCTCAGCACCGGTGAGACACAACGGGGGTACTGGGCTCCCCAGTACAGGAGGGACCTGGGCTTACTGGAGCAAATCCAGCACAGACCCACAAAGATGATGAAAGGACTGGAGCATCTCTCATATGGAGAGTGGCTGAGAGAGCTGGGACTGCTCACCCTGGAGAAGAGAAAGCTCAGGGAGATCTTATCCATGCACTTAGATACCTGATAGGGGGCAGTAAAGAAGGTGGAGCCAGACTCTATAGTGGTGCTGACTTCCAGGACAAGATGCAATGGGTACAAAATAAAGCAAATGAAATTCCATCCGAAGACTGGAAAACACTTTTTTACAGTGAAACACTGGAGCAGGTAGCCCAGAAAGTTGTGGAGTCTCCATCAATGAGATATTCAAAACCCAACAGCACCTGGTTCTGGGCAATCTGCCCCAGGTGACCCAGCTAGAGCAGGAGATTGGCCAAGATGACCTCCAGAGGTGCCTCCAACCTCAGCCATTCTCTGATTTCAGGAACAGAGACTTAGTTTTGTGTTATTCTGTTGACTCAGATATTGACCAAAATCTCTGAAGCTGATAGGAGTCCTTGTTTCAAGGGCTCATAATGAGGCACTAGTCCTCAACTTTTTATAGTTCGAGAAGTATGCTGACAGCCACAATCAGTCACAGACTACTGTTCCTTAAATGCACTCTAAAAGAAATTATAAATGGTCAGGTGAATCCAATAGCAGAAATAAAATCAACTTCAAAGCAAGCTCATGAGTAGAGTGATTACCTTAGCCTGGTCCCTGGAAAGAACAAGATTTTTTTTTCTCCTTAGTTTATGGCTCTATATAGGTTTAGAGAGATCCAGGTTGTCATCTTGCATTTACTCATAGACATCCAAAATACATCAGGTTTCACTCCCTGGTGTCTGTTATACTGCTCTTGTGAAAAGCAAGAGAGTCTTTTACCTTTTTCTTTGAATGCACCTACGTCACTGCTAAAAAAAAACCAAAAAACCAACACACCAAAATTATCTGAATTTGTCTGTCTGCCATATAATTCTCATGCTGACCTGGGGAAACCCGATATAGAAATGCTGTAATGAGAGCAGAGTAGGCAATGTCAAAATGTCATTGAATTACTCGAGCATTGCTAACTGTCATGCATTGCACAGTACCTCTGTTGTTCAAAGGTGAGAGATATCTTTATCTTTTGCTCCTGCATGCCATTAATATTTGAAATTCACCCTGAAGCCATCAGAGTTTAGCATGCTCACTATCAGGTTAAAAACGGATTAGATGATGCTTTTGGTAATGCAAACTGTGAAGAGGACACCCTTGTCTCTAGTCAGAAAGTTCATCTTCTTTTGTCACTTCATATGTTAAATAAGGGCACGGGCAATTACTCACTTTCATAGCTGACTGGATTCAGTATTTCAGAAGCTAAAATAAAATAGCATTTGTTCTACTGACCCCAGGGTCGTCAGTTCTATATTTAACTGTCAATGCCTTACAGAGCATGGCAACAATGTTTAAAAAATTAATTGATGTTCCATTTTTCTGTTTATTTCCCACAGTAAAAAATCCAAAATAATTACTTTCCTGGATGGGCAGAAAAGACAGATCTTTTGTTTGGACTGAATTTGTCTGCACCTGAACAGTGATTGCACTGGTCTTTGGGAAATGGATCAGATGGGACAGAGTTCCCCCCTCCCTAAGACAGGAGTTGTAAGGACCTGGGGTTTTAGCACAAGTCTGGAGGAATGCTTTGTGCGTGCTCCAGCATGCACCCGCTCCCGCAGAAAAGGGTTTCCAAAGTTATGGACAATTAATTGTGTGAATTTCATTCACCACAACTGCATGGTCATCAGCATAATTTGAGCAGATAAGTGAACAAGTGTTTAATGTCATTGACATAGAAATAGAGCCATTACTGGGATGAACTCAGTCTGCCACAGATCACTGCATGGCACACTGCAGACACTGAGTCTGGGACTTCCAGTCTGACACAAAAGGAATTTGGCCACAACACTAGATTTAATGAGCTTCATTGATGAAGAGTGCCAAGACAGCTTTAGTGGTCTCAGTTAATCAAGAGTATTAACTATTGAAGGCAAATAAAGTCATCCTTCAAACTTTAAATCTTCTATGCGCATATTGCCCATTACAATTTCTGTTCTTATGGAGAAAATGTGCTGCCAGGTGAGTTATCGGAACAATTCATTAACAGTCATACATATTTTAATTGTTTTCTTGTTGTTTTCAGGATGGCAGTCCCTAAACATTTCTAGCTCAGCCAGAGGTAGCAGAGGCATTTCATGTACGTAGCTGACATTATGGTGTTCTGAATTTTTCTTCCTCTCCTCACAGTTTACCTGTGATTCTGAAACAGTCTCTAAAGAAACTATTAGAAGAGGCATCAGCAGGTCATAAAGATTTTCAGAGTGAAGAGGAAAACTATTCCTCTCAGGAACTGAGTGGATTTAAGAAATGTATGAATATCTTCTATTCAGAAGGAATATAAATTCTATAACCACCTTTTTTGGATTTATATCTGAATCCAAAAATCAATGACTTAGTGCAGAAACTGCATTGGCTCGGCCCTGTATATTCATCTTGAAAGATGCACTGTCTTCTCATTAGGGAATGAAGATACTCTAGAAAAGATACACCAGAGTCCCAGATACAAAGGGGAAATTAGAAAAAAAATCTTTTCCTATAATGACTTCGAATCCTTGAGGAGACATGCCGCTGCGCGCAGTGCAGGACAGCCCGTGGGCACCGGGGCTTCCCGCAGCCACCCTGCCTCGGGCTGCAAAAGCGTCATTTAACCACATCAAGCTTGTTCCCAGTGCACTTCTCTGGTGGACTTCACTGCCAAACTATTCAACATGTCCCTGTTCAGAAGCGTGTTCAGTGATGCAATCGTTATGCACCTGCAGCGTTCAGGCAGGAAGGGGTGAGGCGCTCACTGGCACCCGTCAGCCTGTGCCGTGCTTATACGAGGAACCGGTACATCATATGTGTAGGGTAAATGTACAGCATCCTGACCTGGGCTGTGCAGGGCAAGCTGCGGCTCCCGAATGAGCAATCAGGCCAGGGACTAACCTTCTGAAAATGCACACCTGGCTTATTGAAGAGGTAAGGATATTAGTGAAGAAAAGAAAAGGAAAGCAAATAATTAAAGAAGATGAACCACTCAAGATGTACGACGGCTAAACATATTAAATCAGAAAAGCAGCTTGTGTTGGGAAGAAATGCTGATGGTCCATGGTTTGCTTTTGTTCCAAAGGGAAGAGAAAGCCAATAGAAAAAAGTGTAATAAACACAATTTGAGAAATCAATTTAAAATGGCAAAACGGAAAATGCTAATTAAGAAAGAAACATTTCAACATATGAAATGAAATGTTCAAATAAATGTCATTGTGAACGGAAATGTTTATATTTGATCTGTCACTTTGAAGTCAATATTGTCCTACACAAAAAATCTCATTTGAATTAACCCACACTTTCCACCATGGATGCAACTTTGTCTTTATTCTGCTGCACCGTTTCCATGCCTTCGTCATGCATCCTCGCAGAGAGCAGCGGGGCACCCGTGTGCTCGCCTATCGCAACAGAGCACCCGGTGTGACCACAGCCTCCCCGGTCCAGACAGCCGCAGGGGAGAGCCTGAGCTCTTCGTCTCCAGTTTGGCACCTCCTTCATAGCCCAGACGACACTCTCCAGTGTCTGGGGGGCTCCCAGTATGCCGACTGGACTCGTCCCACCTGGACAGCTGCAAGGAAAATCAGCTTTTTTCCCCCTCACCTGTAGGTTATTTTGGGGTAAACTTGCTAGTAGTAGAAAGTTAAGCATCCCATAACCCTAACCTGTGTAAGCTTCCCCATATATATATATATATATATTTTCAACATTTTTTGATCTACATCTCTGAAGAGAAGTTTTTAGGTCTTTCTTCCCTTTCTATGATGTTTATATGAGAAAGTGGATTCCACAGCAGAGCAGGATTACACGTCCTCTTTTCTTTCTCAAATGTTTAAAAGAAAAATTTTGTTTCATAGTTGAATATATAGAGAATTACAAATAAAAATACCACATGTGAAGGAGTGGAGTTTGGAAAAAATCCACCCCTCCCCCCATGATTCAGCCTTTGGAAATGGAAATGCCGTGGGATTTCAAACATGCTTTTTTTTAGTGACTTTTTGTTCCGATGCCAAAATCTGTAGAAGTGTGTAAATGTGCAAGTGTGTTTGTGCAGGAGGGTGTGCATGTTTTATTTGTGTGGTCAGGTGTATTACAGTCATCAGATTGATTTTCCCAGGCATCTCCTCAGAAGTGCCATGATTTCTTGTTCGTTGAACCATTTAAGCTATTAGCTGCTGCACAGCCTCGTACATAGATATATTTCCTTTTTTTTTTCCGCAGGACTGTGGTTGAAACAGAGGAGCCTGAACTTTTCAGGGAATGTGTTTTGATGGAACTGTTTGCTGGGGAGAGTTTCGTGACTGACTTAATCTCAGCGGCTGGAGAGAGGGGTCCAAGCTACACAATTTACAGCGCTGTCAGTTTGGAGGCTGCTCTCACGCTATTGCAGCAGCCCGCCTGCGATCTGACCCCTTTAAAAGCTGCTTGTTTAGGAAGACAAACAGTCAAGGGGTTACTGCACAAGCGTTTTCCAGCTGACAAGAACTGTTGCCATGGATTAAGAGAAAAGAAAAATCACTTCCTTTTGTTTTGCCAGGGAATTCAAATGCTTTAAGATTTAGTGTAACACAGGATCTGGTTAAGTGGTAATTGTTCTTTGTTTCAGACTACATCAATTTACAACCGGAACACTATGGCTGTCACTGAAAATGCTTTGTAAATTTATTTACAGGCTGCAGGAAAGTGAAGAAGCACACAGACTGCATTTTAAATACAAATTGCTTCAAGGTACAATTTGCTCAAATTGCTGTAATGTGCATTATGAATTTAATTTTAGTACATTTCTGCTATATAATAACCTGATTTGAAAGTATAAATGTAAATTAAATTTAAATAACCTATAATTTTTATGTGATGTGATGTTTCATAAATATTTACTATGGGCGTCTTATTATTGAATCAACTAGTCCTTAAACTGCGCAGATAGTAATAAAGACAAGGTCATCTCTTAGTTGTATGTATTAAACTTGTAATCGGCAGTATCTGTTTGTTCTTCAGCTCATCTGTCTAAAAAGAGATAATCACGGTAGCATCTGAGCGCCTCCCAGGCTTTAATGCATCTGTCTTTCTGCTTCTTTCTGAGATCGGGAAGTGCTTTTATCACCATTACACTTACTGGGAAGCGAGGCACAGGCAGACGGCATTTAAGATCGTTTAGGTGCCCAACAATCACTGGAACCGATGGCAGTTAGCACTAAAATATAGGTGAGGAGCTGTGTCCAGCTACGTGTGCTCAGATAAACAAGGGGAGGCATGCGTCAAAACGTCCCAATGGTAGCTGGCGGCTTGGGCGGGCTCAGGTCGGACACGCTGGCTACGCAGAGACCCTCACAACGCCTCCCCCGCTGCTGGTCCTGCCATCATTGCCCGAGGTGGCGCTCCCAGCTCTGACGGTGGGTGCCTCGCTGCCCGGCAAGCCTGCACCAGGCGTCTCAGCCCTGTGGGC
>NW_009661375.1:741082-759337 GCF_000708025.1 Charadrius vociferus | reverse complement strand
CAGCTATAAACATGGGTCTTATCACCCTGAGAGAGTGAACATTGTCTGCACAATGTGCTGTTAATTTCAGTTGTTAGAGAGGCCCAGCTAAGAAGCGAAGTTACTGACCAAAATTGGTTCTGTTTTACCTCAAACCAGGACACTTGGGCAGGACTTTGCGCAGGTGTGCCAAGTGCCACCAGCAGATGCAGAGCCCGCAGTGGTCAGAGCGCCTGCCTGGGGACCAGGAGACAGGGAGTCTGGATCCCTTCTCCCCCTCCCCAGGAACACACAGAAAATGATGTCAGCAAGATGAGAGGTGATCCTGCATCCCGCGCATTTGTCACAAGCTTTGTACAACACTTTCCACTGCTCATAGAAAGAGAGAGGAAACAGGTTGGGGGTGTGTGTGTGTGTGTGTGTGTGTTTGTGAAAACGTGGGGCTGCCCAAGAGAGGTTTAAACAAAGGGGAGTAAGAGTTATTAGATTTTAAATGCATAACACTTTAATAACAGAGACACTCAAAGGCAGTCCACAGGGCAGATAGCCACCGAGGCGCAGGTGCTACTGCGCTTGCCCAGCCAGGGAGGGGTGGTGGGACTGGCATCTCCTTCAGCCCCGAGCCGGGCACCACCACTGGGACGGGGCTGAGCACTGGGGCTGCAGGACAGGCACCAAACCACCCCGCTGCCCACAAACACATCACTGCGTGAGCAGGGGGGAATGCATAGCAAGGCTAAGCCAAACGCTGAAAGAAATTTTTGCTTGTGGAAATCCCTCCATGCAAGGAAAGCATAGGGGGAACACATAGCGAGGGAGGTCCGTCTCTTCTGCCAGTAACAGGTGACAGGAAAGAGGAAACAGCCTCAAGTTGTGCCAGGGGAGGTTTAGATTGGATATTAGGAAAAATTTCTTCACCAAAAGGGTTGTCAAACACTGGAACAGGCTGCCCAGGGAAGTGGTGGAGTCACCATCCCTGGAGGGATTTAGAAGCTGGATAGATGTGGTGCTGAGGGACGTGGGTTAGTGGTGGGTTTGGCAGTGCTGGGTTAATGGTTGGACTCAATGATCTTAAAGGTCCCTTCCAACCAAAATTGTCTATGATTCTATGAAAGCTAACCTCAAGGTTTAAGGCAGGATAATATTTACTAACCTAGGTTTTAATAGATGCTTCTCTCCTATAAGAATTCCTTTAAGAATTTAATAGATGCTTCTCTCCTCTAGCATTATAGCACTGTTTACACTGCAAAGAAGTTACTCGGCCACTGTGGGTCACCTTCTTTCAGGGACAGTTGCCTACTTCCACTGCGTATGTGCTAAGTTATACTTTTCACTAATCTTAATATAAAGGCTCTTGAAAGAGAAAGAGAAAGAATCTTAAATGGAAGGTCAGCTTTGACGTAGTGTCTTTTAAATGAATAAGACAACATCGACTGGATGAATATTTAACCTGTGATTGAACAACAAAATGGAAGAATAAAATGATAAATCACTTACAATAAACAAAATAACAAATGTTTCCACAACAGCTGATTTAGCAGACTGGTGTTATCCTCTTTCTCTGCAGAGGGAGGGCACACTTTCTCCTGACCTTCCATCATTTCTAGCAATGCAACCACGCAGCAGTCAAATAAGATTTATCTTACAGATGTTGTTTGCAAAAAAGAGCACAATTTGTAAGAAATTGTGGGTGTTTTTCTAAACCTAATGCTGACTTTTCAGAAACGACAGGTGGCTTTTCTGGGGTTTGTGACTGGAAGTTTTCTGTCTCTCATTTTAAAATGTAATCCGATCAGGCCACATCTTCTCCATGAGAAATCTAATATTTTAAAACAAGTCTTTTTTTTTTTTTTTCTTTTTTTTTTTTCTTGTACTGTATTCCCACTGCAAATGTGGGGGTGAACTTAAAGCTCTAAAGAGAGAATAAGGAAGTCCACTGGCCAGATTAAAAACGTGAATACAGATCCCCATTAACACCTCCTCTCCCCGACTTCTGCTAATTCTTCGTCAGCCAGCAATCCTTTGTTTTGCCTGTTGAGAAACCGAATCACCTCTGCTGAAGGTACCTGCAGGCCAGAAGCAGGAAAGGGGATAATTTCTAAATCTGTGGATGCAGCCGGGAGAGCAGGACTTGCCTTGCCTTCTGCGGGGGCCACGGCAGGTCCCGTCCCCTCCGTTATCTCCTGGAGCTGCAGCCTGCCCGGCATGCACGCACCGCATTGTGCGGCAGCTGTGAGGAGCGCTTGATTACCATTAATTGCAATAGAAACAATGGGGTGACAAATGGTACATGGCGCTGGCTGGGCCGGGGCTGCCCGCCTGGGAGGAGCAGCTCAGGGACCTGCAGCCTGCTCTTGTTTGCTCAGACAACGGTGGTGTTGGTGCCACCAGGCAGCCTCATGTACATCAACGCCCTTCCCTCAGCGTTCACAAGTCCTGACGAAGGACTGAGTCACACTCAGCCACCCTCCAAGGGGGTCTGAGTGTGAAAAGTACCCTTTCTCGCCAACAAAAAAACGAGGTGAGGAGGAAGGCCGAGTGAAAACAGGCTGGGGCTTTGTCGGACCAGCCCCATGAAGAGCAGGTGGTGCTAGAGCATCCAGCCGCAGGAGCTCACCGCACAGGCTGTCTCATTTGAGATAGAACTTCTTTTTTTTTTTTTTTTGGCAGGGATTATTTTAGAGAGGCCAAGAGGCCACCTACAGAAATGTGACGTCCATTCAAGCAAATTATTACAGCAGGTGTTAAGTGCTACCTGGAACATTTTTGGAACTTTTCTATAGAGAAAAAAAAATAAGAAAAATATCAAGGGCCATAAACCTTTGTTCTGTGTCATCAAAATATGTCTTTAAATAGTTCACAGCCATGTAAGAATATTTAATATCATAACTTTGGGGGATTTTGGTTAAAAGGGCCATGTTTTTCCTAGCCACACCTGAGACACATGAAAGTTGGAGGCTGAGCTTTATTGCCCCAGATATCCTTCCTGCAGAAAGCTGAGAAGCATTAGCAGTGAGAACGTGAGTTTAAGTGAACGCTGGGATGATGGTGTCCATTTGAGCAGAGGCGATGACCCCGACAGACGACAGCGCAGGAGAGTTGATTTCCACCCTCCCCGAAGCTCCAGGCACTGCCCGTCGCAGCTGCAGAACTGTCGGTCTGAATGCTGATGGCCTTTGCTTGGTTTGGGCTTATCATCTACTGATTCAGGAAACTCCCTAGGGCAAGAGTTATTTCATTCTGGGATCTGGCCTGTTCAGGAGAACCACTGTATTTCTGTGTTTCACTTAATGTCTCACTCCAGTTATGTCAGCCCTCCAGTGAGGTGTCCTCTCTTGCGTTCCTTTTTTCTGGTTTGTTTTCCCTTTTTAGCTGTATGCCCAGGAAATTTAGTTAAATATTCACATTTATAAGTTCTGTAACCTTGATCTCTTCCAGCTATAATTTATTACCAGTCCTCTTAGTCATCCCTCAAGAACTGAAGGCTGCTGCTTTTTTTTTTTTTCCCAGTGGATTTCTGTCAATTTTGCAATATTGCTTTTAAGTATTAAGAATGGGAGCATTTGAACACACCCAACATGTTGTACTGAGTGATTTCATTGAGCAGTATTTCTTCCAGAACCCGAAGATCTACCCGTATTCTCCTCGCTTAACTTGAGGCAGTGCCCATGGCTGAGCTCTCCCGTGGGACAGCCCTCATCGCTACGCCAAGATAGACCGAAGCTCTGCTACCAGCCCCAAAAACTGCGTGCTCTTCTGGGAGAGGAAGAAGAGCAATAATGGAATTAGTATAAATTATAATATAATAATTAGCTTGGGGGACAGGCAGGGTTTAAGGAATGTGGTTTAACTGCTGGCTCAGATGTCCCGATGCACCTTGCGTATGGAAAAGAAATATATTTCCTGAAAAACTGCAGTGTAAAGCCAGCACCTGCAGCGCCTGCAGCACTGCTCTCCTGCGTGCACCACAGGGGGATCGGAGCCCTTCTGTGGAAGGGGGAGCGGCCGATACCTGTCTCACGTGAACCCAGAAAACATTTCCCTTGTTATTTCTCTATGACAGTGCTTGTTTACCTTCTGGTTGGTGCTCAGGGATGGGGTTCTGCACCTAGTTTCTTTAACACATTTAAAATCCTTTAGGCTATCTATAGGCTCCATCTAAGTCTACTTTTAGCTTTGACCCTGCCAGGCTGTTCAAACCTCATTAACTGAGCTACCCTTCCTATGCAAAGCAAATCATTTTGGTTTTCAAATTCTTCTGGTGTTAGAGCAGCATGGGCTCCAGTATTACTTGGCACTGCTCAGATTTCTGTGGCAAGCCATATAGTTTAGTGTTATAGCCCAAATGGTGTGAAGCACACCAGATCTTTGATATTATATTTATCAGATTGATGGTGTCTGGTATTGGACAACAAAAGGGGCTCCAGAATTTGAACTTCCATGTTGTTGATCCAGATTGCTGCCTCCAGGACTTGGGGAATATTTCAAGAAAAGAGTGATTACTAAGCTCTCAGTGACCCATGCCATAGGGTCATCATTTATTTAACCCGATCCATCTTTGGGCTGGCACGGTATGAGGGTCTCACCATGCCCCTAATCCCAGCCATGCATTCCCCAGCCCTTGGAGCTGGCTCTGGCACGGGGCCTGTCCTCAGGTGAGCTGAGCAGCTTACATGGCCTCCTGGAAACTCCATGGGTTGCCAGGTTAGCTCTCTGTCCCATCGGCACCTGGCCACTGAGACTGAGCTCGACTTCAAGGCGCTCACCAGCACCTAGCAAGGGAAAATGGAGGTGGTGTTGATAGGAGGTGCCCCACGGATGTGTTGGTCCACAGCTTTGGATGCTGGTCCCTGGCCTGGGCTGGGCATGGCTTGAACACTTGGCTCCTCCCGTGCAGCTCTCCATCCCTACTGGCACAGACAGGTGATTTTTCTGGGAAAGCATCATAAGCTCAGGTTGAAATTAAATGCCCTGAAAATGGCATGAAATCACGTATAATAATGTAATTTATATATACAGTATATAATAGACCTTCATTATGAATGGGTCATGGTCCACTATAATCTTAAAGATAGTTGTGTCAACATAACCCAAAATTTTGAGACTGCTATCCATGTTTAAACATGATAGATTTGCACCTACACAGGACAGCTTATTGCCCATAAAGCCCACTGTAATATGTGACTTTCCTTACTATTTCTTCTTTTATTCTCTGCCCCTCTACTCCACTCTCGTGCGACCCCACCTGGAGTACTGCGTCCAGCTCTGGAGTCCCCAACATAAGAAGGACATGGACCTGCTGGAGCGTGTCCAGAGGAGGCCACGAGGATGATCCGAGGGCTGGAGCACCTCTCCCATGAGGAGAGGCTGAGAGAGTTGGGGCTGTTCAGCCTGGAGAAGAGAAGGCTCCGGGGAGATCTTATTGTGGCCTTCCAGTCCCTAAAGGGGCTACAGGAGAGCTGGGGAGGGACTTTTTACTGGGGCATGTAGTGACAGGACGAGGGGGAATGGCTTTAAACTGGAAGAGGGCAGGTTTAGATTAAACATTAGGAAGAAGTTTTTCACTTTAAGGGTGGTGAGGCACTGGCACAGGTTGCCCAGAGAGGTTGTTGAGGCCCCATCCCTGGAGGTGTTCAAGGCCAGGCTGGAGGTGGCCTTGGGCAACCTGGGCTGGTGGGAGGTGTCCCTGCCCATGGCAGGGGGGTGGAACTCGATGATCTTCAAGGTCCCTTCCAAACTAAACCATTCTATGATTCTATGATTTTTAATATTACTTGATGGTGTATTTTCTTGTGTATTGTTAGAATTCCTGCTTCCATAGTTTGATTTTTTGGGGGGAATTTTCTTCTAGCACAGCTCACCGCTCCTTTTTACAGCTGCAACTTCAGCTGTATGGCAGAGCTGTTGTAACTGTGCCGGGTCCTCGCACTTTTGCTGAAATAGCACTCTCTTGCCTGCCCCTTCGGCACGTTAATTAAGATTTTGCAGTAGTCTTCCAGGCAGATCACTGTTCTCACTTTTGGCCTCTTCTTTCACAGAGAAAAAAAATCTTCTTTTATAACTGTCACCTGTGTTGTTCAGATGAGCTTTAAATTGGCAGGTGAGGAGAGAAAATTGCCAAATGCTGCAAAGGTGGGAAGAGCAAGGCAGGAAAGTCTGGAGGATTCGTGGGATTCTAGTAAAATTCTAGATGTGCGTTCAGGAGCTCAGGCCTTTCACAAAGGAGGACGAGGGACATGGAGCCAGAGGAAAAAAAAAATCTTAATTTTCTTTGAAGTTGTGACTTCACCCGAGGGGTCGTGGGAGAGGTTCGGAGGCTCTGGGGTGATTCATTGGAGCAGGGTTTGCTTCAGTGTAGACAAGGAACATAAAACTGACATGGCTGAGAGAAACCAAACCAGAAGACATTTTAATGACCAAATGGCACTGGTTTGTCATCGTGCAGTGAGAGCCAGGGAACTTTCCCTGCTAATTCCTATGCGCTGCCTATAAGCACACCTTTTTCAGAGAGTAGTCCCAGCCTCGTTGTAAAGACTTCAGGTATCAGAGACTCTACTAGACCCTGAGTAAAAACAGCCTGATGCTTAAACACCTCCGCGGTGGAAGCCCTTCTCCACATTGCTAGCCATGTTGGGTCCACCTGACAACCTACAAACCAAGTCTCAGGGAAACGACTGCTCTCCTTGAAAGGCAGGTTTTCCAAACCTACAGTCATGGTGGCAGCCCTTTTCTGAACAACTTCTTGTTTTTCACGGTTTAATATAAAAATTGACCTTATTAATACCTCTTATGCTAATAAAATTCCCCTCTACTCTTCTTTTCTGTTTATTATTCTAACAACAGGGGAGGCTGTATGTCACACTGGGAGCAGTAAATGGTGTCCAAGTCAGCTGTGACTACCAAGCTCTCTACCTTGTTTTATCTGGCTGACTCGCCCTCGTCCTTTTGTTGGAAATAATTTTGCTTTCTTCCATGTTATTGATAAAATACTGAAGAAAATTGGTCCAACATCAAGCCTCTGCAATAAAGACAAAGCTTATGTTGCGCAGTGAGTTGCATTTAAAATGACTGCCAGATGGACATTTTTAAATGCATTTAGTATATGATGCAATGATTTGAATATAATAAATACAATTTAAGATAACCTGATTTGTAATAAAATACAACATCGATAATAAAATATTATAAAATTTAGAAATTCATAAAATTTTTGTTTGATTCAACTATTTTATTACCAAAACTTAATAAACCAATAACAAATCAACTAAGCAATACTAATGTTAATCAAATTAATAATAAAAATATTGCTAACACAGAATCATAGAATGGTCAGAGTTGGAAGGGACCTTTGAGATAATCCAGTTTCACCCCCCTGCCCTGGGCAGGGACACCTCCCCCCAGCCCAGGTTGCCCCAAGCCCCGTCCAACCTGGCCTTGGACACCTCCAGGGATGGGGCAGCCACAGCTTCTCGGGGCACCCTGGGCCAGTGCCTCGAGGCTGAGGACATCCTTGGTCCCACAGACAGCCGCTGCGAGGACCCATCCTGGGGTGGGGCAGACTCACTACTGGGCACTTGGGTGGGTTTGCAACTGAGAAACTGCCACAGGGTCAGGGGACTGCTCTGTGGGCATTGGCTTCATGGGGACTTCGAGTCTTTTCATTGAAAAGACCAACAAAAGAATGAACTGTGTGTACCAAACTGGGATATTTTCCTATTTTCACTCTGAAAGTCTGTTCCTCGCAGCAGTTAATTAGGTGCCCTGACACAGGTTTTGCACAGGGACATGTGCAAGGAAGTCACTGCTGGTTCACCCTCGCCATGTCCAGGCGGGCAGACCTCAGACACAGCAAACCGCAGAAGTGCCCTGCTGATAACAAGCTCCCTAACAAGCTTCTGACGTCAATCCCGTGGGACCATCTCCTATTTTGCTGCCCGACTGCCTGCAGCCGGGGTCCGGGCACCTTCCAGAGTGTGGGGTATGGCCACGGAGGAAATAGCTTCATCAGGGCTAAAGGACTAGAGAGGGTGGCTAGATGTGCGCGGTGCCAGGGGTGACCAGGCACAGTCCTTTCAGATGTGCAGGGCTGCTGTGTACATCTCGCAGCAAGGCAGCTCCCCCCTTGCTGTCCTGGCGTGGTGCAACAGCCATCTCCACGCAGGACAGTGGGTGGAGAGGAGAGGAGAGCAGACATCCGTCTTCTGCCTCCCTTTCACTGCCTCATCCTGAGTCTGGAGCAGGATCAAAACAAAAAATCACAGGCAGGTTCAGAAACCTAGGCTGGAATATCTGCTTTCCAGCCTCTCAATGCCCTGACAGCTGGGTGCTTCCTGGGGAGGAGCGGCTGGTAATTAGATGTTAGGTAACATTTGGGGGAATTTGTTTTTCAGATTTTTTTTAAGCTACCGCAGTTAAAAATAAATAAATACTGAAGGGCAATTTTAGCAGCGTGATTCTAATTTGTTTAATCAGATTATGTTGTTTTCTTCTCTGCTGCCTTCTAATTTGGATATATGAAAATGAAATTAATATTAAATTCTCATATCTATTCAGACTTAATGAGGTGACTGGAATGGTTTGCCAGCGCTTAGTTGTCTTTTAAATGTGGCTAAACATTACTTCCTGAAAGTTGTCTTTCATAATGACTTTATTAGCACCTAAGTTTGGGAAAATGACCCAAAAGATCACTTTTGTTCCTAATAATTTCAGAATCGTGACATCAGCAGTTAATATAGACAAGTATTAAACAAAATTTAACAGGATTAAAGAGCAGTATAATGAGCAGAGTTAAAAAAAAATAAAAATTGTTGCTGCATGTCATAGCAAGGAAGGAAAAAAACCCCTTGCTTTACCCAGAACTCGGCTGCAGATGACTCAGAAGCGGGTCAGCCTTCCCATGGACCAACTCCCTGTCCTCTCCTAGTGCTTCCCCATCCTCTCCCGGTGCTTCCCTGCCCCAGGCTGCAGCACTTCTCCTGCCCCCGCAGCCTGCCCTGCCTGCAGCCCGGCCCCAGGGCAGGGCAGAGCGCCCCAGGCCATGGCTCCCAGGCTCCTGCTTCCCAGGCTGTGCCACGGGCTGTGTCCTGTGCCTCCATCGCAGGCAGCATCACTGTGGGGACAAGAGTGCAGGGCTGGGAATCGCCATGATGGGACACCCCTGACTTTCAGCCTCTTCTCCAGCACCATTCTGCATGTTTCTCACTTACATAGAATCACAGAATCCTCTAGGTTGGAAGGAACCTTTAAGATGATGGAATCCAACCGTTAACCTAACACTGCGAAGTCCACCACTAACCCACGTCCCTCAGCACCACATCTACACATCTTTTAAATCCCTCCAGGGATGGTGACTCCACCATTGCCCTGGGCAGCTTGTTCCAGTGCCTGACAACCCTTTCCATGAAGAAATTTTTTCCTAATATCCATCCTAAACCTCCCCTGGTGCAACTTCAGGCCATTTCCTCTTGTCCTATCGCTTGTTACTTGGGAGAAGACACTGACTCCCACCTCCTTACACCCTCCTTTCGGGGAGCTGTAGAGAGTGCTAAGGTCTCCCCTCAGCCTCCTTTTCTCCAGGCTCAACAACCCCAGTTCCCTCAGTCATTCCTCATAAGACGTGTGCTCCAGACCCCTCACTAGCTTTGTTGTTCTTCTTTGGATGCACTTTTGCGCCTCAGTGTCTTTCATGGGTCAGCTCTGGGGTTGGAGAGCAGACGGCAGGACTTCATTCTCGCTGGCAGGCATCCTCCCCCCCAAGCAGCAGAGCACGGTGCTGCCTTGCTCCCCTTTTCTCACATCGACCCTTTTCCCAGGTGAGTTCCTAAGCCCCTGAGGCACAGGGTCCCAGTTCTGTGCAGCGCGTGGTCCTTGTCTCCATCAGCCCCTTTGGCAACCTGGCGCAGGTCTGGAGCACACAGAGAGAACATTTAAACTCTCTAAAGATGCAATTGTCTTGAAAGTGTCTTTTGTGTTGGACACAAGAGTTTTCTCTTTTCTTTCTCCACATTGAAACTGGAGTACCTGGCAAGGCAAAGCCATCCAGGCGGCGGAAATTCTTGTTCCTGGAAGTTGGACAAAACAGAGAGAAGGGGAAAGTCATTAAAGCAGTTTGCACATTGCAAAATTAAAGCATACCTGCTGGTAACAACTGTGTTTGAATTTGGCCAACTGCTTTAGACTAAGTGATAACTAAATTATACCTGCTTCAGGCTGTTGCAAATTCTGCTAGTAGGGGGCAGGCTGTAATGGATTAGCTCACATCCCATTCTCTGTGCATCATTAGAAGGTCTGAGTTCTCCAGTGCTGATTTCATCTCTCTGCAATGCAGCCTTGAATCAAGAGAGAAAGGTGCTGGGTTTTCTTCAAATGATTCACTCTGCTGTCACATTTTCTTTTCTCTTGTTCTTACGTGTTGAACGCCGGCAATATGTAGCCATAAACAGCAGGTTTATAGCTGCAATCAAACAGATTCTTCCCACTGGAAAAAAATATTCCAAAACTTCAAGGGTTGAGCTCTGTCCTCCCAGGCATGTCCTTGGCTCAATGATTTCATTGCAAATGGGCATATGGAGCCAGAGCCTGGGCTGGTACATCCAGATTTATGTGAAACACTACACATCATCCTCCAGTTTCAGCCCGAGAGCCGCGGATCTTGGCACAGAGCATCCCGAAGCAGAAGGTGGTGGTGAGTGACAGCTTGATGCATTCCCGTCATGGGCTGCTTTTGCACATCGGCTCGATTTGGAGGAAGATTTGTTGGTTAACTCTGGGTATATTGTACCACTCTGCAGACACACTGTGGTAATTATTTTGGGTATTCAACAGACTTTTTCTTTTTGAAATCACTGAGTAGTGCTTTACCTGATTATCTTCATTGTGAATCCACCCTTGTCTATATGATAAGATTTCCCACTCAATCAACACATGCCTCTAACTTGTAATTATCTTTGGAAATGTTTTCATAATGTGCAACCCTTAACCTTTTTTATATGTTGATTTATTGCCTCTGAGTTAAACCTTGATGTTCAATTTCCTGGTGTTGTTATTAACATCTCCTGCTAGAGAAAATGTTTTAACTAAAATTTCATGGGAAAATGAATCAAAACATAGTGATATTTACATGCGGCCTTTTAATCATTTCAAACATGGAGAAGTTTTTGATTTAAATTTACAGTAATTTTATTTCAATTGTTCTTGGTGTTATCCTCAGCCATAATTAGGAATATCCACATAATTAACCGACTCGCAGTTCCTTCCATGAGCAGTAAATACCTAAGATGTAAAAAAATACCAAATGCTGTTTCAGATACCACGTTTTTGCAACATTTTAGTATCAGCATCCTTTGCTTTTCATTTGGAGTCACAATCAGTGGCAAAGGAGCGCAGCACCTGAATGCTTTGTGGCCCTCAGCAGCGTGCGGGATGCCAGCACATGTCCTACCCCCAGGCTGGAGACTCCCCTCTTCAGGTTGTTCCTCTTCATAAAGAAAGATTTGTAAGACATTGAACCCCAACAGGGGAACGTGGTTCTGTAGGTTAACATTTACACAATTAAAATATGCAACAGGAAAGAGGTGTTGGGGGCTGAAGGCACCAGGGGGCATTGCTGGTCCTGACCCTGCTCCCCTGGGACCTCCACCCCTGCCCCTGTGCTCAGGAGAAGGGTATTTTCCTCATCTTATCGAAAAGACCCTTCTTGCAAGTAGGTAACTGTCCTATCAGTGATAGTGAAATCTGACACTTTTCCGTTCAATTGCCTTCTCAATTGGCGTTCTTTGCCCATCAGCATTGCTCCCCGATGAGGTCTATCAGGTAAGGATCTATCTATCCATTTATCCATCTCCTGGGTCTGCCGCACATTTAGAGTTTGAGTGCTGCTCTGTGTGCAGTCACTGTAAACTCAGCTGGTAGGGCTTCATAAAAAGTGAAACATGCTCAGCTCATCCAAATCTCAATCAGCTTTCATCATCACTGCACCAGAATGCTAAAACGGAGCCGGCGTAGGGCCCAGTATCTATCAAAGTGGATTTGGATGGATGACCCTCATTTTACCATCTATGAATCTAATAAAAAAAAAGTTGTTACACTTTAACGCATTATCTGTCATGATAATGAAGTTTTATTTACCATTTCCAAGACCGTTTTCACTTTTAGAGATATTATCAGAACAAGCAGATCAGCTGAATCATTGGCACTCAATGAAAGCTGCCAAGCAGCAAAGAAAAGTCTCTGGTGTGGACGTCCGTGTGTTGGGATACACCCTTCCTGCAGATCCTTTGTGCTATGGGTTTGTGGGTTTATTTTTTTTCTGGTGTGCAGTAGAGCCTGCTGAAGGTTCAGAGAGGTGGCTGAAAGCTGTCCTCATGCATCTCGTGCACATCCTCATCTACACCCCGTGGCTCCTCGGGGTCATGCCCTCCCCAGGACATGTCTCTGACCTCCCAGTCCCAGCGCCCCAGGGCAGGGTCCCCACCACGCTGCTTCTGGGTACCCTCACAGCAGTTCCCTTCCCCGGCAAGAGCTTCTCCCTCTCCAAACCCATCTTCTGGGGCAGCACCAGCAGGAGCATGCTTGGCAATTCAGATAACTGGGGCTGCTGCTTTCTGGTGAGACTTCTTACTGGGATGTGTACACTCCCCAGCCAGTAGACTGCCTCTCGCTCCACCCCATGCCTTTGCTTTCCTGCTGTCCTTCTCTGGCTTCTCCTCTCCTCCACCACCAGTTCCCACTCTTTCTCTGCTTAAAACATCTAGCAGATCATATAAAAAGTTTGCCTTAACTCTGTTTCGTGCCCTTTAGGATGTGCTTTTTCTGTTGCATCTCCCTTCCTCCCCCAGTATTTCTCTACCCTTTTCCCAGTGGCAGCCTCCAACTTCATTTGCTCCATCTCATTTTAAAATAACCCACTGAGGTTTGTGTTTGTACGGCACCTAACATAATGCACCATCCCTTGGACAACCTCCAGATGGTACTGGGTGCAAGTATACAGTCATAACCTGTTATACCCCTAATGGTTACAATGCTATTCAACAATTTACCCTAAGACAAAATTTACTCCTCTTCTTCTTCCTAGTAATCTGCTGACACACTGATCCATAAAACTTATGAGAAATATTTATAAAGGTGACAGCCTTGACACAGAGAATTAAATCACAATACAAGAGTGTGCCAATTTAGTAGCTTATGAAGTTCAAGTAAAAAAGCCCCACAAAAACAGATGAAGAACTGTCACAGCTGAGAAAAACAAGCATATGAGAAAAAATTAGAGCTACAAATTTCCTGTGTATGACAAAGACAGAAAGAGGATAAATTTGTGTTAGGGGACAGGTAGGCAAGAAGTGAGTGGTAAGCACCATGGTATAATATCTTATACATAAGCAATCCTTACTGCAACAGCTGTTGTTTAGGAAGGGAGAAGTGCTTCTGTTGTAGCATAGAAAATAAATGATGAAGCAGCAAACACAATACACCAGAGGCACATCTTTTTTTTTTTTTTTTTGGCATAACATAAGATAAGGATTTGTTCAACGGGAAAAGATAGGCACAGCAAAGTGCCTGTCTCACATTTGCGATGGGTCGGCGCTCTCCTACCACCTTTAATTGCACAGACCTTCTGCTGTGGTGAACAAGATTCGTTCTGGTAGTGCCATTGCAGAACAACTTTTAAAAAGAGCCTTTTAGCAAAAAAGACATCAGTATGACAGACTTAAAACCAGCAAGGTAATATCCCCTGATGGCAGTGGAAGATTCACAGTGGCCTTCAGCATATCTTTAATCCTGGCTCCTCTACTTTCTTCTGTAGCTGAGATACTCTCTCAGGTTTCCATGATTTTAAACTGATTTTATTCAGAGTTCCATATACAACAGACCAGAGAGTCCGAAGCACACTGTTACTCATGTGAGAATAAAGAATATGGACTGACAACATATTTGAGAGTACGTGTTTCTACCGAGAGGTTTCCCATCGGTTACCCCCACTGAGAGGTATGAGGGAACAAATGTCTCTCTGGTTTAATACTCTGTTTTCTTGTGATGATGCAGATAAAAGGGCTGTGAATACTTCAAAGGTGGAAAAATGGTTATTACAATGTCAAGGGAGTGTATAAAGTGAGGGTATTTTCCTTTGTAAGAAAAAGACGCAATTAAGTGATTGCATCGTGGAAGGGCTGACAGCCCTTCCCATGCTGTTCAGCACCAGCCTCCCACCCCTCCTTCCCCCGGTCCAGGTTTGTTACTCAGGGATCAAGTTATCGCTGGGGGTGAGAACCTGATTTAGCAGCCCTCGGACAGGATGCTCCAAGCAAACAGCTGTGATGTCAGTCTCTGCTGCAGAGGCTTTCCCATGGCGGGTGAGGCACAGGGCGAACTCCTGCTGGCTGGTGCGCCTTGTCCTGCTCGGCAGGGCAGGAGCACTGCGTTCAGTGCCGTGCCCGTAGGGGCCAGGTGTTTGTTTTCTTTAACTCTTTTTTTCTGTGTTTTGTTTTTTTAAATAAAACCACTCTCAGTTCAGAGTTGTTTTTTAACCCCGTGGATGATTTCAGGATGGGTATGCTATTCCCACACTGCCCTTTCCCCTGTAAAAAACCTGATGTGGATGGGCCTTAAGTGCAAACGATGTGTGACCAGCTGTGTCTTTGGTTAAAACTCAGACATTTGGAATTCCAAGAGACAATTTCTTATCCAGTGCCTGGCAGTCTAAAAGACAGGGGAAAGCTTTTAACCTAGTTTAGAAGTGTATCGTTGCCAGTTAGGAATATCACCTTGTTGTCCTTATGTGTCTATAGAAAAATAATGTAATGAAATAATTGAAACTAAGAAAATTAAGAAACCTATTTTTTACTGGATTGCAGCCTATGGAAAATAGTGTGCCACCACCAGCTCTGGAAGAAAGGTTGGGAGGGCACAAGGATCTACTTGTATATACAGCTCTCCATGTGGCAATGGAAAAGGTGATGAAGAATAGAGTAAACCTACAGCAACAAACCATCACTGGCAACCATGTCTGGCACTGAGAAATTAGGAAATGTCAGAGCTGTAGTTCTCTGTTAATCCCCCCGCCCCCCTTTATATTGTTTCAGTGGGTCTGATCCAAAATTTATTTACATCAGACTTTTAGTCAAATTCAATTTTAACAATTACTTATTCATTCTCTATTTTCTCCATATAACTCCATTTCAGGGGCAGAAATATGCCTCTGACTCCAGGACTCCAAAATGTTAATTCATACTCTGAAACTCTGAAGCATTAAAACTATTAAAATGTGCAGGGCAAGGACTCAACTGGGGGCAAAGAAAAGCGGTGAAAATTACAGGCAGAAGAACAGAGTTTGTCGGTTTTCAATCAGCTGAAAAGGTGTTGTTAACAGTAAACATGAGGCAGTCTCAACGAGAGAGCCTGCTGGTTCAGTGCCTAGAGTGAGTCTGACCAACAAGCAGCATCTTCTTTAGTTTTTCACCATCTTTTTTCCCCCGGTTTACCAAACTCCTGGTGGTGATGATTGCGGCAAAGGCTTTCCCCGCACACCACAGTATAAACCTGGGGTGAGACAGACAAGTAGGTGGAAGGGTTAAGGGAACACGGCAAAGCAAATCAATGTTAAGAGAGAGCTGGAGTGATTTAAAGCTCTTTCTCACCCAGCTGGTTCCCAGCAGTGTGATCTCAGGCTGCAGATGCACCATGTCAGGGCTGGCCTCGAGCATGGGCAGCCAAACGCTGCGTGCTCGAGGTCCTGACAGCTCTTTGTTCAGGTCCATAAAGCAAGCAGATCCCAATCCTCATATTCTCTTTGCTCATTTTCTGCTCTTCGCTCTTGTTTTGTCTCATAGATGCAAGAGTGGTATAGTCCCTATTGCCTGTTTTGCTCAGTTGTGTTCAGGGGATGACAGCTGTATCTATCAGAGTCCTCTGGTTTTGGTCCAGAGTCTTTCCAAAATTACAGGGAGTTTTTTTTTTCTGGCACCAGGCAATGTCTACCGGCTGTCTGCTAGGATGAAGTTCCTTTGACCCAAGGTAGGTGCTCACTTTGCACCCAAATTCCCATACACTTGCAGGGAACAAGCTTACTACCCTATAAGCAACGGATTCCCACTTTTAATACCCTTTTCCCTTTCTAAATATCAAGGACATTCCCCTCCTTGCAGTTTTGAGGGGGCTTCTGGAGTAATTCTGATAGAAAATAATGAGGAATTGTGCAGTCCTAAAAGTGACCTGGTGACAGGAGACGTTACAAAAAGCGAGACGATTAGCAGGGCATGTCTGTTTCACTGCGTAGTGGCCATTCCACCCAGAAGCCATACCAAAGAGGGATGCATTTCTGGGGTGCTTGGAAAGGACAAGCCCAATGCTGCTGGAAAGCTGCAGGACAGACCATCCCTGCAGCATCGCTCTGTGCGAGAGCAGCGGGAGGCGGATGAGCAGTTTCCTCTCTAATTCTCTTTTTTGCTATACTGATGGTGATGAACCAGTGTGGAGCAAAGGTACTGACCAGCGCTCGCTTTTCTGTAGACACAGGTTAGGAGCCAGCCGTGCTCTGCAGTACGTTTGTCTTGGTACTGAGCATCGTGGACTGTAATTGTGTAGGCAGCAGCGTTCGTTTGGGAAGGCTGGGAAAGCCCAATTAATGTACTCACCGGGTTCCCATAAAATGCAGTTGCATCTGCTGGAATTGCAAGGAAATAAATAGTTTTGTTCTGTGACAGAGAAGCTGTCCTCACATCGGCTCTGCGTATACCAGCTGGTATGGATGCAGTTGCTAACAAATTGTACAGAGGATTTAGGGAGACATTTACAATATCCATCCAGGAATGAAGTGTAAGGCTGGTATATGTTTACTGCCAGACTCAACTGGCTATTGTGCGTAAGCACAATTAACAGAAATAAAGGGCATCCTCCCAAGCTTGCTGATCCATTAACCACTGAATACTAGATAATATAAAAAGCGAACAAACGAATGGAACAGTCTAATTCGCTTGTGTGTAGGGGTGGTTAAAAGGTGGCAGTTGGTTCTTCCAGCAGGATATTGGTCCAATACACCAGTTTTGCTTGTGCTGCATCTCAAATAACATGTTTCATGTGCTGAAGAGATGCAGCACAGACTTCAGATCTGTTTTGTTTCCTTACTGCTTCAATCCCTTGGAGTATTACAGATTAAATCATTAGATTGCTAACAAAAGGGTGCGTTTTAAAAAAGAAACAAAAGTTCTGGATGATTCTGCAAGTTTTTCTTTATATTATTGATTTGCACAAAGGTAACATTCTTCATGAGTTGCTAATTGGGGTCTTTTATTCCCAAACCTCCTACACAACCATTGTACCACATCACAGTCCAGGAAGGACACCCAGGGGAAGTATTTCTGTAACATCAGTAGCCCCATACACTCACTTGCCAGCTCAGCACCTCCGCAACCGTGCAGGATGCGGTGCCAGGGCAGTGTCGAGCCCCCTCCTTAGCGTGCAGCACCGAGTCCAGCCTCTGCCACCAACCGGCACGTGAGAACAACAGCAGGTTGAACGTGGCATATGGATTTAAATACATGCTATAAAACCCATGGAACCCCAAACTCATATCACCTTGTATACCATACTAGTTTTATCTGCAAAATTTTCACGACAGTACCTTAGTTAGCACCAAAATAGAAAGGTTGCGAATTGAAAACCACTGGAGGAGTTGACATGTGGGCACTGCTTCAGTTTTTTTAAGCACACTCTCTCCCAACAGGAAGCTGTTAGACTGATCAGTTTGAGTTCCCTGAGTCAGCGCCTCCCTTACCCCCACTCACCCCCTGCCCGGCCAGTGCCAGCGGTGCCTCTGTGCACACAGAAATGGGGAGACCTGGCGTGGGTGCTGAAGGTGCTCCTCTGGCTAGCACAGGAGTCTGAAGGCAGTTTGAAGAGGAGAGAAAACCAAAGAGTCTAAGACTGGAAACTCGGCTTCTACACTACTGTTGTTGGGTTTTGTTTTGTCTGTTTGTTTTTTAAATAATTCATCTAAATGTGTTAAAAGTCGCTTGACAATTTCATGTGATAGAAACATGGTTGTTGAGGCTAATTTGGCACTAGAAGAAAGAGCGTAAACTAACTGTACACATTTGATGGCTATACGTGAAGGTTTGCAACTATCAGAGTTTCTGATAGCTGAGTTTCTGACCTTCTGGAAAACTCTTTCACTGGAAACTCATTTGTGTATGAAACCTGATTATTTCTTGGAATAGACTCTCTGACAGAGTGAACTGAAATAAGTGACCTCAAAGATTCCTAAACGTTGTGCTTCAGGAGATA
>NW_009661375.1:721015-741038 GCF_000708025.1 Charadrius vociferus | reverse complement strand
AGTCCTTTATTAGTCACCAAGTGAAAATAAGAAACTGGAAAAGGATAGAAAATTTGGAAGCACTCTCCTGGTGCAGCCGTACTCCACTTGGTTCACTTTCATAACTAGGTCTAAATAATAGTGCACCCTGTACCTGTGTTTGACACCACCATCTTCCCCAGAGCTGCAAATAAATAACTATGCAAATGTTCAACTGGTCCCCAAGGGATGATTTTCTCTCTCTGTCTCTTATGTCCTCTCAGAGTATTTGCAGGTATAAAAAGGCAGCAGCTCCCCAGGCACATCCTCTAGTCCCCAGCATCTCCTCCAGCATCCCAAGCTCTTGTGAAGCACGGCAGCTCCTTCCCTACCCCAGCCAGCCCCCGCTGCCCGGGGCAGGGAGGGGAATTGCAGCCCCCCCTGGGGCAGGGTGCCAGGCAGCAACGTCTCTCTGGGCACTGCAGACGGGGCTCAAGCTGTCTCTCAGAAACACAACAAGCCTTCACCTCGCTCGCTTGTTCACAGCACACTCCAGTAAGATGGGTTTGGCCCCTGTGGCTGTGGACCCCCTTGCCAGAAGTCAGAAGAAGTCATCTGCATGTCATTGCTGAGCCGTGGTCTGCTCCCCTCCCAGAGTAACGACCTTCACCCCTGACGTGCCGCAGCTTGATGTGGTTTGCCTGGATCTCAGGGAGCCTCAGAGCGTGCTGCTGAAGCCTGCACGTGTGGCATGTGGGCTACAGCCTCGGGGCAGGCGGATTCATCGTCCCATTAAATTAATAGCTGTGAATGGCAAACAGAAATGGGAGAAAGGGAAGACTTGCAATCATTTTATTTTCAGCTTCTGATTCGGGCAGTCTCAGTGCCCGTGTGGGCCACCCTCTGCTGTCACTGCTCATCTCTCCCTGCTCTGGAGGTGAATACGGACTCATTCTCCCAGTACCGCCAAGCAGTGGGTCTCTGAGCTGTCCCTGTGACCCCGAACCTTACGTACCCTGCCCAGGTGTTAAAATAATCCCTGCCTGCAGAGGTGGGCAATCCACTGCCCCTGGACACCCCCGGGAGACATCCCTCTGGCCACCAAGGAAGGAGCAAGAGAAGGAGTTTTGGTGGTTTAATTTACTATGGTGAGTGCATTCCAGTCCTAACAGTGTAGTGCTGACTTAATATTTGGAAAAAAAACCATGCAACACTTTACGTGGAAGCAGAAAGAATAGGTAATGCTAATGGCAATAGTAATATTCCCACAAATTACTCTAAGAAGCGATTATGTTGGAAAAAAAGTGACAAGAACAAGAGAAAGACTCCTGAAAAGGAACAAGTTCAGTGTTTCAAGCTTTAAAGCACCCAAACAGATGTTGTAGGAAAAGAAAACTCAAAGGACATAGGGAAGTACAAGATGCAACATAGTCCTAGGGCAAAGGATATGTTTTAAAGAGCAGCAGATGTTTTCCTCCAGTAATAATGACGGAAAAATAATTTAAGAGAAAAACAAGATTCTGAACAAGAGAATAAACAGTGAGAACAAGAGAGATAATTAAAAAGACATTGGAATTAGTAATGCCATCAAAAAGTAAAGCAATTTGTCCTGCGAGGAGCAGAGAGCTGGACTCGATGATCCTTATGGGTCCCTTGCAACTTGAGATATTCTATGATTCTATGATACCAATCCTTGGAAACCAGCGAGGCACTCGGGGAGCCTATAGGATTTCCAAGCGCCTGTTGGCTAACGCAGGTGTAGAAAGACCCAGTACCAGCAGCGCTGTCTGTAGCTTGTACACAAACAAACAGACACCGTGCAGTACGGAAAGCACATTTGCAAGCACATTCTCTCCCAGCAGAAAAGAAACAGGCAAGAATAAACTCAGCTTCAGATCACATGAAATATTTAGAGGTTTACTATCGGAAACATGATAATGGCTGATGATGAACTGCTATTACCAAGACATACATTTACCAATGTCAAATCACCTATTGGGCATCCTCATTGAAATCTCCAGGGAATTATGTCCACTCCTGTTTGATGCTTTAACTACAGCTGATCCACACAAAAGCTCACAGGAGAGGAAGGAAGAAGACGCCTTCTGAGCATTACAACTTAGTGGCACAATATTCCTAAAGAGTTAAGTAAGCAAAAGTGCCCAAGGACATAAACGTTCCTCAGACTCTGAGAACAGACTATCAGACTGAGTGGTTTGCTGCAGATCAGGCTCATGACTAGCTCAGGTTGGTGCTGGCCTCTCCTCTTGAGAGCGACCAGTGCCCCAGAGCCCCTGGCCCGCGCTGGTGTACTCCAAGCGCGGCTTTGCTGGGTGTGAAGCCTCATAAGGACCTGTTGAATAACGGCCATAATGGAGACTTGCTTAGGAAACAAGTAACCCCAGCCTAGAGATGCAGCTTATGGCATTGATGCCAAAAGTCGGGGTGGGACCTGCGCAAGGCTTTTTTCTGAGCACGCTGACACGCAGAACAGCTTTCTGTCTATTTTGCTTATGCTCTACAGACATGCAATGCATCTCAGGTTCCGTGGGATTTTCCACTGATGGTTGCTTGACATGTTTTTTTAAAACATTTTAATCCAATTTCTAGATAGTTAGAATTGAAAATTTTGCAATTACTATTAATTTATATTATAGTGTAGTCATTCTGTCATCTGCCACTTTTGAAAGAAAGAAAAAGAGAAAAGCCCTTGTTGACTGCTTCGCTACGGATCCAATTTGCCTATTAGGAGACTAATAATCTTGATATGTAGACACTTAGCAGATGTAAAAATCTCATGATTCACAAATTAATGCAGGAATGTTAACAAAGAACATCATACTTTATCCAGGCACTTATTGTTTTAGGTTCTGCAGTTTACCTGATTTTTATGATAAAAATCTTTCTAGTCAAAACAAGCGGGTAAAAGTAAATGAAGTTTAAAACGTTATTACATTTTCTATTCATCTTGCATGATGAGTGTTCCAGGAAGAAAATTGAACTATCAGTTCTTTACAATTTCAGGGAAAGTGGTGTATTATGTGAGAATATGGTAAACTTGAATAGGAGTTAAATTGACTGTTTACGCCAGCTTTGTGTTCCCACTGAATTGTGAATATTCTGCTCCATTCCAGTGTGAACGTAGCTTCTCCCAACCATGTTTAAAATTACATATGCATTCTATTTTACAAGTATTCCACATTGAAATTGTATTTCAGAAGAAAAATGAGAACATGAGATACAATTTAACATTGATGCATAATGAAATAAGACTCTACCACATCTTTAATGGCTCCTGATTCACCGAGAGCAGATTTAGGAATTACATAGCATTTTGGTCTCAAAGCTACTTGGAAATTGCTTAAATCCAGAAAAGATTTGCCAAGTAACTAGGAAGAAATATGGACTTCTGCATTAAGATTATTCCTATTTGACTGTTACAATACAGCTGTAATTCACATGTTGAGCTCCGAGCAACTATTCAGAGAGCAGATGCCTAAAAATTCATTTAATCTGAGTCTATTTAAAAAGTTTCTAGGAAATGGACTCCAGGGAAGATATTTTGCATTGGCAGGGAGATGTATTGCATGACCTAATACATCTTTCTACTTCTAATTCCTCTGTTTCTTTTATATGAAGTGACTTGTTGAAGTGATGCAGTCAGTAAAAAAGGAGTTGGAACTTGATACGGATTTCAAACTTGTAAATGTCTTGAGGAATTGGGCTGACTTACATGAAGATGTTCTGGCTCTGTCTGGGACAGAGTTAATTTTCTTCAGAGCAGCTCGTATGGTGCTGTGGTTTAGATTTGTTACCAAAACAACGCTGTTAACATGCTGATCTGTGGGCAAAAGGGAGGTACAGTCATTGGCATAAGTTAGCTAAGAGGACTGGTGGATGACGATTAATTGCCAGGTAATGAGCAATAAGCAAAGTGCAAGAGCTCAAAGTGTTTAGAGGGTAAGAGCATCACAATAAAATCACGAGTCCTTTGGGAATTTTGGCAGGAAAACTTTCATTTACATGAACAGAAAAAAAGTCCCAGACAACCACTATACCAGAATTATGATGAAACTCTCTATTTACTGGTTTAAACCCCTCATTTACATATGCATCTTGCATAGAGCACTCTATCTTTACAAAGAGAAGAGAATGGACAAGGAAAAAATTCTGTATAGTCAAGACAAGGCTTCTGGCAGAAGCCTCTGCTCACATGAGAGGCTGCTGGCTTCTCTGTCATTGCATTGCTCACGGACACACGCACGGCACACAGCGGAAAGACGACTCAGACAACCTCTGAACTGATTTGCAATGATAAGGAAAGTTTGGCCGGACAGAAAAATAAAACTCAGGACTGACCTCAAAACCATTTCCTGAGAATGTAGCCCCGTGTTATAACGCTTCAGGTTTACCCTTGCAATGCTGAGACCAGGAATTCAACTTTAATTTTGTCTTCTTTTAGATACAGTCCTGTCTGGACAGTGTGTTGCCACAACCACACCTGCAGATTTCCCACTATGTTACCACACCCCCTTTACTTGTCTCCTGTCCTGTGGCAGATGACACTGAAGTTTCGCAAGCAGGTGCAGATATGAGGCTCACCACCAACTCCCAATAAATTGTACGAGCTGATTCAGCATCCAACCTAAACATTATTGTCAGTGGAAGCTCCCTCTTTTAGGTTTTCTTCAGTTCTGATGACACAAAGTCAGAGTGTAGCAAATGGAAAAAGCAAGGGATAAATCTCACTTTTGTCTTATAATTGATGACAAGGATGAAAGTCCACCAGTTTGCCACAGCACAGCCATGGCCTCCAGCACAGGCCTGCTGCTGGCGTACTGCTTCTCCTCATTCTTTCCAAGATAACAACTGTGTCCTTGTAAATCTTGCCTCCCCACACCAAGGAAGGGAGAAAGGGACCTTTGAGGTTTTGGAATCCCCGGGAGGAACCTGGCAACCTGGCCAAGGAAGCTTTTGGTCACAGGGGGCAAGCTGCAAGTGAATGTTCACTGTACCTATGGACTCCTGCAAATAGGGGTCTTGGACAGATGGACTTTCGTTTTGACCCACTGCAATAGCTCTAATGTTTTGCATCTCCAGCGCGCTTTCACCATAAGGTTTCTTTCTCTGACTTCCAGAATGGAAGCATCAGAGCATCTCATGGCCTTCAGCTCCTTCAGATCACAGCTGTCAGTGCTCAGCTGCGCATGTAAGCCAGGTGCCACAGCCACGATCACAGGGGCGGTTTGGGACAGGGAAGACTTGATCCCAAGATCTAACGAACCCTCTGGCCCAGTGAGTGTTTCTTCATTTCATGTGAGATGGAACAAATTTAGCAGCAAGAATTTAGACAGGTTCATGAAGCAATATCTCCTGAACTCCAGGTCAGGGCAATTCCCTGGAGGTGGATGTTTTCATTCTGAGTCAAGCAACGAGAAGACATGACATGTGGATACAAGGCTTCTGGAGATACACTAATTTTTCAGAGATGCCTTAGTCCTTCTGAATCTCACACTGAGCTTTTATTAAAAGGAAAATTAAATAAATTTCTTCCAGGTGGAATGTTTGAGTTTAAATTCAGCCAATATTGCCAAATATTCTGAATACTCAATTTTGAGGCCAAAACACAATTTTTATATAATTTATTAAAGTGACTTGTGGGTTGGTGACCAAAGTGGAAGATCATTGCTAGCATCTTATTGCTAACGTCCAGCTGCTCTGTGCTGCTTTCCTGACAGTGAGAGGACATGAATGCTGTTTATCTGGTCAGTCAATCTGCTGGAGTGGAGCACATCAGCACCACCATCCTGCTTAATCGGATCTTGCAACAACACTGACACAGAGCCGACCCCAAATCCTTTATTCATGAGAAGCTGTGATTGAATTTTGCCTGAGGGATGAGTGAGGACAGCAGCTGGTGGGTAGATAATGACACGTACACTCATGACTTATGAGCACAGTTCTGGTAAAATAAGCAGAAGAACATTTTTCTAACATGACCACAAATAATAATACCTTTTTCAGCACATAGTGAGATGTGGCTTCAGTCCCAGTGACTGGAAATGCTTCCACCATCTAATAAATGAGAAGAGGTAGCATCACTCTTAATGTTGTCAAAATTCACGTAAAGCTACATTGGAGCTTACTGTCGCTTTCCTTCCCCTCCTCCGTGCCCGTCTGTCTCGGAGGAGCTGCGAAAGTCCTAGTGCCAGGTCAGCCGTACTCCTTGCATGGTGTGGTGCATTTCTGGAAAGCGCTCTGGCACTGCAGTGATAAATGTGCTATGAGAGGCGATACGGTGCAGAGTAGAAAGGGCTATTATTGCTTTATTTTGTATGACACCCATACTGTGGTTGCACTCATAACCTTTGCAACTGAAAATTGAACACCACTATAGCAAGACAGATGAAAAAAGGAGGAGAAGAGAATTACAGTGGAGCTGTACAACTGCGACTGAGGTTCTAACCCAGTAACTAAGTCAATATTTTAAATAGTGCATCAGAAGGCAGGCCATAGGGTTGGTATGTGCAAAACTAAAAAGTATTTATGGTTCTGTCGCCAAGAGAGAGAGGTTTTGGACGTAACTATAGAGAAGCTACTACAGGGATGGGAAGACAGCGGCAAAAAGCTGCTTATCAGTGCACCAAGTGCCGCGGTCTTTCAGGCTGAGTAAGTACAATTGGTGCTGTCGGGGAGCCTGACCTGCCACTTCCCCGGCACGTGACAGGACCTGCGGGGGGGCAGCAAATGTCGTGCTTGGTGAGGGACACCCATGTCCTCCTTCCCAGGAGAAGGGACGTTTATGGTCATGGAGCCGGACTGCAGTTTATGCCGAGGCACTTTATAGTGCAGACTGCAACCAACAGGGCGTGTAGAATCATAGATCGTTTAGGTTGGAAAAGACCTTTAAGATGATCGAGTCCAACCGGGGCAGCCGTCCTTCCCAGCCCCACCTCGCCTGCGGCAGAGGGGACGCGGATTCCACCCCGCAGCAGGAGGGTGAGCGGAGCACCCAAGGGCCCCTGCACCCCAGAGACCCCGCGGGGCCAAGCCGGCCGGGAGGTGCGGGGCGAGGAGCACTGCCTCCCCTCCCAGCTGCTGCTCACCCTGCCAGAGCTTGACGCGCTCACCGGGAGCTCCGCCGCCTCACAGAGCTCGAGAAGAAGTGCTGCCCTTTTACCAGAACAGCAAGATACTACGCGGGCCGCATTGGCACCAAAACTGTTTCCTTTTGATGCCCTGCCCAAACTGGTTTTTTCTCCAAAGTGTAGGTGTTGCAAAAGTTCACATAAGCCATTTTTCTTCTGAACAGTGGCCGCTTTACAATGTTATCTTTTTTTTTTTTTTTTTTTTTTTTTTTTTTTTTTTTTTTTTTTTTTTTTTTTTTTTTTTTTTTTTTTTTTTTTTTTTTTTTTTTTTTTTTTTTTTTTTTTTTCATTCTGGATCTCATTCTTGCTTAGACTCTTATGCTGTAACTTTTTAAAATGTTGTTTCTGGCATTGCATGTTGGATTGAAAATGTTATTAAAATTTAAATACATTTCACATGCACATGGACATTTATTATCAGACGGGAAGGAAAACCTTTTCTTGGAAGTTTACACGTTATGAACTTCACATTTGTATTTAATAGCTTACTAGCATTGTGAGAAAACATTCTAAATATGAAAAATAAAAAATATTTCTACAGGCATTGTATAACCTTCTGGATTTATCTTCCTCCATTTACTCCTTTGCTCTGAGGGTCTATTAAGGTGGCAGCAATCTTGTCCTGAAGACAAGTCATTTGTTATATCTGTATTCTGCTGCCTTCCTTTAAATGGGCTCAGAAGATCCACAAATGGGAAAAAAACAAATCAAAACAAATCAAACCAGTAAAACAACATCTCAGAAACAGTGGCTGATCTTACAATGACTTTTTTTGCCAGGCTTAGACCCCCACTCAGGCACCAGCTATTCTCCTGAAGAAACCTCCCTCTCATTGCTGCTGTGCTCCCCGGCACAGCACTGGGGAGGAACAGTCGGGGTCCCTCTGATGTCCCCCCGGCGAGGACAGCCCTTCCTCCCCGCCGCACATGGAGCTGTGTGGGCCCACAGGGGATTTGGTCTCGCACCTCTGGAACAGCAGGAAGGACAGTGTGGACACAGCCTTTGAGCTTCATCCAGCAAAGCTCTCTTCAACATCCGCGCCACGTGGGTACGAGCAGCCTCTCTGTACTTCATCCTTCTTGCCTGCTCAGCAGTTTTTCAGCTTCCTCCACTTCCTGTCTTTGGGTCTGATTCTTGGGTGGCTAAGTGACTCCTTCTGCACAAGCCATCAACACCAGGATGATGCAAACGGAGACTTTGGCACTTATAACTCTATTCTACCTCACTTGTACCCAACAAGCAGCTTGGAACGATCTTTAGACCACTGATGAGCTTCAATCATAATGATTTGTAACTGATTAATGAGATTTTAGATTTGATGTAGCACAATGTATCAAAGCTTTATGCAGATAAATTACAGAACCTGCAGTGTGCCTTATTATGGGATAGGAACATGTCCAACTCCAGCTTATGCCTAGTGGCTTAACACAGATGTGGACCAGTATAACAGGAGCTCATCACTCTCCTGGCAGCAGCTATGACACTTCCTAATTAATTATAAAGCCTGTGGAGGCACAGGTACAGCACAGGACATACACTGGGCTGGGAATGAAGCTCTGTCAGCACCGTCATTGCTGAAAGCAAACTGGATATTTGCCACGAGTCTGAACTTCACATTAAGGATTGTTTCCTGTGAAAACATTTTAAGATAGTTCTTTCAACAACAGGATGAAGTTAAAAGGTAAATCAACAGGGTTTCTGGCAAGCCATGAAAGGAGAGGATCTGTGCAACCTGGATGGCACATCAGAATTGGGCTGCATTTTTCTCTCCAGTCCTAATTATTTTCTTCTTCTTATGCAAAAATTCAATGTAAATTCTAATGTAAATTCATGATTTGTGAGCCCGCCTCTGTCCTCTGAAAAGCTAGCAAGCGGTGATTAGTCCTTATTTACATGGTGCAGTAGGAAGAGGGACCAGACACCCCACCTCTGCCAGGATGTGCGGAAGCAGGGAGTGAAAGAGGATTTCTCCGTGGGCAGAGAAGCAGCCATGACTCCTGCGGGTCAGTGCCGCGCACAGCGCTGCTGCTCAGCTTGAACTTTGGGGTCCATGGGCACTGTCCGTATGACTGCAGGGGGCGGGTGTATCTGCTCCCAGGAGCAGGAGCAGAGGTGCAGGCGACACCCTCCCACCGCCTGTGCTGCCTGCCCGGGCTCCACAGCACCAGGCGGACCCTGCCCCAGCGCTCAGGCAAGCCAGCCTGAAACAGGAAAGGATGGGAAGTTGGGAGCTCACACACAAGCCTTCCCAGGCAGCAGTGACTGGAGGGAAGAGGAAAGGTAGCGCATTGCTGCTATGACAGCTCTCCAGGAAGTTTCACTAGAATCAGTGTTGTTTCTGGTGTGGAGCTGCTGCTGCGCGGCCACTGTTCCACAGAGCCCAGAAAAACTGCTTCTGCAAGCAGCATCCCGCGGGACCAGAGCCTCCGCAGGGGTGTGCGCGCTCCGTGGTGTCATTGGAACTGTGATGGTGAGCTGCCATGGGAAGCACCGTCACAGCACCAGTTATGTGCCCCTTTTTGGAAACCCTTCTGTTGCTTCAGCAAGCAGCAGAAAAGCTAATGCATTGCTCCTTTTTTCTTTATATTCACTATCAAGAAGTCCGTTTCAACAAGAACAGATGTCCACGTCCCTCCTCCTTCATGAGAACACACCATCCCCACCACTGTGCCTGTTATCCAGCATAAACAGGGGATGTGCCTCAACTGGAGCATTGTCTGGAGGAAAGAAGTCACTCATCAGTTGTCAGAGGCAGCTGACTGCAGGGTGATGTTGATGGGGATCCAGACCTTGCTCTCACACAGCCATTCCAGCACCAGGTATAGCTTGTTATTAATTTCCCTTTCCATAAATTGTGATTGATTTAGTAACAGAAGATACAGAACTTCCTCCGCGTCTTCCTGTAAGTCACTGCTCCCTGGTACTTGCACTCTGATCCCAATCAGCTGCATCTTTGGAATCGATGCTATAGGTCATGGTGTGTAAGCACAGAAAACTTTCCCTGCCACGTCGACACAGAGCCAGTCATCATCGTTATTACTGTCAAACCACGGCCCAGCAAGCTGGTGCAGTGTTTTCCCACAGAGCCTCAGTTCCTGCCAGATTGCCTGTTTTTCCCATTACCTGCCCCATCATTTTTGTAGCGTTTCTCAGAGTTACATTCAGTGTTTGATTTATTCTCTGTTCGTTTAATAACAAATGATTATGTGTCTTCTACCTGTGATTTATAACAATGAATCACCTTCTCCCTGAAAATTCTTGCATGGTGTGTGCAGCCCTCCACATTTATGAGTCTGAAATGTTATTCTGCACTTGGCAGGCCAGCTGAGATCGGCAAGACACAGCCGCGGACGTCAGAAAACCCAGCAAGAGAATAAGTAAATGATGTGGACTTTGCTAATCAGGGAGTCTGCCAGAGGACCTGAGGTGACCAGGTGAATCAGCTTCAGCAATGTGGTAACTGCTCTGTACTTCTAGAAGATACAGTTTGCGTTCAGAAACCTTTGAATCTTCTCCCCCTTTTGCACCAGTGCATTCGCAGTCCTGTGCTCTTCTTCGGTCCAGGCAGCACAGAGACCTTCTCCGCACGCCTAACCCAAGGAACGCTGCTCCTGGCTGGTTTGGAGCAGGATCCCCAAGAAAGCTGACGCAGGGCGTTGCTCAGTATCGGCACTTGCAGGTGTCTCAGAGGAACCCCTCTTTACCAAAGCCTGTAAAGAAGTGCTTTAGAGCATTTCCTGCACTAGGACCCCGAACTGGAACAAGGAGGCTGCTGCTAAGGTCTCCTGCAGTTTTCAATAGTCTCCTTTAAAACCAAAGGGACAGATGCAGGTGCCTGTGGAGGCGTGTCCTGTTTTGGAGATCCCAGGGCACCCAAGGTGTGGGGCTGGCAGATCTGCAGAGAGCGGGGGGGGTCCTGCCCTGTGGCAGGGCGGTGGGTGGCACTGCAGGTGCTGCAGGGCTTCACCATGCCATCAACACCTATCTGTAGGCACCTCACTCCCACCCTCCGGATGCTTTTTAATCATAATAAAATTACTTTTGGCAGATTGTGCATCTCTCTGTAGGAACTTACCGTAGAAATATTTTTATTGAGCTGGTTGGCTAAATGTAAGCACTTTATTTTTATCCCATTGTGATTTTTCTTTTTTATATTGTAACTATTGGAAAGAGTTTGCATCACTTTTCTACATTCTTTTCCTTCAGATATTGACAATTGTTATTTCCCTTTGAAGAGAGCACTTAAGGTTATTTGTTGCATCTCCTTTTGAACAGTACTCTCAAGCCCATTTAAATACTCACCATTCAAATCCAGCACTTACAGTGTGTGGAAATAAAATAAAAGCCAACACAATTCAAGGAACCAAGATTAGGAAGATACATTTAAAAGCTGGTTATTTGTATTCATCAGCAGCTAGGAGTTTCCAGGTAGTTTTTAAGTGTAGCCCCCTACCTAGCATAGATTAAAGCCTCTCTCACAGGGTCCAAAGCTGTGGGGAAAGGGCTTACATCTGGATTTGTAAGGACAAGCACAGACACCGGGAAGAGGACACGGAAAGAAAACCTCTTTCCTATGTCTCAAAAGTCAATTTCTGGAAGTAAAGGATAATCCAGAATGAATTTCTTTTAAAAACCCATAATGCTGAGAGGATTTTTCTCAATATCTCAGTAATTAAAGAATGTTGCTCCCTTCAGTTTCGTGTCTCTCATTTGCAATGCCCGTTCAGCTCAGGAGCGCCACAGGACGCGCCGCGGCGTGGTGGGGGCACAGGCTGGGAAGGGCGCTCTGGACCGCGTCCGGAGGATCCATTTGCGGCACAGCCTGAGACGGATGCTGTCGACGCCGCGGCTGAGGCTGGCTGCCACCCGTCCCCTCCCCGCGCTTGGCAATCACAGCTTGCTGCTGAGGATGGAATTTTCTTGGCTGGGCAGAAAGCGATGCGACGTGTGGATTCTGAACCCGGGGGCGGGAGGGGACCCCTGCCAGCGCGGCTGGTGGTGGGTCGGCACTGGCAGAGGTGACAGGCTTCACTTCCCTGTGCCATCACAGCAGGCTTGGTGAGCAGAGCCTGCGTGAGGAAGCTGTAGCTGAGGATGCTGAAGCAGCATGCACTCGTCCTCCTGAGAGGTTTTGGGGATGTACCTTTTGGCAGAGCTGATTGACCACTGGCAGCCAGGTCAAAAATAATAGACTGGGAGCAGGTCCGGCTTTCCTCCTGGCTCCTGTGGGTTCTCTTATAGCCTTGCTGTTCAGCTGCTCACGTGAAGCAGCTGTGGAACATGTAACGCACATTACTCACATATTTATGCACAAATCAGAAACGAGCTTCCTCATCCTAAGATTTTGGACCCACTCTAAGACGGATGGGGGATTCATTATGTCAGACCTGATCATTTTCTTGCCCAAAAGAGCCACTGTCGGAGCAGGGACGGGTGCTATGGCATGCACCCCCAGAGAGAGGAAGGGGGACGAGAGCGGGCGGCAGTTCAGGAGCGGGGCCAGCACCCCCCTTGCCGGTCGCCCCGGGTGCGGAGGGGTGGTCGGAGCCGGGAGACAAGCTCTAACATTCCTGTGGCGGCCTGCTGGTCCCAGCACAGAGGCAGTGGATATCCCCAGGCATTCCGGGGTGGCAGGAGCGGTCATTTGTGCAGTGAGCTGAAGGCAGGGCTTCAGCGCCAGCGCTGGACGGGGTTTTCCACCTGGATCAGCCATATGCTGCCACGAGGTGTGTGTGAGGCCGATGGCTCGGGGCCAGAGGTGCCATCGGGGCTGTGCTGCGGTGGTGGGTACGGTGATGGGCTAGCTCTCAAGCAGCCTTCCCCTGATGCATGTTTTCTCTGGGAGCCCTGCAATGAGGCTAGCACAGGTATGGGCTAACCCTGCCGTTTTGGCACAGGGACCAAATGGATTGATTACATCAATGCAGCCCTTTGATCCAGACCTGCATCATCTCCATATGAAAATGTGATCGCTCTTACAGCAAATACAGCTAGAGACCTCCTCGTTTCTGGAAGCCTGGCGCTGCTGGGCAAACAGCAGCAACAGCAAACTCCACACCTGCCTGGACAATCACGCTGCCCAGGGCCAGACGAGCGTGGGCATTGGCGACCAACCTCTTGCTGGTCCGGTGCTCCCCTCTGGAGGGAGCCACCTGTGCCAGGTGCTAAGTCCCGAGGCTGTGTGAGCGCGTACCTTTGCCTCCATCACACAGCCTTCTAACAGCGCATCCCTGCCTCCTGGCTGCCCCGCAGCTGCACAAGGCAGAGCTATAAATCCAGTCTTCCCTTTTCTCAAGTAACAGGAACATTAATGCATGCCTAAAATGCATAATGCATCAGCTTTATTCCAACTGATAAATAAAGGCACAGTTGTTAGAGATTCAAGTTGCTTCTTTTTTTTTCCTGGCTTGAAGCTTTAGAAGAGTATTTGAAAAGTGTGTTTAATCCATCCAGCACACAGTCTCAAGAGAATCAAGGCTTCGGCTTTAATTCTGCGCTGATGCTTGCCTGAGCTTATAAAGCACCGAGACTTCTGATGCAGCCCGGAGACGGGAGCTTTGATATTTGAAAAGTGTTTGCAGTACGAACCAGGGATAAAATGATTAATCAGTGCCACACACCCAAGGCAGAACAAGCCGTGCCATGTACCAGGATGACCCTTCGTGAGCCGAGATGCTCGCTCCCGAGCCCCGCGAGCGTGTTGGTGCGGGAGGCAGGGCTCGGAGCCGGCGGCGGGGCTGGCACACAAGCCCTGGTTCCCCCAGCGATTCTCCTGCATGATGCCGCGGTTCTATGAAGTTGCACACTGAATGGCATCCATTCTTTCATCTCGGGAAAATATAAACATCTGGGGAATAGTTAATTACTGGCACTGGTAATTAATTAGCTCTACGTATTGCTTTTCATTTTGGGTGGAACTCAGATGATAAATGGCATGTTTGAACCTACAAATCCATTACAACTAATAGAATTGTAAAAGCTTTTTCTCTCTAGCTGTTATTCTGTACTGAATGGCCTACTCACAAACAACACATAAACGTAATTTATTTTCACCACAGTGGCAACTTTTACTATTGCAACAGTCACGAGTATCCAGGCTTCTTATTACAGCATCCTTTTTTATTTATATTTACTTTTATTTGTAAGCTAGTTATTATGCTCACTATGTTCTGTGGAAAAAAAATGCCATCCTAAATCACATTTTATTTGAGGATTTTTAGCAGCTATTTTAATTAGAAGTTCTCAGCGCCAATATCTGCAGGCCGGTGGTCCTTGCATCACCCTTTTGCCAGGTACTGTCATCAGGAAGAAGAGACAGGTTCAAGTATACTTGGACTATGCTCAAAATTAGCAAGAACACCACAGGATAGCAGAGAGGGTAACTCAAAGGAAGAGAAATGCAATTTGGACAGGAAAATATGGTGACAGTGTTATACCAGGATTATAGCAAAGAGCCAACACAGAAGAAGAAGAGAGCTAACACTTGGACTGTAGGTCTCTGGGACATGACACCCTGTGACCCTCTGGGAAAGGCTCTGGTAGACTGCAGCTTAAATCCGTTCATTGTGGTATCAAACACTTTCTTTATATGGGCCAGTTCCCCAGCCCATTAAAAAAAATCATGTTATCATCAGCAATTTGCCCTGAATGTTATTACCGACAGCTTTTCCTGCAACTTTCTGGAAAAGACTGTAGTAAAGTTACACTCCCTCTTCCCTATAAATCGGAGCTGCTGTGTTTATTACCCAAGTCACACTGGATTAATTTCTTGTCATATCTCATTAGAAATTCATCTTTAAACAGGGTTTGTTGTTTCCCTTGGCTCATTTTCAGTGTTCTAGATTTATACAATGCTGTTCCTGCTTTATTTTTGTTTTCAGGCTAAAAAGACTCATACACTCAAATATGATTTGCTAATTCCGCAGAATCATAAATATCTATGACAAATGCCAAATATCCTTGCTGGGTTGATTTTTGAACACTTTAACGCTGGTTAACATATGCTCAGCTACTGCGGCTCCCGCTTGTGGCTCTCTAAGAGGCTAAAACAAATTCTCTTCAGTCACTGTTTTTATGGCTGGCATCATGGTCTGACGATGCTCCACCTCCCAAGCCCCTGCACAAATAAATATGCGAAAATCTCAGCTAGAACAATTCCTGAAAAATGAGAAAGATGATGCACAATGGATAAAAATACAGAAAAAAAAATACGTTTTGCGTTGTTGGAGATTGCACTTCAGAAGGAAATACAAGACTGAGGGTGGGTGAGATATATGTTCTGGGGACAAAAGATAAATGCTGCAGCGCGGTGGCTGAAGCCATTGACATTCAAGGCAGACACCTCGCTCTGCTCCAGAGCCGAGGTCACACACTGAACCCTTCCAGCAGCACAACGCCCGCCCTATTAACCTTCTCCCTCTTCTAAGGAAATGCCACTTGCAATTGAAATTCAGAGGCGAGATGACATATCACCTGTTATTCCTTAGTGTCCTGGAAATGTGTTTGCCTCAAAGATCAAGTATTCCATGGTAAAGTTATTTTTTAGATATATTGTTTCCCTGAGGAATATTTAGACCAGAGGCTTTTAATGGAAACACATTTATAGTAACAAAAAAACATCTGCTAGTTTTTGCACTGTAGTGAAGGGGAAAGAAAGATAAAAAAAAGAGTTGAAACATTAAAAGAAAGGTGTGCACGTGATTTCTTGGTCTGGAAGATAACTACAGTCACACCGGTTAGAAGGAAAAATAGCTTGCTTTATTTTTAGGAAGCTCACACTGACAAGCTAGTCCTGAGAATCCATTTTTTGGGGAATTACATCATCATTTTAGTTCTATGGAGGCAAATGAACATGAGGAGACGGTTAATTCAGGTTCTGACCTGAACTCGGGGCTAATCCCTCCAAAGAAAAATGGCTAATATTGAAATCGGTCAGATAGCACCTCCTGTGCACCAGCACGCTTGGCAGACTGAGCCGGAGGTTTGTTTGCTGCACCCGGTGTGGCAGATTCAGGGACCCTGTTCCTTCTGCCCGTTGCCTTTCTGAAGCGGGGGCAATATGAACACGGCGAGCCCAGCGCGGGGGGATGAGCTGCCGCGCCTGGGCTGCAAGGAGAGGAAGGTGGGACTCGGCAGCCCAGGCTGGGATAAGGGAATAAGATGAAAAAGCATCCTTTATTTGTGGTCTCGTTTTTCTGAAAAGCCTTTTTTTTTTGTTGGCTGGTAAATGGTGTTGATAGCGGCAGGGCTGTAGGTTGTCCTGTGTGACAGACAGCTTTGTCCCCGCGCGGAGCAGCCTGTGTGCCCGGCAGACGGGGATCTGCCCTCCCCGGGAGAACGCGCCTGCTCCCCTGGCACTGCTGTGAGAGCAAAGGCAGCGGCACTCCATCTCCAGCGCCCTTCCCACCGCTCACCACTGCCCCCGCAGTGACGGGCTCATTCCTGTGCTTCGTTAACAGGTGCATCCTATTCACAGAAAATAGCAGTAAAGCTACAGAAGCAGGAAAATAAGGACTTCTTTTTCCTTGAAGGTGTATCCCTGCAAGACAGGAAAATTCACTCAGCTCCTCAGTCCACCCTTGAGGCTTGTTTGAAAACACCCAGCCAGAAAGGCCAAACTGGGGAGCAGCTCCCCTTTCACGGGATGGGGAGCTTAATCCCACGCCAAGCTGAGAGCGGGTTTCAGGCAAGCACCAGGCGGGTTGTGCCGAGGGTTTGGGGTGGGGGCTCCGGAGGTGTTCACAGAGGGGTGCAGTCTCACTGGCGGTGGGATGCAGCTGTGTACAGCAGCAGCTGGCAAGTTTGTTTGTGAAGCCTGCTGTCACACCATGGTTCCAGCCAGCGTGGGATGGCAGTGGCATAGAACCATAGAATCATAGAACAGTTTGGGTTGGAAAGGACCTTGAAGACCATCCAGTTCCAACCCCCCTGCCCTGGGCAGGGACACCTCCCCCCAGCCCAGGTTGCTCCAAGCCCCGTCCAACCTGGCCTTGAACACCTCCAGGGATGGGGCAGCCACAGCTTCTCGGGGCAACCTGCCCCAGGGGATCACCACCCGCACAGGAGAGAATTTCCTCCTAATACTTCATCTCAATCTCCCCTCTTTCAGGTTAAAACCATTCCCCCTCATCCCACGGCTCCCCTCCCAGATCAAGTCCCTCCCCAGCTCTCCTGGAGCCCCTTTAGGTCCCAGCCTGTCCTCCCAGCAGAGGGGCTCCAGCCCTCCCAGCATCTTGATGGCCTCCTCTGGACCTGCTCCAAGAAGTTCATGTCTTTCTCATGCTGATGGCTCCAAAGCTGGACACAGTACCGCAGCAGCAGGCTCTCTTTGGTCCAGCCAGGCTCAGAGGACAGCCCCTGTGTCCCCAAGCAGCGGGCTGGCAGGGCTGGCCACGGCATGCAGCCCGTGGCAGACCTGTCCTGCCCTGCGTGTTTGCTGCCTCTGCCTGCTGGCTCAGGCCGCAGGCTGGGACCCCCGGTGGCAGAGACCCTGCTGCGGTGCTGTGCGATGCCCTGGCTGCGGGTGCTCGAGGAAAGCCCAGCGGGGCACCAGCTCTGGGGGGAACGTGGCCGCTGCAGCCCCGGGAACCGGCGGGCTGCGGTATGATCCCCCGACTCACTGCGCCGACAGCTTCTGGAGGGACAAACACAAGCCAGGGTCCAAAATCACCTCCTTCCCTCCCGTTTGATTGCCATTGGCATTCGATTTACCCCCATGTAGAAGGCACTCATTAAAGAGTAATTAGTTGGGTCAGAGGAGCACGCACGGTGCTGCAGAGCAAGGTAAGCATTACCGGGCCAGGCGTCTCACTTCTGAGTGCAGTTGTAACGCTGCTGCAAAGTACAGCTGAACAAAACTTGTGATAGCCAAATATTTAAAGAATGGAAACACATTTAGATTAATCATAGCTTTTGTGGAATTGTAATGAATGTGTGTGTGAATTGAAATGAATGTGTTAAGTCTTTTTGACTGAAAAAAAAAAAAAAGAAGAGCAAATAACTAATAATTGAAGTGCTTTATTCTTACAGTGGTATCTGTTTCAATTTAAAAATATTTGTTGTTTTTTTTTCTTTTAAATACAATTTAAGTTTAACACATTTAAGTGGGAAAGGAAGTGTTTTCTCTAGGAAAACATTAGACCATAAATACTTGATTAATCAATTTTGTGTTTCCTTTTTTTTTGAGGTCGATGAGAAAAAAAGTTGTCCTTTATTTAATCTGGCTGGAGAACTGAACAGTCAGTTGCTCGTACAGCTGCACTCCAGAGACCAGGTTCATGACCAACCCAGTAAATTACCAAGTTCTTCACAGTTCTCTGCTGAGTGATGTGACTATTTAGCCTACAAGTGAAACACAGTAAGCAAGATTAAACTGCTTGCAATTTTATACCCTCCAAAATAAATGAATAATACCAAAAGATGACTCTGAAGTGTGCAAATTATACAAAATTAAGTTTTAATGTAGCATTTTGAAGTAGCCATCATGACTGAAGCCATAGATGCCTATTTTTTTAATATATTCATTTAGAACAAGCTGTATGGATTAATTAGAGGTTAGAGGTAAAATCAATAACACAAAGTAATGCACAAACCAAAAAATAACACAAAACAAAATATGCCACAAAAAAAAACCCTAAACCAAAACTTTTGTCCTTAAGCCATCTTTCCAGTTCTTTCCTTTGTCATAATTTGCGCTTCCCGGCTTACCTGCTCTGCCTACCATTAATTTAATTTATGTAACAATAATAAATTGCCTCAAGTGCCATTTTAAAATGCAAACTTTCCTTTCCCGTGCGAAGGCTAAAGTCAGGGCCTTAGAGGAGAGCTGCATGAAGAAGGCGTCAAGTGCAGACCAGGCTCAGCCGAAGGTTTGGTCTGTGGCGGTCTCAGAGCACGAGCTGGGACACGTCAGTCCCTGGGGCTGAGGCGCCAGCATGGAAGAGCTTCAGAAAAGATACTGCGATACCCAAAAGGTTAAATTTAGTTGCCCTTACCCGGTACTGCTGCTGGTGATGTGAGTTTCTGTCAGCTGGTTTAAGGCAAGCTGCCCTGAGCTCAGGTTTTGTTTAAGAGGTTTGTACTTCTCCTGCCCTCCCGTACCCATTTGATGGAGACATAAGGTATGGGTGTGCTCACAGGGAGTGAGACACAATTGAATTCTGAGCGCCTGCTGGGGAATCTTAACGCTTTTATAACAGTTACTATCACTACAATTTACCATATGCACAGTGGCTGAAAGAGCTGAGAAAAAGCAAGCAAAGCAATCTCCCCAGGTGCAGAGGGGCTGGATGTCACGAGGTGCAGCTCTTCCCAGCCCAGGTTCTGCTCTAACGCCTCTCACTTACACTTTTTATCGGTCTCTTCCTTCCATTCACGTTTGCCTGAGCCTTGCAGATATTCCCAAACCAACTCCAGTTTAAGCTTACAGTGCATGCACACTTGGCTCTGCTTATCTGCAAAGATAATTTTGCCCCCGTGGCTACTTTTCGTTCCTCTCAAAATGTCACACAGTGCTTTGCAGTGCCAAGCTGCCTATTAACGCAGAATTTCAATGCTATCCATCTTTGGGTAATGGCTACTGAAACCCCCTCGCGTGGGTGGATATTTGGCAGTTTGGGGATGATTCACCCACCAAGTCATCGTTACCCTGGTGCTTTATGGCAAGCTTTCCCCCCTGACAAGCTGTGTATTTGGTGCCATGCCCTGCGCTGGTGGTGGTCCCCAACCCGTGCCTTGCCTTGCTCTGGTGCCTACAAGAAAGATGGAGAGGGACTTTTTACTGGGGCATGTAGTGATAGGACGAGGGGTAATGGCCTCAAACTGGAAGAGGGGAGATTTAGAAGAGATATTAGAGAGAATTTTTTCACTCTGAGGGTGGTGATCCCCTGGGGCAGGTTGCCCTGAGAAGCTGTGGCCGC
>NW_009661375.1:712840-720989 GCF_000708025.1 Charadrius vociferus | reverse complement strand
GCCGGGGCTTGGAGCAACCTGGGCTGGGGGGAGGTGGCCCTGCCCAGGGCAGGGGGTGGCACTAGATGGTCTTTAAGGTCCCTCCCAATCCAAACAATTCTATGATTCTATGATCTTATCTCGATGTCTACTCCTAATATCCCGTTTCTCAGGGCTGTGCCCCGTGACTCGTGCTGCGGAGGTGCAGTGGGGCAGAGGATTGCCCTGCTCAGGGTTAGCCCACGAGCAGAGGAAAGCAGCTTGGGGCCTGGCCACATGTCTCGAGGAGTTGCAAGAAATGCCACGGCTTTCACTGCTTGCTTCTGTCAAAAAAAGATATTTTTTCCATCTTTGAAGAATTCAGAACTTGGATGCATTGACATGGGGCCACCCTGCTCAGGGTTGGACCTTTCCCTGCTGCTGTTGCCTGCTGCATCCCTGACTGTGTAATACAAGTGACTAAATGGTGAAAGTTTCTGGAATCATATGTGCTACAGGTAAAAGCCACTTGTTCTCCATTGGTAAATAATATAAATTAAACTAGTCTTTTAGCAGCTCACAGAAATGCCCACAGTTACTCAGGAAGTTCCAGCATTTCAAAGTCATTTAAATTGTCCTAGATTCAGAAATGAGTGATATTCCTCCAGTTTTTGAAGTGTGATTTCTCCTTTCCATTTTTTTCCCAAGTTCAGTCAAAGAAATAACTCAAAGGACTTTCCTCATATAGTTTTTTTCTATTTCCTTTTTTTCCTCTTGTTTTGAAGAAATTAAAACTGAGACAATACCAGGAAAAAAACATGAACATATAAAAGAAAAAAAATATCTTGTTTTTGTACAGAAGTGTAAATCCCAATGGGAATGAAGTAGAATGGGAAGAAATCAAAAGGAATACAAACTCTACATTTGTCTTTGGTTCATTTTCACAAACGGAAAAAAAGTTCAGGTTGGACTTGCAGCTGCAAGCCCTGTCTCATTTCCCAGTGAATATTTCTATCAGAGCCCCAGTCTTCGATGCAGATTTTCAGCAGAGGAAGGACCCCCCGAATGGAGCAGGCAGCTCCACCTCAGGCCACTTCCCAGGCTCTGCAGATTGCAGGTGATGCCTAAAGGACCACACTTGCCCTCCCTTTGCCTTCAGCCCATCTGTCCATGCACGTTCCCTGCCCCCAGTGTCTCCGCAGTCTCTTTGGCCAGCGACGGGGTCATTTTGTAGGTATAATGTCTGTTAAAAAGACCATTTATTTTCCTGACTGTTGCCACGGGCACATGTAAATGCGTCGGAGCAGCAGACTGCAGGTCCTCACTCATCCTTGTTCCTGGGATGCAGCAGTGAGCACATGGACAAAGCCTGTCTCCATCAATAGGGACTGTTGGACTAGAGACTGTTTAGGGACAGGAGGAGAGAACCTGTGGATACACGCTGGGCTCTGGGAGCGTCCCACCAGCAACCCTCTGTTCCTTTGAACATCCACCTGGGAAGTTTGAGCTGCCCAGGCACTGAGCTCAGGCTCCTAATCAAAGTCTGTCCTCGGTTCGTGGCATGTTTTATTACTTCACTGTCATTTTTCCAGAAAGGCAGAATTATATTCAAATTACCTTAAATTAGGCTATCATTGCTAAACCCAATCAAAATGGAACAGGCACTTTGACTCAACACAATAAATGTTTTTAAGCCTACAAAGAGATGGTTACCGACCCAGAAATGTACAATTGGTACCAGTCTGAGGAATCACAGTGTTTTCACGGACCATGCACAGCACACTCTGGACACCATGCACTCACAAACCAAATGTCCTGGGACCCTCCTCAGGCACGAAACCTCTCACCCTCCAGCACAGAACAGCTGTACCCACACTCTCTGCCCTGACCCAAATCCCAGACGGTGCCTGGGGTTTCTGGAACAGTGCTAGCTGGTACTTGCCAAACCCAGACTGGGGACCAATACTGGGTAATAAGCCCTTTCTCACACTATTAAATAGTGGAGGATCAGGGTCCTGATCTGTGGTTTAATTTCCAGGAAGCAAATGGGTTTTTAAGAAGATATCCTTATCACTTAACTGGTGCTTTGATTTAGCAAGTGAGGAGATAAGCAATGGCAGCACACCATCAGCCCATGCATGTGAAAGTGCACCAAAGGCTCCGCATCCCAAACGCTCCAGCTGCACTTACCCCCCATTGTTGTCCCAGCACCCCACGCGAGACTGCCCATCTTGTGCCAAAATCAATCCACAAAGGTAATACTGCTTCAAAGGTGGGAGAGCTTGAACGCCCGCCAAGCTGGGGATGTGCAGTGCCTCCATTGCTGCAAAAAGCAGGCGCAGCTGGGACTCCCTCCCTGGCTGCCAGGCTGCCCTTCCAGGGGCAGAGTTTTGTGGAAAAGAGGGCTGTCCTACGGAGCTGCTGCCCGGCAGCGTGTCCGGGGACATGGGACACAGTGCTTGGCGTGGTGGTTGTCACCACGGGACTGGGATCGTGCCCAGCCCTGGCGGCAGCCGGGCATCCAGGGGGAACACCGAGCTGTTCTCTTCCCTGGCAGCAACATTCGGGTCTGTTTTATTCAAGTGACATTCTGTAAATCTGAAACAATAAATTGTTTTTACAGCGAACAATTTTTTTTTTTACTTGGGACTTTGCCAAGTGTTTTGTTTCATGGGGCAACTGGGGTGCATATCAGTTTAAGACTCAACATTTGGGCAAAATAGCATCACACCCATAAACACGGCAGTATTCAATAGATTATATGCAAGGGTCAGATGTATAATTTAACATCTATTTTGCTTGTATTGAACAAGTGGTGACCATTTGAAGAAAGCATATAAAATATTTGAAATTACTGCTGTCGGGAAATTAATGACACGTTTTCCTATGCCATTTCAGCAGCTATAAGAGTTCTGTTCTACATTCCGCTGACAAAAGTTGTTGGATTTAATAGTCAAAAAGAAGGTAGAACAGGTAATGTATGGATCAAAGCGATCATATTCATATGATTTAGGATAATCATTTAAGAGAAAGGGAATAAATTGTGAGACATAGAGTCTGTAATTCTGCAGCATAATTTTATTATTGCCTACTGAAATTGGCTTCATCTCAGTTACTTTAGCCCTTAGAAAGTTTGAACAGATGGCACATCTTGCTCTCACTGTACATCTAATTCAGTTTGCATGACTTTTTGATTATGTATATTTGAATTAATGGGTTTCTCTATGTTTGTTACATCATCAGGTTAATGGTGTTTAAAAGATGGTCATATGTATCAATCCTTCGTTGGTCAAGAGTCGAAAGTAAATGAAACTCACTGTGAAAAAATGGTGCTGAACAGTGAAATAGCTCCACTAGGGATAAATAGATTTATCCTTGCTAAATTAGGCACAGCTCTTTGCTGCCTAACCTACGTAACGAGGGAAGTGAATGGTGACTAGAGGAATGATTAATCACTGTATCATATATGTCATTACTGCATCAATATGACAGGAAATCAATGTCCTTTGAATCTATAGAAAAAAATATCTGAAGTCAGATATTGCTTTTTGGATGTTACAGAAATAAGGAGTCAACCTTCTTGTTCTCCTCTTGAAAAGAAGATTCTTAGATAAGAAATCCTTTATCAGTCATGTGCAAGGACTTCAGCTTAGGCTGCAAGTATATTTTCTGCCTGATGTGGCTTTGAAAGGAGGAGGGCACAAAATACTGAGATGCAGCATGGGAATACTTGAAGTTTTCTCAGTCTTCCCAAGGACCAAATGCTCGGTTTAATCGCTAGAGTTGGTCAAACTTCAACACGGTGTTCCCGAACATCTGTTCCAGCCCAGACAGCTGTTGCATTTGAGCCTGACCATCTCTTTCCTTATGCAGTAGTCACAAACACCCATAAAACTAGGTCTGTCTTCCCAGAAATGTCTGAGTGGATTATTTATATGCAAATGCCCACCCATATCTGCATGCAAACAAGGAGTTTTGTGGCTAATGAGTTTTCTTTTATGTTATTTTTGCTGCAACTTAGAAGTAGGGTTGAAGAAACATAATCATGTGCCGAAGCATATATCAACAGCAGTGAGCGGTTAGTGCGGCACTGAACAGCTGTCATGGGCAAATTTCATTGAACGACTTTATTTTTGTTGTTTTTCCCCATGTTTTTAAGGCTGTTATATCTCTCTACATTTCTACATATGTTACAGAGAATTTCAATCAGTCATCTCACGATGGTTTTTCAGCAACACATTAAACTGATACAAAAATTCTCCATTCAGAAGGTCCACAGGCTCACAGCTTTCAAAGTCTGAGATATCTGAGGGGGCAGGTTATGTTATGTTATTTATTTTTTGTGGCAAAAAAATAGAAAGGGTTTTTTTTTTCCCCCATTTTGGCCAATCAGGCACAATTCCCAGCTGTAGCTTCTCTGACTCTTACCCCTTTAGAGAAGCGGAGACCTGTAGTTCAGCAACACCAGAGCCCCAAAGAAGCATTTAAAGGTTAAAAGATTTAAGGAACCTTTCAACGATTGAAGCTTTCTCTCTCTTCAGTAGAAAACCAAGAGCTGCATCTTGAAGCACGAAGAACTGCATCTCGTGTGGCTCTCCCAGCGCTCCCCAGTCTGCTGGGTTCCCCCCGGCTGGCTCGGCAGCACTCCTCGCCTGCACGTCTTCTGCAGAGCTGCAGCTTGGCTGGGGCACAGGTGGCCTCTGCAGATCAGCATCCTCTGACCAGGTAAAATTTTGGTGTAAAAACCTAATCCGACGTTCCTCTAATGCTTCCTGTGCTGTGCCGCAAATATTCTCTGTGGCATTACCCACATTGTGTTTTACCACCCTTCTTTTGTGCCTTTGGCAATTTAATCATCAAACATCTTGTGTCCTCTGTGGATAGAAAGCAGAGGTAATGATTTGGTCACGCGTTCGGTAACTCTTGGCTGACCCTCATGTGCCAGCTGCTCTCCAGGCCCTTACCAGACCAGATGGGGGTGGGCACGGAGAAAAACTTGGGTACATAGAACAAATCTACAAATTTTCAAATGCAACCGGACAGTTTTCCCACTGATTTCCCATGTTTGCCTTGGAAAGTTCAAAAAACCCACTAGCTTTTTTTTATTATTATTTATTTTGTTTTCCTAATAAAAAGCTGTTAATTTTGTTTCAAAAGGTTAAACTCTAAATGGGAAAAAAAGGTTTGAAATGTTTCCAGGTGCTGGGTCTGTTTTGTAACCCTGTAGCTTGGAGAAACGTGGTAGATCAGAAATGTTTTTTCAGTTCATTTTAAATCAAAGCAGAATGGCAGCACTCTCCAGTGCTGCTCTCTTCTGCCTAATTTTACCTGCAATATGCCATAGGCTTTATGAGACAGTGTTTTCACATATGCTATAGAAATTTAGAATTTGTACATCATTGCTATCAAAGTTTTACTGATATTGCCTAACAAATAAGAATAACAAGACAACATAATAAAAAAAACCCTATAACTGTAAGTAATTAATGTTTCCACAAGACTCACCTTTCAATGTGAATTATCTAAAGGTTTAATTTTACAAGAGCTTCTCCTATAAATAAAACTAAACTTGGGATACAGTTAGCAGTGATTCTGAACTACGCTTCCTTCTTATTTTGATGTTTGATTCTTTAAAAAAGAAATCCGTGTTTTTCAGAATTTAAATGGCAGTATGTCTTACGGGCAGAGTCACAGCAGGTAGTAAAGGATGTACCATCCAAATACTGGGTGTCGTCATTTTAACAGTGCTCACTGTCGAGGATGCTGACACTGGAGTGGGCAGAGGAGGAGTTAGCAGCTGTGGGCAGAGGACCTGCAGGTGTACCGGCTTTGGGGCAATAAACAGCTTTTATTGAACAATTTATAACCTCTCCCAGATAAACTGGAACTTGCGCTACTGCTATCATGCCAGAGACAGTTGCAACTGCAGCATGGTCGGTCTCTTCACAGGTTTTAGAGTGTTTCCTTGCTTTTTTTCTGACATTGCCTTTGTATGAACAGGAGATGCTTACAAGGTCCCTCTGAGCCACGGGGACTGGACCATCATCACTGAGGTGCTGGAGGAAGGCAGGGGGTTTGCTGCGGGCAGTTTCCTCTGGTCCTCTTCCCAACGGAGCTGCAGGTGCTGCAGGACTGAGAGGTGTCCCTGCCGCCATCTTCCCAGCGCCCCGGTGTGTCTTCTGCAGGGTGGCCAGGCCCAGTGCCCAGACAGGGGCACCATGACCACCAACACCCAGTGGGGTCTGGCTCACCTGAGAAAGCCCTCTGAGGGCAAGGCTCTGCCTCTCGAAGCTGCTGCGACTGCTCAGACAGTCCTGATGTACGTCTGCTCATGAGTGCCAGGAAAATTGACTGCTCCACAGACATCCATAATTGCAATGCCTTCTTGAAAGCTGTGTCAACATACTTTGCTAATAATACCACATAAAACAGGCCAAAAAAGGTAGTCCTTGTGCACATCACATTTGACATCACTTGTCACAGATGTGATAGGATTCATTCAAACTTTTCTTTCCCAAATACGACAACTCTAAATTGGTAGGATTTCTCCCAGCCAGGCAAATCTCTCAACGAAGCCCCAAGATTATCTTCTCATTATGCAGGAGATTTCCATCAGCTCAGTGAAAGCACTACAGAATTTGAAATTTTGCTCCTGCCGTTTATCCCCAGGCTGCGGCATGGAGCAGTCTGGCAATGCAGCAGCTGGCCGAGCGGCAGCAGAGCATCCCTCCAGGTGGGACCGACGGGAAGGGTACCTCAGTCTGCTCCATGGGGGTGGTTTCCCATGCCTCCTGCAGACCCTCACAGCAGTTTTACCTGTAAGGTTCTGTGGGATGATCCTGCAGCCCGCAGCCAGGAGAGACCCTGGGGCAGCAGCATTGCCAACAGCGTGGAGGAATCCCACCAGGGCCAGCTCTCACAGACACAGCGGCTTTGGCTTCAGTACCAAGAGCCACCACCCATAAGATGTGGGTAGGTGGGAGAATCACCTTCAGGATGGAATATGAAGCTGGTCTTGGAGTCACATGGCACCAGCCACAGCTGATACAAATCAGCAGAGCCTCTCTCGTTGATAGAAGATCTCTGTCAGCCCATTCTGCAATTTCCACTCACAGTGCTACTTAGCCCATGCCCCGGCTGCTCTTGCTATGGAGACGGACCTGACTTCGGCTTTGGCACTGTATGCTCAGGGAAACCACGAGGGTTTTGGTTACAGGGAGAGGGGGTTTCTTGACCGTTTCAAATTTCTCCCTTAGATCTTCCATGTGACATGTCTCTTTGTAGGTCTCCCGCACATAAAATAAGCAGATAGGTAAGTATGTAGGTGGGTACGCAGATGAATGGATGGGTAAATAGACAGGTGACAGATAGATAGGTGATAAAACAGCTGAGTTACACAGTCTTACTCTTTCAGCTATAAGGAACCAATATACATAAATTGACACATTGCAACCTGATGAGTTTAGCAATATTCCTTGTTGTTTGTATCAAAAGAGAGCAAAAGAAATACTTTTTTTTCAGACGATATATGAAAAAGACTCCATAACTGCTTGCCCCAGGAAGTTCCTGAGTGCAGGAATTTTGTAAGATTTTTAACTGTCTTCTTCATAGTGACAGTTAAAGTACCCCTCATTAATGTTACTGAATTTTGGGAGCAGTATTTAGCACCCTTTCTCTTTCAGGAAGTTTAAAGTAATATACATGTATGTATGTACACAACTACTAGGGAGAGGGTGGGCAGGTTACCCTTTTATTTTCTGTCCCGCATTGACAGGCTCTCACCATTTAGCTGAAGCAGTGACTCCTGATGCGGTGGCTGACAGGGTATTTCTTTAAACAGATCTCAGTCTGAGCAATTGCTGTGTGTCTTTTGTTTCTTTGTTAGTCTTTGTGGTTAACTTTCTATCCTTGCACTAGTTTGCATACCCAAATAAAAATAAGCAAAGTAGTCCAAATCTTTCCTGCATGGCCAACAAGTGTTGGAATAAAGTTAATGGTATGTTTCTGTTGTTCTTTCTCAGTATTGAGCAGTTTCTTCAGCAGTGGTGTCTAGCTCACCATCTAGAAGACAGTAGTGAGATGGGCTGTGGTGCTGCTGTGCAGTGGTTTTATTGGCTTGACCTTGCACCCTGTTGAGAAGATGTCCACAAGATAAAGCAGTCCCATCAATAATTCAGCACAGATACCGTGT
>NW_009661375.1:700362-712830 GCF_000708025.1 Charadrius vociferus | reverse complement strand
ACGGGCACACGCAGGACCCCCTCTTTCGGCTGGATGCGCCCGTCTGGCAGCCAGCGCAAGGCTGCTCAGCGGGCACCGCGGCCCCGTCTCCATCCAGCCCCCAGCACCACTGCTGCACTGACGCCAGCACTCTCACCTTCAGAAACACGGGTTAAAAGAATGGGACAGGAAGATCATAAACCCACTGTCTGCTTTGCATCTGCTGTTGATCGGCCGGCTGGCTGGCACCTGGAACTGCGGGGCTACTCTGACCAATTTATCTTGCTTTAAAGCGCTTTTGCATTTTGATGCTAATGAGTTATGAAACCTGTAATTAGTTTATATCATTCATCATTAAGTCTGTCATTTAGCCTTTAAATGGGAAGGTTCTATTTGTTGTATATACTATTTATGTAATGAGTATTTATCTTTATTTGATTATAATTATTTTATCTAGAAGATGCCCCTCTGTTAAGGCACTTGGGAAGCTACGTAAGCAATTAAGAAGAGCATGAACCCATAAACGCAAATCCTAAAAGCATAACATAGAAGAAGCAGATAACAACAGAAGTGGGAAATTTCTTTCCAAAAAAAAAAAGCTTACAATGTAGAAGTACAAAGAAAGTTGGTCAGTAGCTGCAGGGCTGTTGTGTGGAGCAGCAGGTTGGGATGGCAGCCGCGGCTGCAGAAACCTGGCTGCGGGGTCACGGCCACAGGCAGAGTCTGAGACCCAGGAGTCTGATTCATTGGCCCTCCCTGTACAACTGAAACCTAGCTGCATCACTTTTCCATTTCCTCCGCTGCCCTAATGCGTCCAAGAAAATGTCTTTAAAAGAGTAAAAGTCTGCTAGTTTGAGTTTGTTTGTTTTAGAGGGGGGTGGAAGGAGGAGTTCCAACTGGGAAGCCATGTCCTTTCTTAAGTCGGCAGGTTCAGCTCCCTAACAGAGGCTCCAAGGGCGCTGGGTCCCGCGGTGCTCCCGTGTTCATTCAGCACTCTGGTGTGGCTGCGCTGAGCACGGGCAGGCAGGGAGAGCGTGGGCTTTTCCCGGGCCTTGCCCAGGCACCCAGGGCACTTCGGGTGGAAACTGAGCACCACAGGCACTTGCCGGCAAGTCTCCTGAAGTTATAGTGCTGCGTTGATACTGCCACCATCTCCTGATTTTTACAGTATCATTTCTACATCTTTTTGCTAGCGACTGCTCTGGTTTACAGTGACGCTATTCCTTGTGCCCACTCCCCCAAAATGTTTATGGGGAAAGAGGAAAAAAAACCCAAAACAACCAAACAACAACCCCCAAACCAGACAGTCTTTCTATGACAGGTCTTGAGATGAGATGGAGCGATGTGACTCATAACACTGGGAGCTTCGTCATGCGAGAGCAGCTGCAGTAACTGTCTTCTGCCTTGATGTCCTGCAGGAAGGAACTGTTATCTCAGCTGATACGACCTTCGCTATATGACAGGGTATTTGATTTCAGCACTTGCCCTGTATCACACTTGACAGGTTGTGTTTAGATCAAGCATATCATCTTAAAGAACAATCTGTCCTGATTTAGTGATGCCAGTGGGCAGATTCTTCAGCATTTCCATAGCAGTTTGTTCTGTGTTTGATCAACCTTGCTGTTAAAAATGTGTTTCTAATTTTGAACATGAATTTTGAATTCGTTCTTGTGTCTTTTCCTGCTGGAATGAAGTCCCCTAAATCTCTGGAAAGGTTTCTTTTGCAAAGTACTGAGACATTGCATTCAAGAGATGGTCAAAGCAGGTGTAAAGCACAGTATTTAGGAGGAACCCTGCAACAGTGGGTTGTTCTTGATCTCCTATTGGCTATAATAAAAAACTATTGCATTTTTGAGAGACCTTCTTTAATGATGACCCAGTCAGTTCTCCCTCCTGTGTAGCAGGAATATTCTGTTGGCTTGAATGAAACTTTCTTTTTTTAAAAAAACTTTTTTAATGACAACAAACCAGCAAGCAGAAGGATAAAAGATGTGAAATCCACTCCCATAATTGCCATTTTCCAGGAGTCAACTCACACGTATGCTTGCGGGTGACCTCGGGTGCCCTCCTTCCCTGTCAGCACAGATCAGCTCACACGCACATTTCCCGTATATTCACAGCCAGATCTCGAGCACTAATGGAGGAGTCCTGGGTGGAGAGGAGCATCTGCAGCTGCCAGTCCCCTTCTGGGAACGCAGGTCCTCCACCTCGCACGGGCTCTCGTGGTTACAGGCAGCAGCCCCGGGACTGCTCTGTGGCTGGGAGGCATGGACAACCAAACCCAACTGCGCTGTCAGGTCCTGCAGATTTTGAAAGAAGCTGCTGTCAGCACAGCTGGAAAAGAGCCCTTGTAGGGGGATGCGAAACATCTGTACTGAAGAAAGGGAAATAATAGAAACCCAAATAAAATTGGGGAAAACAGACCATCTGATTTCCACTCAGAAAGCAGGCTTCTGGACAGTTAAATAGATCACTGCCACACACAAAAATAAAAAACACACATTAATTAAAAATAAATAAATAAATAAATTGCAGTTATATTGTTATGTTCCTTGAAATATCTCAGGTAAACTCCGTTGGTAGTTTTGTCTCTGTTACTGGTTACCTGCTTCTTGAAAAGGTGAGTTGGTAGCCCCCAGTAATATAACCTTAAGTTAAATGCAAAATTGCACTGCTGCTCTTTTCACTTCAGCAAATGTCTGAGGCTTCTGTCCAATAGCCCATGATGGTTATTCTGAATGGCATCCGTGGTACAGGCAAGCAATTTCCGCGTGAATGAGAGCTGTTGGACATCAAGAGCTTCTGCTGGAGGTTGTGATGGGTCTGAGGCAGTGTCTCCTGCCTCTTCATCTTCCTGGGCATGGCCAAAACTGACACTAGATGGTTAGTTTGAACTTGACTTGTTCCTGGGACTCACATGCTCTAAAACCATGCAACCTGAGGGGATCAGTCTAAGCAAAACTGGTGAGCGCCCATTCACCGGTGACTGCCGACCCAACCCAGGCACCACCGGGTGGTCCCCTCCCTGGGCTCACTGCAAGGCGAGGGGAAGGGCAGAGGAGCCGCAGGCAGCACCTGCCCTCAGGGGAGGCCGTGTGGCTGGGGGTCCCTCCTGCTCCCCTCGGGACAGTGGGGACAGCGGGACCACTATGCAGATGGTGACAGTGCCAGCACAGGTGGGGCTCCAGGGAGGCGATGGATGTATGAGGTTGAAATTGCACTCTGAAAAGATAAGCTGGATGGTCAGAAACACCTTCTTGTCCACCTCCTCTAAATGTATGAATATACACAGAAGCAAAGACAGGAAGGGGAAAAAGAAAAACCGATTTACCCACATTTCACGAAATTACTTACACTCCCAGCTCCAGGTTTCACCCAAGCCGAGCCACAGGTTTCAGAAACTTCAGCAAGAACTGGGATTTCAGGCACATCCCTCTCTACCATTCTTATCTAGGCGGACTTCAGATTTTTCTCCTCTTAAATTGCTGCTTTCCGTAGGCAGCAGAGTGACAGCCAAGCCTTCTTCTGGGCACCTCCCTGCGGGAGCTGCATCCCCACTGTGGCTGGGACCAGGGGGATGCTCACATCAGGGACTGGAGGTCCAACATGAGAAATGGGTGTCACAAACATCATGGACAAAACAGCCGCTCTGCCAAGGACTGTGTGGGCACCCACGGTGCCAGCAGCACTGCTGTGCCGTTGCTCATGTCGACGGTGGGACAAAAAAGCCCAAAATCTCACTCATTTGTCTTGTCCCTGGGAATCCGTGATGTTCTTCAAGAACTACTTCTGTATTCTACAGCACCAATTATGGCATCCCATAAAATGGAATAAATCTCTACTGGTATTTAAGGTGATTTAAAACATTTTCCTGCTAGAAAAAAAAAATATCTGTTTTTTTTTTCCATTTAAGAACTTTAAATCATGAATGCATTGATACAAACTGAACTAAAATCACCAGCTGTCCTTCAAAAGTAGTTTGCATTGTTATACCAGTCCTCAAATAAAGGAGTTGTAAAAATCATTTCCATCCATTCACAATGATTTACTCTGCATCACAGCATAAAGCAGCCCTATAAATTATTCTTGTATCTAAGTTCTTCAAAGTTTTCCTATCCTATTAGAGCAGTTAAGTCTGTGCTAAAAATAATTTAAACTCCATTAAACGTATTCAAAATATTTAAATCAATCCAATGTTGATCAAAACCCATTTTCTACTCTTCAGTCTCTAGTGATAAATTATTCTGGATGTATACTATATGAAATCTCAGATGTCAGATTTTAGTTGTTTAATTTTATGTGTATCATTTGAAATGCCACACTGCAGGAAAGCAACATTAAACTTCTGCAGCACTGTAAGGTAAAAGCTCTTGGAAGTGGGGATTAACTTCTGCTGTCTGCAAATACTGCAGCCTAGGCTCTTTCAGGATCAACTGTGTACGATCCGGCCTTTTAAACACCCCATCACTTGCTACTGCACTTCTTCTCCAGTGCCATAGTATTTCATAAATATTATGGCCAATGCATGAGTTAATAAGGAACACTGCTATGCACAGCGTGCTGCCACGCAGACCCCTGATCTACCAGGGATCACGGCATGCTCCCCGATCAGGAGTCCCTCCCCAGCTCTCCTGGAGCCCCTTTAGGCACTGGAAGGGGCTCTGAGGTCTCCCCTTTTTTGCCTTCTCTTCTCCAGGCTGAACCCCCCCAACTCTCCCAGCCTGTCCTCCCAGCAGAGGGGCTCCAGCCCTCCCAGCATCTCCGGGGCCTCCTCTGGCCCCGCTCCAACAGCTCCGTGTCCTTCTGCTGGTGGGACCCCCCGAGCTGGAGGCAGCACTGCAGGGGGGGCTCCCCAGAGCAGAGCGCAGCAGAGGGGCACAATCCCCCCTCGCCCTGCTGGCCACACTTCTTTTCACTGTTCCTGGAGAAAAATGAGAAACAGGACGTAAAACTTCTGTTGGGTTTTACTGCACACCTCCCTGAGACGTCAGACCTCGGGGTGATTTGTCCATCAACAGGACAAACCAGGGCACCAGTCCCTGCTGGCTGCGTCCTCCCCTCTGTCAGACGCTGCTGAGCCCCACAGCCCAGCTCAGCAATGGAGTGTTCTCCAGTGTAGTGTGATGTAGACAAGGTTTTCTGCCTTCCTCATTTGTTTCCTAAGCCCCTTCCCTCTCTTCCTTTAATCATCTTTATTAACAAAATCTTACTTTTTATGCCATTTGAGAGCACCTGGCTCTAGCCTCTGCTGCCTGCCTTCCCTCCTCCTGGGAGTGCCAAGCATGCCCTCTCGACCCGCCTCTTCCTCACCAGCTAAAATGAACAAGAGATCTCCAATTTTCTCACAAGACGGCATTAAAGGCTTGAATTGCTTTGTAGTTCCACTTCATAATTTTTCCATTTCCTTTTTCCAAATTTGGATATTTAAGACACAGTTTAGGATAGAGTTTTCCTGTATCTGCCTCACAATTTCTATGCTCAGAGAAAACTTATTGAACAGCCCCAAATCACTGAAGTATTTAAAAAACCAAGAACAAAGTCCTTGACATAAGGTATTTCACAGAATTCACAGAATTCACAGAATTCACAGAATTGTTAGGGTTGGAAGGGACCTCTGGAGATCATCTAGTCCAACCCTCCTGCCAGAGCAGGGTCACCTACAGCACGTTACACAGGACAGCGTCCAGGCGGGTTTTGAATGTCTCCAGAGTGGGAGACTCCCCCCCCTCTCGGGGCAGCCTGTGCCAGTGCTCCACTACCCTCAAAGTAAAGAAGTTCCTTCTCATGTTAAGATGGAACTTCCTATGTTCAAGTTTATGCCCATTACCCCTCGTCCTATCACTGGGTGCCACTGAAAAAAGACTGCTCCCATCCCCCTGGCATCCTCCCATTAAGTATTTGTATGTATTAATAAGATCCCCCCTCAATCTTCTTTTCTCTAGACTAAAGAGACCCAAGTCCCTCAGCCTTTCCTCATAAGAAAGGTGCTCCAGTCCCCTAATCATCTAATCATCTTTGTTGCCCTATTTCGACACAGGGATAAGGAAAAAATACTTGTGAGTGAAAATTTTGTGGTTTTATTTCAGTTTTAAGTTCTGTATTAAAATTTATGTTATTAAAAAAAAATAATTGCAAAACAGATATTAAAGTGAAGGAAAGAATTGAAAGAAGGTGTTCCCAAAGTACCAGCACCAATTGTTTTACCATTGCTAGGCTGCTGTAATGTTCCCTCTGTAAAACCAACTCCCTGTGGAATTCACAATATTTTAATAGTTGAGTTTCAATAAACCCACATTTTATGAGGGGAAGAAGTTTGAAGTTTGTGTTGATCAAAAACTTCCTTCGGCAGCCTGAGCTGCGGGGGCGTGTGAGCATCCATGAGATGGGCAGAGGATGGGGGGGCGGAGGGTGGAAGGGTGACTGCCCCTTGACACAAGGACTGTGGGCAGAAGGCGGCACGGGTGTGCTGGCTGGTGCGGGCACTCGGTCCAAGATGCCCGTGCATCAGCCCATGGGGCTCCTGCAGCCTGAGCCAGAGGCTGGGAGGAACGAGAGACCAGCTCAGGGTCCATGGCATGGGGAGAGCAGGGCAGTGTGGCCACGAAATGGTACGGGGAGGAGGAGGAAAGACGTGTGTGAGCAGCAGGAGAGGGATGCCTGAGGAGCCGGGGCTTCTCCTGCACCGCTGCTGCTTTGATGGGGACAACCCTGCAGTGGCGCCAGGTAAAGGATGTACGACTGAATCGGGGCTTAACATCAGGAAGAGACAAACATAAAAATAGAAACAAGGTGATGTTACTAAGGAAGAGCAGAGATGTATCACTACAGCTCTATGAAATAAAATCTGGATGCTTTGGTACCCAGAAAAATGCTGCAAGAAGAATCCAGCAGCGCACAGGTAGATGGGACCAAAGCGGTGGCTTCAAGTCTCATGACGGTGGCTGGAGTTTTCCAGTGTCTCCCATGGCTTTCCCATAACACCATAAGGAAATACAGCCTATTATGCAGATGCCATTGGAAAAAAAGTCTCCTCAAAAAGTGATTGTTTGCTACTTTTTGATCACTATGAATGTGTTGGAAATGATGGACCCTGGCTGGGGGATAAATTTTTAACTGCCTTTACAGCCATGTCTTCTATGACACAATGCAGCAAAAAGCAACCAGTCCAGAAAAATGAGCATTTAAATAAAAGCTGATGAACTCATGGGAGGAAATATGAGACGTGACAGCCAAGAACGTGAGGGGGCTTCCGTGGCTGTGGACACAGCTGCTGAAATAGAAAAATCAATAAGTAATTAGGGTCAATAAAAATAGAGAGAATATTATACAGAAAGTAACTTCCTGTTTTTACTTTCTTGTTAATCAAAATTTTGGGAATGTAGAAAGCATTTGTGATCAATGAAACAAAAGTCATCATTGAAATTAGTTCTACTGTGTTTCCTGGAAAGCTATGTGCTTAGAAAATAAATGTTAACAACAAAACCAGAGGAAAGAGCAGCGTGAGAAATCTTATTGCCAACATTTCCGTAGTGCTTGCCTAGGACACGGTAGATGAAAGCTTTGAAGCAATCATTCCCTTGGAGAGTCACTCAGGAGTCTGGACGGCGGTCACCCACGGCTGAGGTAGGGAAGTCAATGTGCTATTCAGATTTTGTCCTAGTTTGAGCAAAATTGGAAAGAACTAATGTAATAAGCATGAAAATCTTGCACAGCAACCTGCACACTCTTAGGAGTCAGCGGGCTTCACTCACCCGCTTTCACACCAGATGGCTTTCAGCTTCAAGGGAAAAAAAAGATAAGTTAAATAGAAGTGTGTATATATATATATATATATTTTTGTAGATGTGTGTGTCCACATACATATATGGCCAAGTAGGTTTTTAATACAAAAATTCTGAAAAATGATCAGTGTTCTGCTAGTATATGTTTTCAATATTTTGCTACAGAAAGAGGTTTAATTACATAGCCTAATTCATTTTTACATTCCTGTTAGAAACGTTAAGACATATAGTTAAAATTAACAACAAAACCCACTGTTACCCAAGTCGTATAGCATTACATTGCAAATGAAACAACGCCTAGAGAGTATTTCAGTAAAAGTAGGAATAAAACGAGAATGAATTTATCTACAGTATTAAGAGATACTATTTTTCCATCAGAAAAAATATTTTAGGGATATATTCCCTAACTGGATATCAAAAACAATCATGACATAGAAGATGACTGGAGAGAATGCAGAATGTCTCAATCCACATGCTAAAATGACTTTACGATTTTGTATTATGTTTTCTACTTCTGTTTTGCAGCTTGCTTTGCTTTCCCCAAATTCAAAAGAAAAACCATTCATGGAAGGCAAAGTATTAGACAGTTGAGTCCTAAATACAAAAGAGACCAAACCCACTAAATTCCTTCTTACAATGAATTCCATAATTACTGAAAGGTGACAAGTTCAGGTGCCTAAAAATAATTATATGATCATCAAAGGATATATAGGATTGAAGTATCATCTGACTAACCATGGCCGTCTTTAAAATCAATAAGTTTATACAGAGCACGGGCAGCATTTCTTCCCTAAGTTTTTACCTATGTAGAAGCTTTTGAAAAATGATGAGAGTGAAATTAGAGATGCAAATCCGTTTTAAACTGCGACCCTCTGGGAATGACAGTGCTGTCTTTGTGTTTCCAAAATATCTAACATTGGAGGCTTTATACTAATCCAGAAAACTAATTGCATCATGATTATTTTGCAGGAAGTCAAACACGACGTGCAGTATTTAACTAGAGAAACGCTTAGGAAGATTATTAAGCACACGAGTATCCTTCTCTTTCACCCCCGCTGAGTACCAGAGAAAACTCCACAGAAGAATTTCCATAATTGATCATTTTAAGTATCAGTTCAACTAAAAAATGATCAGATTGATTTGACTGTCCTCAGAAGCTTCACTTAGCTTGAGGAAGATGAGCGACATGCTTCATATGTGAAAACTTCTCAGCACAAACTTGATAATTTGCAATGCAGCACTGCAAAGTGCCAACGCTTCTGCCTGTTCTTCGCTTCTACCTGACAACGGTGTGGGCATTAGGAGGGAAAATCTGCAAGACAGGGAGGGGAGACATCTGATAACTGCAAGATCCCTTGTCTGACTTCTCTCACCCTCCTGGGTTTTTCTTCCACCGTCACCCTCACCTGAGTTCTTTGAGATGAAAAAGAAGCCCCCTCCTCCACCATCTGGGTACTAGCAGTAGGTATTCGGCAGGCATCACTCCAGCAAAACAACCTTACATAGCTTTTTGTAGAATTATGGATTCTATAAAGAACTAGTGCTCAGCGGTGTCTTCCTGTGAGACAAATCCGAGGCATTTGGGGAAATCTTTACAAGTCTGGGAGAAAGCTGTGTCTCTTCTGCCTAAACTTTTCAGCAGGGCGGGTGGGAGCCGGGGGGGCTGGCGCTGGCGCTGGCAGGGGGCCGCACTCTGCCCAGCCCTCGGGCGCTGCCAGGAGCGCCCAAACTCAAACCCCTATGTATTAAATAATTGCTGCTGTGCTGTTAGTGCCGTGCATTTGTCAAGATGTCCAGAGTCATGAGAAAGCACAATCAATAGTTCACTTGCCTCTGCACCAGGGTTCCTTTCTTCCTTTTTTTTTGTTATTAATTTGGCAGGACTGACCCAGTTTTTTCCACCAGTTTTCAGTTCTTGGCCCCCAACCCCGCAAATGCTCCACAGACAAAAGGTAACTTTAGAGGAGCAATCCTTACATGCAGGATTGAGTTCCAACACTGCCCACGCCGTGTAACCTGCTGCTGCTAAGTCACTAAGCAAAACCAAAATGAAATAAAATAGCTGTCACTGTTGCAAATTCGAAATAAAAGCTTAAAGAGACAGGTTTTTAAAGTCACTTTCTCAAGCCACACCTTTCAAATACGCTGCAGGAAACTGAAAATAAATTCTCCTGCCTCCAAGGAGACCGGTTTGAACTCTGGAGAGGTGATGGCGTTAAAAGCATGGTGGGAGCAGGCGGGAGTGGGTTCTGTCCTGCAGCGGCCCCGTGCAAAAGCAAAGCAACCAGAAAGCAGAATGTAAACATCACAGAACCCGCTACGTGGCTGCAAAAATGTGGATGATGAAAACAAAAATCAGAGTCTTCCACCAGTCCTGTTACACATGCTAAATGAATTTATACACAGACATATTATATCTAAATTGCCTAAACGTGTGCTTTTCTAGGTACCATACTACAGCCCAGAGTTGTCTCTCTGATGGAAATCACCAGAAGCTGAGCCACGGAACTGCCACTCAGAAACACAGAAATGGATCCCCCTTCTGAAGATGTACTCAATATTGTGTTTGTAGGATGCTATTTTTCCAGCTAATCCCGTTGTAAAGTTGATCTTAGACTGTCAGCATTCATGGTATTTATTATCACATCTACATATGCACTAATCCTCAATCCTACATCTTCCGCTTGACTACTACAGTACTAGCTATTTTTTACTCTAATTTTCCTTGCATTTCCTTTTCATTCTTTTCATGAGAAGAGCAAACTATTAGTTTCTTTTTGCTTTAGAACTTCATCATAGTAATGGGAAAAATGTCAGAAATATTGAAGAAAAAAATGTGGTGAAATGTCACACAAAAGAAAGAAGACTTTCATCCGACGAGTTTGTCAAAAGATGCTATTTGACACGTAACTGCTTCATTTATGGACTGTCAGATTATAAAGCCGCGTTTCTCTCCAGCTGAATGGCAGCAGGCAGTCGGGAGTGATGCCACATGTTCAAGTCACACAGCAGAGGCTTTCTGGGAGCTGGAAATTAATACCTTGGCTAAAGAAAAATTGTCATTTAAGAAAAGATTAGAGGTGAAAGTGATGGAAAATAATTATGGATAAGGGGAGGAAGCTGGTTAACTGCTACAGCAGTCTGGCTTGGCTGCTGTCCGGAGCATGTCCCGGTGCAGCTCAGGGAGAGAAACCCGCTGTGATGGGGTCTGCAACCTGCTGCCAAAGGGAAACTGAGGTCGGTTCTTCTCAGGTGGGATCCCAGGTGGGTTGTGCTGCCCTGGTAACTGAAACAGCTGGCCCAAAAGGGCTGGCCTTGGCGGTGGGAGGATTTAAGTCACTTTGGGTGAAATTCAACCCGCTGCCGAGCTAGCAGCAGGCGCTGGCACAGCGTGACGGGTGTGGGGAGCCCCGTGACGCCTTAGCGCAGGGCACCGGCACGCAGCCGCCAGCACCGCCTGCTCATAAACCCGGTCTCTTCAGTACAATACCCTGGTTTGCTCAAGGAACAACATTGACTACTCTACCTGAGAAGTAAAGAATTTCTTAGCAAATGTGAAGATCAAAACAATATCTCTGGGAAGAAAGAAAATCAGAAATAAGAAATCTATAGGAGCAGGGTGATGCTGCTTGTTGCAGAGTCGGGCCCTGTTCCTCGCCCTGCTGCCCTCGCACATCACCACCCGCTTGTCCATCAGATGGAGCTCAACCCCCAAAGCAAACCAAAAGCTTCTTCCTGCAAAACGAGCTGCATCTTTAAAGCACACAAGCAAACAAAACTCTTACCAGCTCCTTGAAAGCACATCAACATCAGCAACAGCTGTGGCGGTTGGTCTTGCTGGAGCTGAGAAGGACCCTGACGTAGGTGGTTAGTGAACACAGCAGGTGGGAAACACTCCTGCATCACTTTTTAAAGATTTTGAAGAAAACGGCTCTGTGGCTGAGGTTTCAGGTGGATGTCAGGAGAACACTACTGACTTTTCTTCCTCAAAAAAGTTTGTGAAAAATGTGTATAAGAATGTATGCAAAGTATTTTATAGAGACATTTATCTATGCTGGTTTAGGTAATAAATCCAAAGATTAGTAGCTTCAGAGTGGGTGTTCACGTTTGTCCTAGTGTTAGAAATGTGGGCTAGAAAGGAAAATAATATGGTAGCTAGAGGGCTGGAATGCTTCAGAAGAAAGTCAGATAAAGCTCATGACACTCTGAAGCCGTTCTTTTTATTTTTTTGAATCTACAGTATGAATTTCATTCCTTTCCTTTTATTTCACTTCAACTTAATTGATAAGAGAAAAAAAATGTTCTAGATACCCATGAGCTAAAAAGAAACATTGGACGTTCTTGCATAGAGAGACCTGTGATTTCACCCAGACCCTGGGTCAAGCCAGGATTCTGGTTTTCGTATTTGAAATTTAACCTCTGCAGCTAAGAGACTCTGTCTCTCCTTTACAGAAAATAGTTGCTGCTGTGTTTGGCTACAAAGCAGATGTCACTTGTTGTTTGGTTTCTTTGTAGTTCATTTTGGTGAAGCAAGGAGTCAAAGACTGTAACTAAACGCCCTGCCAGAAAACTCACAATCTGAGCGCTGAGCGCTGTGCAATTCATAGAGATCATTGAGGTCTCCGTTGTCTGGATACAAAATACCCTATAAAACACCCGAAAGCAGGGTGATTTGCAGTAGATTGAAAACCCCGACTTGCCACTCACT
>NW_009661375.1:690707-700265 GCF_000708025.1 Charadrius vociferus | reverse complement strand
CCCCAGAGTGGCCTTGCCCTTTGGAACAGCAGCCCAGAAACATCTGTAAGCTAACTGAAGCAAATTGGAAGAAGAAACAGACAAAATATTAGAAGGGCTTTTCAGCAGCATCGCCATTGTTTAAAGATGCCATATTAGAGGCTAAAAAGTGATGCAAGCTTTTCCCCAAAAGAGAACCTGAAAGTATCACAGAAGAAGAATAAACCCAAAGCCAGTGTTCATGAAAGGCAAGAAGAGCATGTGAAGACTCTAACAATAGGAAGATCTTTGTCAAAAAGGGAAGATTGATCCAAACAATAAAAAGACAAAATTCCACAAATTTTCACAAGATAAGCAAAATTATAGTAACACGACAAAAAATTGGTTTAGGAACTAAAGATACAGCATGTACTGAGAACGATTCTTTCCAATACATGGCAGGTGGGAAGTTTCCCAGGGAGCTGATGGGATTGATAGGAGCCAAGGAGGACGGGAGGAAATCTGAACGAATTCTGTGAACTGGATCCTGCACTGCCAGCCTATTCACTGGTGCGAGTAACCTGTCGCACACCGGGGTTATCTGTCTTCCCGGCAATCTGCTCCTTGTTTGGGTGACAAATAGAGGGGGGTTTTGCAGCAAAGTATGGGGGAGCACGTCTGTGCATGGGCATAGAGGAGGTGGGTGGTAACGGAGAGGCGTGCAAAGGTAACAGCCTTGTGGACTGTCACCCATATATCTGCTCTTCTGCATTTCCTGATCGGTAATTGGAGGAATGTGATTGACTTGCATGCATTATTTAACTACGTCTATTGGATACTTTGCATTTTCAGCAAGAAAGCAACAGCTTGTGCGTTCCCAGACCGACAGACTCCCTCTGCTCTCTCCTGTCGTCCCAGAGGAAAGCTATCCAACGATCTGTCTTGGGTATCCTCGGCATATTGCTGACCTTATAGCTTATACATTAATTCCTACTTCAGGAAATAGAAAGACTGGTAGAAAGATATAAAGACAACTAAAGCAACTCATCGAAGGATAATAAAAGTTGAGCAGGAAATTGCCCACATGTAAAATTTGCCATCTATCTCAGAAGACTTTCTTTCTACTCGTCCAAAGGATTGAATTTGACAGGAAGCTTTGCACTTAAGCTATTAAGCTCTGGCTTTCATTTCTCTTGCTAAAAGTGTATGGAAATCTACGGCTAGGCGGAGCTCAAAACAGGGAAAGCATTTTCTATCTTCTCATCAGGTGAAGTGTAACTGTCTGGTACATGATCTGCCTCCACGTTCCTTTTTTTCCTCATTTTTCAATATAATAAGTAAATCCTGCACCTGGTCACCCCCACCCCTGGCCGAACAGGGCTGTTGTGTTGCCGCAGGAGAGCTCAGGCTGCCTGACTGCACAGGGGGAGAGCAGTACTGACGCACAGGGAAACATCTCAGAGGTGTTCTGGGATGCTGGGCTCATTTGGCACGGCTTTATAATTTCTACCGTTTGCTGCCTGGTAGAAACAGCAAGAAATTTCACGCATCCAGACCTTGTTTCCCCTGATTCACAGGGCTGGGACTCAAGAGCGTGTGGCACTTTTTACCTCCTGTGAGACCTGGAGTAGCCAAACACTAACAAATTGCCACACTTTTAAACCCAATCAGTGTTCAACAGGAGTGTTCATTGGGGAATGGATGCTTCCTGAAAAGGCCAGAGCAGGGTGACAATCGAACACGGTGTTACAGGCGTGACATGGGGCACCTGTCAGCACCGTCGCCAGCTGAGCACCAGCACTCACTTGATTACAAGAGCTGCATTAAGAAGACATATCAGAAATATGATGTTCTAAAAATTAGCTTTCATTTTTAAAGGAATAATCTCCAGATCTGTCTTTGTGTTTAAAAAGTATGAACACGATTACAAGGGGAAAAAGAAGAAACAGAAGACTAATCTTGGAAACAGTTACCTTACCTCATGAAAACATGGACCAGTGCTTCATGTTGCAGCTGACGCTCTCCCAACTGACAGGTCCAACTGCAATTACAAACAATCAAGCTTCATCAAAAGAGAAGTCAATTTTTCTCCTACTCTTCATTTTCAGAGTTCTCCCTGCCCCTCATTGCTCTGATGGTAACACCTATAATTTGTCCTTTCCAAGCGTATTCTCAGTCACATTATGCTGATCCGGTTTTAGCACAGCAGCATCTCTTAATTTAATTCATTCTGCTTCCTCTTTAATGTGTATTCCACTGGTGTGTTTATAGAGAGGAAATACATCTTCTCCTTGCTTTTCTCTCCTTCACTAAACCTCGTCCCCATCCCAGTGTCCCTTCAGGTGGCTCACAAGGAAAGAGCTGCCCCCACTCTGGGACTCCCCACTATCAGCTGGACTGTTGCTCCTCAACGGCTTGTGGTTACACGAGCATATTCCTTATCACTGCTCGAAAGGGACCCTCTGAAAGACCTATTTGTTAGTGCGGGGTTTTGTAGGTTTTTCACCTCTGGATGTTTCCCTGTGTTGATCAGCACCGGGTCTGGTGAGGCCGCGCTGCAGAGAGCCGTCCTCTCTCATAGACAGGCAGCGGCAAGGTTTTGCAGAAGAGCGAGCTTGTACTCCTTGAGATGAGTTTGCCGTTTCCTTTTTATTAGCTCCTCTCTTCTGTCAGGTTTTCCTCCCTCGTTACGCTTCCCTTTCCTTGGAAGGAGGCTAAAGTGGTTGGTTTTTTTAACCTTACACTAAAAATTTCCCAGGACGTTAGCTCATCATGGAGAGGCTTCTCCGGTACCCTGCGCCTCGGGTCTGCCTGGGAAGCAAAAGCAAACCACGGATTGCCCGTGGGTGTGAAAGTACAGAAGGCAGCAACGGCACTGCTCCGTGTCTTCAGGGGAAGGTGGCGGCTGGTGTGCCAACTCGCACAAAACCACAGGCAGAGAAGCTCCATATTGCTCATGCCTTAAACTACATGTTTTTAAATTGTGTCTCGTACTTGATTTTTAGTGTGCTAAGAGGAAGATTGCTTTTTTAATGTGTGTGTAAAAAACGAAGTGACGTAGGCTGTGCAGTGTGGTACTGTGATAAGTGCTGGAGATCCAGCCTACCTTCGCACTGATGATTGCCATCAGATTAGGTCTGTAAACAGCTCATGGTTGCTATGACTTCATTTTAATTACTGAACATCTGTAAGACTGGTAAGTAATCATAAGACACCCTTAGACCAAAGGATTTTTTTGTCCCGCTTTTGTGAGACCAGAAAATCCAGACAATCTGTCCAGTCATGCTTCAGTGAACTCACTGACTTCAGTAACACCAGGAATGAAAATAAAATCTGTGTAGAAAATGGATGAAAACAAGGCAAACTGTTAGGACTGAACAGGTATGCAATTCTGTAACACAATAACAATACACAAAAATCAATACAATCTTCAGCAAAGTAATTGCCCCCTCCCATGAACCGCCATTGCTTAAGGATGAGCATCTGTCAATAATGTATATAAGTAATTGAACATGCAGCTCATAAAGAAATAATTTGAGGTAAATATACAAAAATGTTTACTGAAAATGAAAGAGATTTTTCCTGCATTATAGCATACAAAGTATCAATTCTGCATGGAATTTTGGAAAATAGAGAATTAAGCTAACACAATTCAGAAAACATTCACGAGATTTATAGGTTAACTGGATAAATATCTCAAATTCAAACCACTGTTATTAACTTAGACTATTTGATTAATTTTTTTCGAGCTTTTGACTTCCCCCCTTTCCCCTTCTTAGGAAGAAAACATGCATCTGAAATTTTGTCTTATTCCCAATTCCACAGCCCGATCTAGTTACAGGTTAGACCTCTCCTTACCAACCTTTTCTGGTTGCAGCTGAGGAGACGTGAGCACCTGTTTCCCCCCATCCTCACGCTAACCGCTCAACGCCTCTCTGTGCTCTCAGCCTTTCTCGAGCATTTTCCCCTTCTGTTTTAATCTTCCCTAAGGAATATTCACGTCCAGACATTTTCAGTCTCACACCTTGCACATACCCCGCCACGTTACTCAGGACCACGAATCCCCACCTGGTGACCCCACACTGCCTCTTCCTTCCAACACCCTCCAGTGCTGGGGCACAGATGGGCTCTCCCTCTTCTGGCCAATGTCTGGCTTTGGTCTCTGTAAAAGTTGCAAGAGACAGCAATAACCTGAGCGGAATCAGCCCTGGAGGCTCCAGGGAGGTTCAGACACGTGCCAGTCGGCGACATCCAGGTCTAGGCAGCGGTTTTGCAGGTTGCTCTGCAGTCTGGAGCCTCCCTGCACACAGATGGGGGGAAAAATATTTTCCCTTAACAAACGTGGATTGCTTGATCTGCTCACAGAGTACAGATATATTAAGAAGGGGATGAGTAACTCCAAGTCTCCTAAAAGAGGACTTCGGAGTACCAGTTATGTCCTCTATGGAAGAAGTAGTGGTCGTTGAGAAGTGCTGGAGCACCGTTAAATAGATGGGTACCTGCTGCAGTGGACAAGGCCTCTACCTGCAAATAATTACGATGTGGTGCATAACAACGAGCATGGTATGAAGAACCTTCTGATGACTCACTGTACTGCGTTGCAGTCACAGTATCCGAACAGCAAAGGGCCCTGGCGTATGCTAACGCTTACAAAGTCACAGGAGATGTATCTTCATTGATACGGAACTCAGCACTTCCCCGCTGACAAGGACTGACACGTGAACTTGATTTCGCATGAAGAGAAACGGTAGCAAACCTAGCAGAAGGAAATGGCCATGTACAGATTAACATGGTTTTATCCAGGCATCTCATTATTATGAGAAATATATTCTCATTTCAAGAAAGAGGAAAGGTTTCTACCTGAAAAATATTATATCACCTACCAGTGATTTGATAAATTATGATTGCAAATACAGATAATAACATAATACAATACTGAGATTGTATTAGAAACACTCAAAATGCCTAAAAAATTAATTAAAATTACTGCTTTCCAGCTGATTGGTCCTGGCTCATATTCAGAATCAAGAGATTCTGGAACTAATTAATGTATATACCTGGACACTTTTGATGGGTGCTCTTTCTCCAAGATGTCTGCATCAATTTTGGTCTTCGGAACTCTGTCGTGAACATCTCCCTAACTGTCTGTCACCCCAATTCAGAGCAAGTTTCACTGACAGCACTTAGTGAATGCCTCATACTTGTATACAAAAAAAAGCCCAAACCCAACCAGATTAGATTTTTACTGGTACCTGAAGGAAGAAGCAATAGTTATGAGTATGATAAAGCTACTGAACTGCAGTACAAAATAACTCTGGCAGGATTATGTCCACAGACACTACAGGTTCTCACACATATACAAACCAAATATGATACTAGCTTTATATTACGTAACAGCACTTGTTGGCATTTTATGACTGCAAGTTTTTACACTGAGATGATTAAAAGATCTTGCATTCCTCAAGATTAAAAAAAAATAACCTAAGTTTTTATTAACGACTCATTTTTTTTCTCATTTGGAGTTTTTCACTGGCTTATAAAAAAGCATTAACACTAAAACCTTTAAACCGATGATCATTTTGCTAGTTGTTTCAATTTGAATTACAATAAAAAGACACAATAATAAACCCCTGCTTATGTGAGCTTGTTGTTATTGTTGCTTGCCTTTGGCCAGCAAAAGCAGCTGCATCTCACAGTATGCCCATGGATGCAGACATCGGCAAGGGACTCAGCTGTCGCATGTGCAGGGACGAGGACAGACACGCACAGGACTGACTTTGCCGAGTACGTCTAATTAGGAGAACTTCAGCTTAATTTCCTATTCGTCATGTGAATGACCTGAATTCTTTGCAAACTTTTTTTATACATATAAATACTCTTGAATCACAGAATGGTTAGAGTTGGAAGGGACCTTAAAGACCATTGAGTTCCAACCCCCCTGCCCTGGGCAGGGCCACCTCCCCCCAGCCCAGGTTGCTCCAAGCCCCGTCCAACCTGGCCTTGAACACCTCCAGGGATGGGGCAGCCACAGCTTCTCGGGGCAACCTGCCCCAGGGGATCACCACCCGCACAGTCAACAATTTCTTCCTGATATTTAATCTAAATCTCCCCTCTTTCAGTGTAAAACTGTTCCCCCTTGACCTGTCGCTCCCCTCCCTGATCCAGAGTCCCTCCCCAGCTGAACTGGAGCCCCTTTAGGGACTGGAAGGGGCTCTATGGTCTCCCCAGAGCCTTCTCTTTTCCCGGCTGAACCCCCCCACCTCTCCCAGCCTGTCCTCCCAGCACAGGGGCTCCAGCCCTCCCAGCATCTTTGTGGCCTCCTCTGATCTATATGCTCCTTATGTTGGTGGCCCCCGAGCTGGAGGCAGCACTGCAGGGGGGTCTCCCCAGAGTGGAGCAGAGGGGCACAATTCCCTCCCTCGCCCTGCTGGCCACACTGCTGGGGATGCAGAAGTTTGGGGTTTTTTTAAATTCTTCCACATCTTTAAGGAAATAAACGATTATTTGCACCCTTGGGCTGTTCAGTTCCTTGCTGCCCACTCAGTGGTTATGGAGCTGTTTGGCAAAAGAGCTGTGCCTGTGTATTTCTTCGGCAGAGGACACACCCTGCTCCATAAGGAGAGCTACAGAAATAAACATCAGTGTGAGACTTCCATCTCATTACCTGAAGTAAAACGTCTTTAGCCAATGTCATGTGCTGTTTCTATTTGATAAGAAACCCCATGAATGAGAGATTCATTGGGATAGTGGAATAATTGATGACCTCTGGCAACTGCTCGTCCTTTCTTCCCATCAGTGTGCCTATGCTCGTTTGAGGTACTGTCTGGTACTGACCCGGTCACCAGGAATGACCTCTGTCAGGGTGGCAGAAAAGGGCAGCACGAAATACAGCTCCAGTGCCGAACTCTCCCACGTTAATGACTGCCAGCAGAGAATTTAAGGCCATATCCTGATGGGTAACATTAGGACATCTGCCTACTCAGTTGGACAAGTAACTAGGTTTTTTTCTCTCTCCTTTGCCAAATAGAGCATCTGGATGGTGATGTGCTGATCTCCCTCGTGGCTGGCTGCGATGGCCACGCTCCTGCCGTTGCACTGTACGTGTTTCCGGCCTCCCCCTTACGAGAAAGCTTGGCAAGGCAGCACAGCTGACTCACAGAATTCCTGACATTTCCTCTAAGTAACTGAACACTCCTGAAGGCACTAAATATTGGTTTAGATGGTATTGTTACCAGGAACAACCAAACAAAAAACCTCCCAAAACAAACCAAATGAAAACAACCTGATAAACTTGAGAGCACTGCAGTGCTGTCCAAGGGATATTCCTTCCCCACAATAACAGAGGGAGGTCTGCAAGACAAAATACGAAGGAGACCTTACACCCAAATGAAGAGACCCACATTAACCACGAACAGAGCTTGCAGCAAGGCAGCCGGTGGGCTCCTCTTGGGGAGTGGTTTGTCACTGCTATCACTACCCCAAAACTAGTCACAGAAACAACAGAACTGAAAACAGCACTGAGTTTTGCATTTCGCTCTCATCTCACTTACAGAGTATGAGGTCCCATGCTATTGTTCTGTAAAGTCAGGCATGGCAGACTCTGCTTGGTGCTGCAGCCACCAGGTTCGTCTCTGCTTTTTAAAGCACGGGAGCACTAAATATCATTTTCTGCCCTTTTCATTCCCCCGATCACTTTGTGTTCTGTAACGTACCTCAGGTACAGAGAGGGACACGCTTTGCTCTTCTCACATTTAAGTCAGGGAGCTGACTGGTGGATGAGCTATTACAGCAGTGCTTCAGATAAAAGGGATGCTGCAAAGACAGCAGCAGCAGATCAGGCCTCTATTTTTCAGATTACTCTTAATCATGTGTTTTCACTGCTTTATGTGGCGGGGAAAAAAAAAAAGAAAAAAGGAAAAACTCACTAACTCTCCTTTCTTCCTTACAGCTCATATTTCTGGCATTTTCTAGTTTATCAGTCACTTGCAAACCATCACACACGGGCCTATGACTGGTAATGCCCAGAGCTAAGGTTGAGCTTAGCTAAGCACTTCAAAGGTCAAATGCTGCCTAAACCTTGCCCGGACCGCCCCAGACCATAGCCTCCAAAACTGAACTTGAAATCTTGTGAGAACAAACTTTGGGCAAGATATTCCGCCACGTCTGCTACCTCTCACAGCAAGCTGGGCGTGCAAAACACCCATCATTTTGGAGCAGCTGAACTCTAGCACAGGCTTGCACTAGGACTTCCAGTGCCATTAGCTCTCTGGTACTGACCGATGCAGCCGAACACAAAACCCAGCCCACGATACGAGCGGAAGGCTCAAACCCAGACCGGAGCTTCCGAGAGCTGTGGTTCGCTGGAGCCCAATACCTCACCCCAGCTGCAGCCAGGGGTGGTGCGCAGGGGCACACTGGATGCTGGGCAGCAAATGCCCCTCCAACAGCTGGCTCCGGGAAGGGCGGAGGAGTGACTCCCCTCCGTGCTCATTAGCACCACTGCTGCGCACTACAGGATGAAGAGAAGTGCTTGAATACTCACAGAAGCACAAAGCTGCTCACTGGAAAGCGTGTGCTTTAATTCCTCTTCAGTGCCAGGGGTCTCCGTCTCTGAAGAAAGGGTTAATGGCTGTTGGCTTAATTAGTGCAACATGAATGAACAACATTTTTGTGAGCTTGAGGGTAAATTAAGACAACGTTTAGTTCTGCTTCTTATTAGCTCTGCATAAATTCTCCCAGGAGCCTAATTAGCTCTGTCACAGCAAACGTCTCCTCTATTTACACGAGGGAATGTATTCCTTTTCTATAGATTTTGCCCCTGTAATAAAGCGTATTAGCAAGGAACACGCTCTCATCCTTTCCGTAGCGGTTGCCAGTGGTGCAGTACGGGGTCCCGCTCCTCCGCGCCACCCACCAGCCCCACGGCAGCTCCGGCTGCAGGCAGCTTCCTACAACCAGCGTGTGCTGCCGGCACAGCCAGCAGCACCGAGACACCCCTGCGCTCACCGTACTCTGAGCTCATCCTCCCATGAAGGGGCACAGGGGCCCCGTCGGGCACCGCCAGCTGCGCTCCCCGGGACGCCTGGCACCCAGAGCTCCTGGGGGACAGCAGGGTCCCACTCAAGCAGCATCTCTCTCAGTCCAGCCGAAACAAATTAATAAATTGCATTTCCAGAGTTACCAAAGCAAACAAAGTTGGGTTTGCTCAGTCAAACTTGTTTTCCCCAGGCAGTCTTAAAAATAAATCATCCATAAAAAAAACCACCCCACAACCCAACACAAGAGCACCTGAGAGCACTATCTACTCTATAGATATTAGACTGTTTTTCATTTGGAAAAAAGAATCGTCTGATTTCAAGTATTATTTTCAGATCTGAGCGCTTCCCTCATGTAAAGTCATTGCAATATGTAGCTTATCTCTTGGGCTTCTCTCAGGCCTGAAGTAGGTTAAATTACTTCTCATATCAACATTTGCCACCCAGCACAGAGAGCAAGCAGCAATTTCTGTTAAACCTGGCAGTGAAGGTTGTGCTAACTCAGCCCTTCTCAGGCACAGGCGCGCCTGCATCCACTCAGAAACTGCACACATCAAGCAGGAAT
>NW_009661375.1:664125-690692 GCF_000708025.1 Charadrius vociferus | reverse complement strand
CAGGAATGACCGTATCTACTCTTACTAAGCAAGTATCTTTTTTTTTTTTCTCCTCCTTTTTTTATTTTCTTCATCTCATTTTTAGGAAAAAGGAAAGACAACATTGCTTTGATTTTTCTACCTTGCTGTATAAAAAGGTCACTATCTAAGCAGAGTTTGCGTACTGATGTTTTTCTAAGTTTTGCTGTTCACAGGCATCACTTGATCCACCATGCAGCAAGCTGCTTCTTCAGCCCAAGCCCAAGGGGGTCCAGCGGTCTGTCCCACCCCACCACCTTGCTGCTGCCCAGCACTAACCTGGGTGCCTCATCCAGTCGCTCTAATTGCTTTGGGTGTGATAATAAATACACTCTACCTTAGCAACATTCTTGCAAGCCAAAAGTGGTTCATTTATGTAATTGTAGCCCTTTTTTCTTTAAGGACACCAGCTTGGCCCTGCCCGGGCTTTGCCCTTACCCGTGAAGTACTGCTGCTCTTCAATGGCTCATGGTGCGTGGGGAAGTGGGGAGGCAGAGCAGGTGCCAGCAGTGCCGGTGCTGAGCATCATTTATCAGCATGCCTTTCCCCCAAACGTTAGCCAGTGCTTTTCATAACCATTCAAGTGATTTCAAGTATCTTCTGCTAAGCTGCTTTTAGCCGTCAGCTCCCCAGACTACTCTGTACTACCTCATTTTAAGAGAAGAGATTCAACTTTTTTTTTTACTTGTCCTTTTGCTGTTGAAGTAGTCTTTTACTTTAAATAAATTGTTCCACATAGAAAGGTATATTTTGTGTGCTTCGTTTATGAGAAGTGACATTCTGGCCATGATGATCTCTCATCATTCCTGGAATTTTCAGAGTAGATGGCAGCATCTCTCCCACATCACCAGCAGTTCTTTACGCAACCACTATCACAAAAGAATTTTATAATGCAGAACTTTCCTTTCTGAGGGTAACAGCCATACATCTTGAAGGAATAATCACAAGTAAAAATTGTCTCTGTACATTAATTATCTTTAGAGATTTGTTCCAAAACGCAGGTAGTAATTTTTGTGTTTTAACATTTATCGTTCTGTGGAAAACACATCATTACGCAGAAGGATTTCAATTCAGACAGCTTTTTTTCCTCTTAATTTTTATGTAGAGCTTCCAGAACTTTTACCCTGAAAGAAAAAAGAAAAAGTTAAATACATGCAGAGTCTGAAGTGAGAGATCTTCGGCTCACAGAATAAAACAGGTGAGCCATGCACCGACTGAGAGGTGAGCACCCCGATCTCCATGCTGGATGCTGCTGGTCCCCTCCGCAGCTCCCTTCCCTCCACCATGGGCTCACCCTGCCCACATTCCCTCAGGGAAGAGCCCGACCTCCAATGCAGCCATCTTTTCTCCTGATTTTGGGCCAAAACCTGAAGAAGAATTGACCCCAAAGGACACTTCTCATAACCTTCTGGATTTCATACTGCTGGGCAGTCTTTTCAGCCCAAACCTCTCCCAGTTTCCCACCTCCATACAGCCACTTACCCAGTGTGCATGTCCCCAGTGAGGCCATGGGGATGCTGTTGGAGACCACAGCAAAGGCTCTCCTGAAGGCCGGCTATATGACGTTCATTGCTCTCCCCTTAGTTAACTGACAAGCTTGAAGTTCAAAAGTTATGGAGATTACATAGTACAAAGACTTATTAACTACAAAATTGCAAAGGCACCTTCCAAGCATTTTCATTGCTGATTACAGCAAATTACCGGAGACATCTGCCACACTGGTGTTCAGCATTACAATGGTATATTTAACACCAGACCTAGAGGGTGGATCACATGTGAAGTACATGGGAGAAGTCTTTGCAATTTGACTTGTTCACAATTACAATTTTAATGCCTTTCACTTCTAGAAACATTGTGTTTGTGATGTTTTCCACCGAGTCTCAGGCAATGTTCTTTCAGTGAAGAAATGAAAAGATTAAGTTACCAGGAGGTGTGGGGCTACCAAGGAAATTACTTCCTCTCAGTCTCAGCAAGACACAGAGGATCAAGCCACTCCTCAGCCACACCGCGGAACACCAGGGATATGGTGCAGACCGTGGCTGTGCTGGAGGCACATCTGCCCACAGATGCTCCCCTTGGACAACGGCACCACTGACTCATGAGGCCGAGCAGGTCCCAGCTTTGGTGCTTTGCTTTACCAGCAGCTTTGTCCCTGCCCAGCTGTGCAGCCTCGTTTAGCCTGACTGAGCTCAAGCTAGATGAACCAACGTAGATGATTGCTCTGAACTCTGCCGCAGCAGCAGATGCGATCCATAATGGCAAGGAAAACAGAGACGGCCGCACGCTGTGTCTGTGGGAGAAGGATACTCACGTGGCTGACAGCAGTGGTAGGAGAGAACATCTTCTCTTTTCCAGGGTGGAAGTAGAAAGAGCATTTGTCATTAGCTCAGAAGAGTATGAAAGCTCCCAGGAACCTCACACTTATGTTCTCTGAAGAGCCCCTGCCCTAGAGTGCTCTCCTAGCTCCTAGCCGGATTTCTCTGGAGTCTGATTAAACTCATCATTTGCCACTGAAAATGTCATAAAATATTTATGACACGGATGATATTTAAAGATCACTGTAGAAAATTTCTAAAAACTGATGTAATTCAGTGGAAGCATCCTAAATTGACACAGTCAGAAAGAGGAAATAATGGAGCAAAGCAACACTCCAACAAGTCCACTAATTAGGTATCCACAATTCCTGGGGTACAAATCACATCCGTCTCATTGGTGCACACACATCTTATCCAAAGACATTCGTACAGCAATAGCAGGTGTACCAATTGCTGCAGCTGTACAGCAAACTGTGTCTTAGATGGTGCAGACTGACGGATGCTCCAACTTCGGAAGCTGGGACTCGGGAGGATCGAGGACCCATTGAATGAGGCACCCTCGCCATGATGAATGTAATGGAAATCGGTGCATGTGTCTGTGCTGGTACATAGATAGGAGAAAGAGATGCAGCAGCAGATGCAGCCTCTGAGATCAGAGCAGACGGCCCTGGAAAGGTACCTGCCAAGAGTTTCATCTCCCCCAGCTCTGGGTCCACAGGAGCTTTGTCTTCCCCTGCGGGTGCACCCCGAGAAGCACACAGTGAAGTGACGGTGAGACCATTGAAGGTGCTGCCATTTACCCTCCTGAGAGCCATTACAAGAAACAGGATGCGAACAGCCAGCCGCCTCACCCGGGCTCATACACATTTGTGGGTTGGGGTTGGTTGTTTTTTTTCCCCCATTTGGAAGTTCTGCCTAGACAATTAGTGTTTATATCAGTTGATGGTTGTAGACTTCATCATGTTGCCTGATCTAATTCATATTTCTTTAAAGTTTTGGCCTTCTAAGGTAATAAAGGGTTGTGAGGGGAGAAGGAAAAAAAAAGTTTTCTCTTTCTTGTTTTAGATGTACACTCAGATCACAACATGTCTCCTACTATGAGAAATAAGGAATAGCCTTCTCTATCTTCTGGCAAAACCCACCAAATCCCTTCTCTGCCTTCTCTCCCCTCAACCCAAGCTGAAGAGCCTCTGTCTGTCTACACAGTGGTGGTCAACTTGAAGAAACAAAGTAAAGTCCCAAGAATGTTATTTTAAAGCTGTTGTCTCTGCTATTGTTTCCCATGGATAAAGTTACCTAGCTAATATTTAATGACTGATCAATGAGCTGGAGATTAAAGAGCTCTGGCCGCCCACCTGAATAGTACCGGCATTTCATCTCATACTTGTTTCACACACTCAGGACACGTTGGAGATGAGTTACCTCAGTGCCAAAGAAATCAGGCCTCTAGACTCAGGGGGGAAAAAAAAAGCCTAAACCTCCATAATTCTCAGCATTGATTCAAGTGATCTCTCACATTTGCTTTGCAAACTAAAGGATAATTGACTCTGAACTGAAGACAGTGAATTTTGCAGCATTTTTCACCTGTTGGTACTGCTTTGCTCTTTGGAAGTTTCATCAATCCATGTGAAGAGAAAATCTGAAAATTTTGCAAGTGGAAATATTTTCTGAAAACCATTTAAAAAAACCACACCAAAACTGAATTTGTCTTCATTGCTTTCAGTATGTCAAGACCTTGAGGAAAATTTTATAAAATGCCACTCCTTTCTCACAGAAGTGCTTTTTCAAACAGGAACACTGTGCTCATTTCTCATTTTGGGTATAACACACTCTTCAGTTCTGGTTTCTAACATGGTATCATAAAGCTTTTTCCTTGGAGTTATAGAAATTGTTGCATCACTACTGATAAAGCCAGATGTTCACAGTTACTTGGGATAAAGTGGCTTTTTAATAGCCCGCATCATTAACTACAGACATTTCAAAACTATAGAAGAGAGCTCTAATAATAATAAATTGTTCAAGAAAAAAAGGCAATTGATATAACTGCTTCCAAAGTAGTGAGGCAAAAGAAAATAGGTTTTCAGAGAAATGAATGAGTCACAGTACATCATCTACAGTCTTAGAAAAACACTAGATTTAGTCACTGGTAGGTAACACACAGTTATAAAGGAGCCAGTACAAAAGGATTCCTTACCACTCACCTGAAGGCTTTAACAGCCAGAAGGCACCGTAATGGTTCCATGGTCTGCCCTACGCAGCCCCAGGCATGGGCCTCCAGGCTTTATTTCCTTCCTGAATGGAAAGACCTCTTTCACCAAAAGCAGAGTTAAGCCCACACTAGACCACTCTCCCCACCAAAACCCCACAACAAACCATATCCTGTCAGCTGAGAGAGGGATGCTCTACCTGCCCAGTACTCTCCTTGCTGGAAGCAGTATGTGTCTTCCCTGGGTTTGTTTAGTTCCAGATGAAGTCATTGAATACCTTTATTTGTTTCTCTCAAGATCTGTTACCAAATCATCATGTAAATACCTATAGACAAGAAGCTTCCATCTGTTTTGGTTTAAAAAAAAGATTAAAAAAAGCCTTGAACTCCACAAGTCTTTCTGTATAGCATGTTACAAAGGCTTCCTTCAGTCTTGGACCTTCATGTCCAAACACCTCCAGACACTGGATATGGGACTTGTTCTAGTGATGGACATCCCCAGCCTCCCTACGGGGAGCTTTTACTAAGCACCCCCTGTTCACATATAGCCAAATCACGCCGGCACTTTTAATCACAATTTCACGCTTGTGTTCAGATCATAGTTGTGGAAAAATTCAGTTTGCAAGAGACTCAAAAGTCTCCAGTTTAGGATCAAGCTCACAGGAATAACATCAAATTATTTCTGCCACTGCCTCTCATGTTTCCACAGCGCACCCTGGGAAGCATCTGGCTCCAGCTTCTCCACAGGCTGCTTTAGGGAGCTGAAGGTGGCAGAAGTACCCTCCTCCCCTTCCTCAGGCTGCACAAAAGCACCTCTCAGCCTCTCCTCACACACTCCCATGCTCCAGCTTCAGCTTCATTTTTCTGAAACTTTTTCTTTTTTGGGGCAGGAAGGGGTGAGGAGTTCTGAAACATGACTGAATTTTCCAACTTCTTTCAGAGATACTCAATCACAGCTTCTTTTTTCCCCCCACATATACTAGGAAAAAGGCAAAGATTAAGATGGTCTGCTATCAAAACATCTAAGACAGCTGTACAAATAGCTCAATTGGAATATCCCAGATGAGTAGACAGCCTATTAAACTCTATGTCTGTGGATTGGTCTATTGTAGATCAAGAAGATACTTATCAGCTGGTATTGTTCAGCAGCAGAGAAGTCATTTGTCTTCAATATGAACACAATGCTCCTATTGTTGCACGTCAACTAGGGACCAGCTCAGATATTGTGGCATTGATTAGCTGGTTTTGAGAGGGCAAAGGAGAGGTCTGACTTTTAACTACAATTGAAAATCAGGTAAGGGGATGGTGAGCAGGGAATATATATCATAAGAACAGCCTGTTAAAAAGGAATCATCTTAGATTTTTTTAAATACAAAATATCAGCTCCAGAGACATCAAACCCTGCATCTTCTCCACAGATGTGACCCAAATCCCTGTCAAGATCAAGGCTGAAGTCTGCAGGCTGATCCCTGTACCTTCAAACGCACCAGTGCCTGGGTCAGTCTCAAAGCACTTGTCGATGAAGAAAAGAGGCCACCAGCAAGAGCACTTTGGTGTTTAAGCAGCAGAGGCTGAGAACTGCTTGGTCTGATGTGCCCCACATCTCACCCGAGAGCGTGACACTGTGGAGGCAGGTCCAACTGGTCTCCCAGCTGCTGTGGGGGTCACAGACATCTCCTGCAGCAGTGAGACTGCAGGAATTTTGCAAGCCAGTGCTTTTCCAGATCCTGTAACCAGATGTTGGAATCACACCAGGAAGCTGTGAATAGTTCCCAAGAATAGCGTCTTCAAGCTATCTTACCCATGAAACTTCCAGCCTCAGAAATGTAAATAGGATGTGCAACTTTCATTTAATCTTTCCTTGGGAAAAGGTGAAAAACCCACTAAATATCACTGAAGAAACAGTGACAGAAAATCCTGATTCATGGATCTTGCTCTACTTCCTAATTTGTTGTTTTGAAAAAGATCAATGCTGTTGATGTCTGTCAAAATTATGGATGTGCTACTATTTGTAGATCAGTTCAGTGCATTTACAATCCCAGGAGAGAGCTCAATGCCAAATTTACTCATTTTCTCACTGATACTGACAACATAAGAACTCCTTTCCAATATCTGCTTCTTAGATTAAAGGTGCCAATGAAATTCTGCATCTGAAAAAGCAACACCAGCAGAAATAGCATTGTGCCATTAGGTAAGATAATCTGACCTCAGGTTTACCCCCTCGTTGTCCCTGTCGTACAAAGGAGCAAGGAAATGCAATAGTCTTCTCCCCTGAAAAGAAAAGCGTGTTCCTTGCTAATACGCTTTATTACAAGGGCAAATGCCCCTGACACGGATGCCAATCACTGGTCATGCAATGCACTTGGCTTCCTGGGACTGATACCTCCTTAGATCTAGGAAGGAAACTGGAAATTTCACTGTCACTGCTTTGAAAATTGATGGATTCTGTTGCTGATAATGTTTAGCCGTTATGAGCATGGCACTAGAACTCCCCAATTTTGGCACCAGGTGTATAGAATCACTGCAGGGAAGTAGCCTCCTGGCAGCTCACGCTAACCTGCTGAGCAGTACAGGGAGTATGCAGGACAGACAGGGAAAACCCTAGAACCTATTGCTTCCAAAATTCAGTGCAACCTTAGCCTAATTCATGTCTATTATTGTGATATCTTGGTAAAAAAAAAAAAAAAAAGATAAAAATAAACCATCCTTTCCCAATACTACAGCAGCAGCACCTCAGGTCTTCCACCCTGCTCAGGAACCCTCCTCCCTACAGCCGCTGTCGCTCAGAGGGACGATGCCTCTGACACACTATCTCCACCAAGGGGAAACCAAGGCAGGCTGCCCCTAACCCAGAAGAACCTGGAAATGAGAGACATGGCCAAACTCATATCTTTCACTGCAAAGCCTGTTCAGAGTCCAACCTTTTTGCCCACCTTGTTTCAATCAGCTCTATACATCCATCATTTCAAACACATGTGGACACGATCAGTTGGATGGGGCTTAGAGCAACCTGGTCTGGTGGGAGGTGGGAGGTACCCCTGCTCATGGCAGGGGGGGTGGAACTAGATGATCTTTAAGGTCCCTTCCAACTCTAACCATTCTGTGGTCACTCTTCAGCCAAATGTTTCTGTCATCACAACTCTTCCGCCCCAATGCAACCTGAGTTAACGCTGGGAAATCTCAATTTTCTGACTGTTGCGGGCTGCAGGGACTTTTTTCCTGTGAAGAAATGATGTCCTCTGCTTCTCACACACTCTTCTCTTTGTTTGCAGGCATGACCTACAAATAGCAGCTAGGTAATAAACTAGGGAAGGGTAAAACAGATGATGTGTTCACCAGAAATCCTCCTTCATCAGCTTGACTTTGTGGCTTGCAGCTGGTTTTCCTCACTCTGTCTGAACTACTCAGCTGCAAAGCAAACTGAAAAGGACAGAGTCTCTTTGCAGAAAGAGAAGTCAGGAGTCTTTGAGAAAACATCAGCTGATTTCATATTCCTTCTGGGACTTTGGATCCATGTTCTTTCCAGCCTGGATCCCTTCCACTTTGTAAGAAATCAGGAGTCTGAATGTATTCTCACCTGTGAGCACCACACCTGAGACTGCAGAGCCTGTCCTGAGCCCCTGAGGTGCTGGATGGTTGCAGAAGCTACAGTTTCTCAGCATCTCAACTACATAAGCAGGTATAGAAGAAACTCAGGGCACTACCAACACCCACAGAATGGCCTGTGGGTGCAATAAAGAGATAAAGACCATGCTTACCACAAAGTAACTCCAACTGTAAAGGCTGCGGAAGCACAGCAGGAAAAAAAACCAAAACCAAACACACAAAACCCCCACCAAAAGAGTTGTGCTGATGGGTTGTATCCCAAATAATGCATGCTTGGGTATGGTGGGACCATTTTATTTCTTGGCTAAAAGCATCTAAATCCACTTTGCTGTGTTCCAGAAACACAATGGCTCAGTTGCATATGTTAGTTCATCTGTCTCATTTTCAGAGGTATTTTTATCATTAAAATTCGGGGATATAATTCAAAAACCAGGGATCCTGTGCATGGTGTAGCCCAAGACCGACCAGCCTGTGCAGATGACATTTTTAATCTTGAAATGTTCAGCCTGAAGAGGAGGCAGAGCTGGGTGAAGAGAGTAAGACTTCAGATGGTGGCATATGTAGTAAGTTACTGAGAGAGATTAAACCAGTCAGAGCCTTTCACTTGCTATGAACTCAGTAATAACATGACTCTAGGACCAGTAATTACATGACTAATTAGGACTCTAGGACCAAAGTCTTTTTATTAGCTAAATTTTACAAGATCCTACAGCTGCAATTAATGCTAAACTGGCCCAGTCATCCTGAAGGCTCCTCCAAAGCCTCTCTCCAGAGTTATCTTTGCTACTCGTTCATATCCCATACTGATGCCTGCCTACAGACGGAGCTATTTCAAAGTCAAGGCAACTATATAAACTAAATATTGATATCAACAAATATTGAGGTGAGCATTGCCTTCCAACCAGCTGCGTGATGTACAAATCAGCACTAGAAGCCTCTTCTCTGCAAGAATAATTATTTTCTTTTAGCACAAAGAAAAATGGTCAACTGAACACAGAGTGTAAGATTTATCCTCCTGTTACATAACTCATTCAGCTAAAGACAGCCTAAAATATTTTTACCTAAATGAACATGACATCTACATTGCCTTTTATTAGAGGAACATTTGGTTTTTGAGACACATATGAGGCTTATGTTGAAAGTAACAGCATAGGCAACAGTGAACATTACTAACTTTGCCGAGCAAGTTGCCTATCTGGCCTTAAAAGCATCGCATTCTCCAGCCTGCTCAGAAAAAACACACACCGTATTGATCTAAAAATATCCTATAGAAAGGCACTAGAGTTATTTTAAGGTCACAGACTCAAACTTGGTTTAAAACAAATTAAAAAAAAAAAGTAATTCCAAGAAGTTTTGTGGTTTATTATTCTCTTTCTCATTGAATCTGGGCTGGAAACATCTTGCTTTGGTTTCCAGGCACCGGGTCCTGTAGCTAATCGATCAGAGAAGAGGGAGCGTTCCCCACCTGAAGCCACCTCTCATCCTTCCCTGGGGTTGCCCAAACGGATGGCCTGTCTCGCTCTTCCCATGCAGCAGGTTTCCAGACCTCAGGTCAGTTTGGCATAACTATTTCTTTCCTTCCAACAACCTTCCTGAAATGTAGGCACCAGAAGAGGAACATTTTTCCCGCAGCAGTCTCGGTGGTGCTGTAACAGAGCCATGACCTGATGACTCCCTTATCCTTCTCTGATGGGAACGCCAGCGGTGCCACAACACAGCCCAGGGCACAGCTACTGCTGCTGCTGCCATATCAGTGAGAGTCTCTTACCTGGATTTTTCCACTGATACACAGAAAAAGCTTTTAAGTCTGCAACACTCAGACAACAAGGCTCCTGTCTGAATAATACCTTTGTACTATGAAAAAACAGAATGCAACCTCATAGCCTATGCAAAGCCTGTGGGTCACGATCTGCAGGATCTTTTGCAGTTACTGTTTTCTAGAGAATACTTTTCCCCATTAACCCCAATGGGAGTGCGGTTTTTTTATCCCTATAAAGCCACGGGGCTGAAGGAAATGCTATCATTTTACCATACAATTCAGTTCACCCACTACACGTAACCTGCCCTCATCCATTATTTCACAATCTGTGATTTGTATTCACCACCTCAACACACAACACCAAGACACATAATAAAACAGACTGGCAGTGGAGTAAGAAAATATCCCTGCGGGACCCCACTAAGAACCACTGCTATGAAATCATTCCTCCTTACCTACCACTTCTTTTTTAGACCTGTTAACTAAATCAATTTTCTGATACATTTAGCATAAACTGGCTTGATTCTGCAGAGGACTATTCTCACCAGAACCACATGCAGTGCTACAGCCTCAAGCACACAGCCATGGAAACAGAATGGAATCCTTCCCTGCATCCCATTCCATCCCATCCCACCCCAGCAGCACCCTTCACAGCCTCTCCTGGCCCTTTGTTACTCATGCCCTCATTGCCAGAAGCTCAGTATGGATTTTCCCTTCGTGGTGGGTTGACCTCAGCTGACTGACAGGTGCCCACCCAGCTGCTCCATCACTCACCCTCCATTAACAGGACAACGGGAGAAAAATATGACAAAAATGCTCATGGGTCAGGATGGGGATATCACTCAGCAATTACTGTCTCATGGGTAAAACACATTCAACTTGGGAAAAAATAATTTATTGCCAATTAATTGTAACAGAGTAGGACAATGAGAAATAAGAACAACACCAAAACCACCTTCCCTCACCCCTCCCCGCGTCCCAGGCCCAGCTTCACCCCCCACTCTTCTACCGCCTCCCCCTGAGCAGCACAGGGGGTGGGGAATGGGGGTTATGGTCAGTTCCTAACGCTTCATCTCTGCCACTCCTTCGTCCTCTTCCCCTACTCCAGTGTAGGGTCCTCCCAGAGTTAAACTGCTCCAACGTGGGCTCCTCTCCACGGTCCACAGCTTCCTTCGGGGCACACCCACCCACCCTGGTATGGGGTCCTCCACGGGCTGCAGGTAGTTGTCTGCTCTACTGTGGGCCTCCACGGGCTGCAGGGGGACGACCAGCTTCACTGTGGTCTTTACCACAGGCTGCAGGGGAATCCCTGCTCTGGTACCTGGGGCATCTCCTTCTTCACTAACCTTGAAGCACCACCAATATTGATGGGTCCATCTGTCCAGCACAAGAACAAGTTCCTGTGTCTTCTCACAGAAACCCCCCCTGCAGCCCCTCCATATCAAAACCTCACCACATAAATCCCATACATCCAGAACTTAAGCCAGTTCCTTCCCCTCTTGCCTTTTACCCACCTGGAGAAGAAACAAAACAGTTCAATTTAAAGCGGTCTTTAACAAAAACTTTTTCAGTATTTCTAGAGACCAGTGGAAAGTTATCCATCCTTCATACCTCTCCTCTGAGGGCATCTAAGGACTTTTATGGCTCTCCTCTGGATTGCCTCCAGCTGGCACCATGCTCTGGGGAAGAAGGAGCCCAGAGTAAGCGAACCGGGCCAGCTGAGGCCTCTTTAGCAGGATAAAAGTGTTACAACATATTTCCTGCAGGACTTATTTATGTTTGTGCCTCCTCGTTCACAAAACACTGTCTTTTCCATAATGGTGGGACATACCTAATGTGCATTTAGCTCGGGATGTGCGGCGAACCCTGCACCCTCTGGTGAAGGGCTGGCGTCTGTTTCTCACGCTGTATTAGAAAGCTCAGCCTTGCTGCACGCATCGGCCACACTGACCCTCATTGTCCCCGTTCAGGTTTCCAATCTGCCAGTGTAGCACGGACTGGAACCAGACGTGACAAACAACTAGTCCATATCCTACCAAGCCAGCAGTCAACCATTTGCAACTATATGTTTTTGCACCCACTTTAAATATGTTTTTGCACCCACTGCAAAGCTGCACATTAACGCAACCCATACCTAGTTCTTTCAAACATGCCATGTGAGGCAGTAATTGAATTACCATAATGCATTTCAGTGTATTGCCTGAGCTACAACAAATTACCCTTTTACATGCCCTTAGCCCATAAAAATACAAGGGAAAAAGCATGAGGTCCCCGTCCAGCGAGCGGCCAGCGAGGTGGGGGCTCTGCGTGGAGTTTGAGCAGAGCTGAGCAGCGAGGAGCCCGGCTGCCATGGGCACTTTCCTGGAGAGCCACTGCCCCAGCACCTGCAGCTGCCTGCTTGCTTCCTTAGCAGAGCACTGCCATTAGCTCCCCACCCGCTGTGAAGCTCTTCCAACAGCTTTAAATTGCAGGGGCCGATGGCAAACAGCCTGTTTGTGAGCTGGAAAGGAGCAGAAGTGTCTTCCAGAAAACTTTGCCGAGTTGTGTTTGAACCTCCCTTGAAGTTGCTGCTGCACACCGGGTATCGGTCATCTTTGCCCGAGCTTCTCAGTTTACCCGAATAAGGTAAAAGCGTGATGTGCCGGGTGGGGTGCTGCTCCGTGCCCAACAGACCTTCTGGTCGGGTCTTAGGACTGCCCCGTAGCACCCAGCGCAGCGCTGCAGCTGATGCCCAGGGCTTCGGGTGCTGCCGGGGGACAGCTCGGCCCGTCCTCGGGGTGGCTGTGGCCGGGACCGGGGCAGCAGCGGGTGCCCTGTGCCCGTCTGCTCCCGCGGCGGGGCACGCCGCTCACCCGGCTCTACTTTAATTATTTCTGCCGAGGTTTTAAATTTTTGTTTTTATTTCCCTTCGGGACTCATAACTGGAATATCCTAAATGGAAAGTTAGAAACTACGAGCGTACGTTGCAGCTGATTGGGGTTTTCTCACGTAGGTAGTGCAGTTTATCTCGGAAATGCTTAAAGAAGGGCTGAGCTCACATTGAAAGTAACATTTGCACTAAATGACTGTTACTTGCTACATTGTAACACCGATTCTATTATTTGTAAACCTAAAGTTGCCATAACAAACTCTGCTGGAAATGAAAATATTTTCAAGGTATCAGTTTTATTTTGCTTTCATGCTTGTTTTTTTTTCTTAATGGTAGCATGTGACAGATGAAGGAAATCAGCATGCAGATAACTGGGAAGGATTATTTACTCATGAGGAAGCTGCAAATGTTCTTTTTTTTTTTTTCCTGAATGTAAATATTTGCTTTCTGCTGTTTGCTGGCACCTCTGGATTAGCTTAGGACCAAAGACCATTCGGGCTGGGGGGGGCCCGGTGGGGGTCCGGCCGGGAGGGGTCCCTGGTGGGGCTGGGGCTGCCCCGGGCAGCGGGGCTGGTGGCACAGGGAGGGCTATCACCCCACAGCGAGTCCCACAGGCCGGAGACCCGCCTGGACACCCCGCTGGCTTACTGCACAGCGGCTACACATGCACCTTTTTGCTGTTAGAGGAGTTTTGGGGGCTAACAAGTGGGGAGAGCACCCACCAGCACTCCCCGCCGGGGCTCTCCCGCTGGCGGCGTGAGCCTGGAGTCTATTGCAGAATCCAATTTTGTCTCCCATGGTATCTTGCACAGGAGAAGTTTACTCTGCCAGAAGCATTTTTATTACTTTCCAGGTGCAAAAGGCTTAATTTTGTGTCAAAAGGTAATAGGGAAAAACTGAATTATTTTTAAACTGAAAATATCTGCAAGATATACCTTGGAAATATAAGTAGAGTTTGTTTACTAGTGGAGGGGGGTGGGGGGAAGAGATATGAAGAGAAAGTGCCATGGAAGCATCACAGAAAATAAACACAATTTCCATTTTGTGGAAAAAAAAAACCAAAAAGAGAGCTCTGTTTGGAGCAGCTGCTGTGCACTGGAGCGTGCCTTTCCCGGCCTCAGCAAGTCCCGGTCCTGCTTTAGATCGCTGAAGCGCCGGCAGGGCGGGTTGCAGGGGCTGCACCCACCGGGCGATATGGCATGGGACACCCACACAGGGACCACACAGAGGTGGTGGTGGCTCATCACTCGGCTGCTCATTCAGGGCATAAGCCACATACCAACCGGGGATAAATTTTGCCCGAAACTGCAGCCACACATGGCACCACCGGCCGGCTTCCCTCTTCCCAGGACTCCTGCACGCTCAGTCTAAAAAATACATTATGTGCACTATTATAATCTAATTTATCAGCGTCCAGTTGTAAGAGTTAAAAGTTTAAAAATCAAGCAACAAAGGTAACTTTGATCCTGGGGATCTTCTGTGCTGCCACGCAGTGCCAGCAGTGGAATCGCAATAAGCATCCAGGCAAATGCCGCTGGAAGAGCCTCAGAAAGCTCTAATAAGGTGATGAAAATGTGCATGTAACTCAGAAAGTGAACAGGAATAGCAGGCAGAAGTCCTGGAGTTCAGACTGCTTGTCATCACTATTAAGTAGGAGGTGTTTGAAGGGACCGAGAAATGGATGGGAGCTTGTAAAGATAATCTGTAAACTCAGTCATCACCCTCTGTCAGGATCCAGGAGGTCTCCAAACACCTTTGCTAGAAGTAATGAAAACTGAGTTATTTTTATCACTAATTCCAAACCTTCAGGTAAGGACGCCGTGCGCTGCCAGCCCAGCTGGGACTTGCTGGGAGCCGATGTGGGGCAGACACTGGGTGCTGCCCGCAGAGTACCAGTTACCCCAGTGACCCTCTACATGGGCAGAGATGTGCTGGGACTGCAGGTGGAGCCACAGGGGATGGAAGAACGCTTTATACCTACTGCAGGTTATTTTATAGTATATTACATATCGCATTTATGTAGAATCAGATTGATTTGATCAATTTGTAAGAATTGTAAACATTTACATTTAAGTTTGCTTAAAAAACCCAACAATCACCTCCCACCTCCCCCCCCCCAAGAGAAAATAATGCTCATTACCTGGTAGTACGTACTTCGGGTTTTATTTCGCCTTACACACAGAAAACATTTTTTCCATCAGATCATGTATACTTTCATCCAAGGATATGCATGTAGGATGGATAAATACTTTTTCACAACACATGGTATACAAAATGCTACCTGTCAGAGCCCTGCTGCATGTCCATGAGAAAATGAGCTGGCAAACCTGTATATCAGCATTCACAGGACTTATATACGAAGCCAGGAAAAATTAGGTTGAGACAATGAGTAATGATATGACAGTGTGAAAGAAAGAAGCTTTTTCTGAATATGACAAACTTATTTGGAGAAGCTAGTTCACTTTATTACAGTAAAACATGATTGACACACAGCAAATTTTCTCCTCATTTGTATTTTTTTTCTTTTTGTTATTTATACAATGTCCTAAAGAATGTGGAGACTTAGATCTGTAGCTCTCAGTGAACTTTCTGTTTTTTTTCTCCATGTGGTTAAACCTTTTTATTTCTGCACTCAGAACGAAAATCAAGGGGAGAGGAGGATGGAGTGGCTGAGAATGCAGTTCGTGCCGCGTTTCGGGAGCTGAGCGCAGCATGAGGGTGGAGTGCCCGGGCGGTGGGTACCCCTGCCCCGCCTGCTGCCACCCCTGCCCTGCCTGCCGCATCCTCGGCTGGGATCCTCGCTGCTGCCCGGGGGCTCCTGCCGCCCTGGCTCTGCCGCGACCGAGGGGCTGGTGAGAGCAGCAGCATCCCTCCCCACAGAGCCTCGCTCCTCACATCGTGGTCCAGGCCCAGCATCCCCGCGAGGGACCTCCTCCTCTGCACACACACCGGCTTGGTGCTCCCGTGGGGCAGCGCTGAGGACTCTCCTTTTCTTACTTTTTTAAGTGTTTCCCTTCCATATTGCCACTGAAGCTGTATCGTTAGACATGTTATTTACATGGATAGAATAAGCTAATTATCCTTACTTATACATTTCTAAACAATCCATCCATTTTAATTGGATTATGTAAGTAATTGGACAGGGAGATGCTAAGCAGAGAGAAGAGCAGATGAAAACGCTGTCTCTTTCACACAGAGTTCAACTGCGATACAGAAGCATATGATAATATATAGTGAGAGGAACTCATTGCAAACCATTACCGCCAAGGAATTGTTTCCAATCTCCTAAGTAATTCTCTGGTTTCATTACCCACTCTCCATAACTTTAATATTCATGGTTTTGCAAGCAGTGTATTTTGGGATATATTGATGACTGCATTTTTGCCCATTATCACACACCGGTCTCTTGATTTTCTTCAATCCCTTCATTAGGGTTGTTCCCCCTACTTTGAGTTATTCCCTTTCTAATTTGTTTGTGAAACAATTTGCTCAGCGTTGCATCACATGAGCAAGCGTACTCTCACACGCACACCAGCTCTTTGGACTTCATTGTCACCTGTGGGCTTTTATCCTCGCCTTTCTCCACTTGCAAGAGCTTTTGCAGCTGCTTGTGGGGCTTATCTAAGGCACCATGACATTTCCACCAGGGCTCTGCTTGCCTCCTGGTGAAAAGACCAAGACAGCCGTCCCTTACAGCATACACCTTTCAAAAAATCCTGTTCTTTTACAATGCTTTATTCCTTCTTCTAATTTAGAATAGAATAGTTCCAGCTGGAAGGGACCCGCAATTATTATCTAATCCAACTGCCTGACCGCTGCAGGGCTGACCAAGAGTTAAAGCATGGTATTAAGGGCATTCCCCACTGACAGGCTTGGGGCATCAACTGCCTCTGTATGAAACCTGTTCCAGTGTTTGACCACCTCGAAGTGGCCCATTTGCTTTCCACATATCTGCAAAATAAATGTTTTATAGAGAAAATAACTGTGCTGTGAAAAATCAGCTGCAATTTTAGGTTGGGGACAGGAGAAGGAAATGCCTTGTTTTGCCTCGGTATGCGTGGACTGGTCTCCCAGGCGGTGGTTTGTTTTCTCTGTCTTTTAATATTTCCATCATGAGGTGCTTTAAGATGCATTCCAGGGCTTGAAGTCATGCCCTGAGAAAAGACATCTCTGTGCCTATTTTAAAATCTCCTTCTGCCTGCTGCAGAGGTCTGGCAGGTATAGCACAGCCTTCCCAGGGTGCTAAGTGTGCTGGTCAGTAACTGTAATAATTTGGTGATATATTAAAATGTCTTGTAAACCAATTTGCAGCAGGTGAATGATTGCTCTGCTCCAAAGACTTCAATTTTCGTTTCTTATTTTTCGAAGCAGATACTTATTATAATACAGGTTATTAAACATCAAAGGTTTACCTTGTCTTGAGACAATTTAGCTTCTTTTAGAGGCTCATAAATGCTTTATTGTGCGTGGTCGTGAATAAATATTTGATTCTATATGAGATCAGTTTTCATCCACTGGAAGTTACGGAGCTGCTGAGAGCACAGGCTCGCTTGCCAACCTCAGAGCCCGTGTGAGTTTTGGTAGAGCTGTTACTTACCTCTCCTCACCACTTGTCACATAAGGCCATCCTCCAAAGCATCCTGTTCATCTGAATTACATGTTAAGTGCTACAGAATCAAAGTCAGCTCATACCACTTGCATCTGTCTGGATGCCGGGTAGAGAAATGGAAATGCCTCAGAGATGGGGCACAGGCAGTGCCGTCCCCAGGGATGCTTCGCTGGGCGACGGTCAGATCCCCCTCGGTGCCTGGGGGGCACTCGGGGTTCTGGGGTCAAGGCAGTGAGCCCAGCTGCAGACTCTGGAGGCGTTTAAATGCTTCCATATTAACAGGGAGGTCTCCCAACAGGAGGTTCTCCGTGTCCATCCCACCAACCGAATGGAGTGGGATCTCACTGCTGGGTGGAGGGTGCTGCTCTCCTCCTGTTCCAACTCCCCTCAGAGTCAGTCTCTGGTTCCAGGACCCCAGGGCTGCACAGCTGAAAGGCTGTCACCCAAACCCATCCAAACTTTCCCAGGACTGGTGGCACCCCCACAGCGTGTGACGCTCACTGGAGGAGCCATGGAGGCTTCTTTCCCCAGTCTTGTCTGAATCCCTGCAAACCGAGGATTCTTTTCTACTTCAACTGTGCATGTTCTCCATGCTTCTCCATGTGCCACCCTCCCCACGCACCAATGCAGAGCATCACCTCATGGGAGAGAGCTGCCACCGGTGCCCACCTTCAGGTCTCCCGTGCACTAGGACAGCATCACTGGCTCAGCGAGTGCCCGCTCCTCCTCCAGATTCACAGCGCAGAGCAGTTGGCTCTGAGGGTTGGTCACCGCAAGGTGTAAGACAGATTGTGAATGGTATTTGACGCCTTTGAAGGAGATTTTCACCCATGCACATCTATGCACACACAGTTGTGCACAGTTCAACGCACTTCTCCATCACACAGGTCCTTGATTCAGAGCAGAGATGATGCAGATTTCTTCTACAAGGGAGCATTTTTCTTCTATTGCCTCAAAAGTCAGGTGAATGTAGGTCCCAGGAAAGGAAGCATCGCTCAGGCCTTGGGTTCATCAATAAAAACTTAAATAATCCTCTTTCTCAGGATCACTGCTCACAAATGAACATCAACAGAAAGACCCTGTAAGCATTGCAGCTCCTCTGCCAGTAAAACAACTCCCATCTTCTGGACTGATTAGGTGCTTTTTCATGGGCTCAGCTATTGGCAAGGAAGCAGAGATGCAGAGTAAGTTGTTTTTGCTACTGGAGGAACTCCCAAAACTTGGTAATGTCTATTGTTTTCTGGTTTCTCCTTCAACACGTTGCACTGGGGTGAATCACAGGGAAAAGGCTCGGTGTGGCACATTATGTAGAGCTACAAAGAGAGCAAATTTTCCCCTCAGACAATAATTAAGGTAAAGATGAATCAAGAGACTCACTTTGGTTTTAATTAGTGATTGTCAAATTGATTTTCTATAGCTCTGGACTTTCAGATGGATTTTTTAATGACTGGACTCTTTGCAAGATGCACTCTTCAGAAGAGACATATATTAAAGCTTGCAGGAAAACACCAGGAGCTGTGTCTCATAGAGTTATTGCATGTTCCTGGGGAAGAACTGAGGGAGAGTTTGGCAAGAGCCATTTCTTGTTCTCATAGGGGAATCTATCTTCCTTTGAGATGACAACATCCATTTTCCCAGGGAAATTCTATTTCTCTAGTGTTAAAGAAATTTTCTTGACAGCATATATGATGCAAAAAGGCATCAGGGGAACGCTGCCTGGTTGCCTCTGCCTTCTCTCCCTTGCAAGAGCACAATATCATGTAGAATAAAACACTTGGGAGAGACAGTGACCAGGTGGAGGGGAGAGTGACAGCCCAGTGTAACGCAGTGATAAAGACACAAACTGGGGATGCAAACAGGGAGATGAGGGAGAACAGGCCCACAGCAGCCCAGTGTGTTTCAGGATTTGCTATTTAAAAGGGAATGGTCCAGTGGGATTGCGTCAGACATGGAGAATATTTTGACCACGATATTAATTCCATTTGCAGTTCCCTCTGGTAATTTTTAGACCCAGTAAACCTGGCAGCTGTCGCGCCGGGGTGCTGAGCCAGCGGGCAGATGTCACAGCAAGGCCACTGTCTGTCCTCTCGAAAGGCCATGCAGGTTTGGGAAGATCCAGACACAGGGAGAAAGCCAAAGCTTGTGACCTTCTTTGGGCAAGACCAAAGACGCAGTGCTCCCTGCCCAGCGATGGTCGCACACATCTGCACGGCGCGGCCCGCCCCCCACCGGCCGCTTCGCCTGCGCGGCTCCCGGTGCCCTCACCGGTGCGAAGCGTGCTTCCCGGCCAGCGCCTGGCTGGGTGCCGTGCAACCGTGCGGCGCTCACAGCTGTGGGTCTTGTGCAAACAGTTTGCTTTGCTTTCTTCTTGACGAGAGCAAGTCAAACGGAAAAGCAGAGAAAGGAACTTGGCTAGTGTTGGTCAGAGCCATCACATTTTACTCTTCTCCAAAGATGTGTAACCATAAAACCAGTAATGTGTTTCCTGCATGCTGAGGATCTTCTTCCATTTGCACTGCCGCCTCCAGCATTAGCCAAATGTTTGGGGAGTAATTTTGTTCTAAGTCCACCCTCATTATTATTCAGACAATTTATGCCCTCCTGTTCACAAGGACTGCAATAACAAGAGCGGATGATAAGAAACCATTCTTCCGATAACGATTTAAATGGGAGTGTGTGGGATACCAGCGCTCTCTGCATCGCAATCCACCAATTGTTCTGATATACGCAGCCCTTGCAGTCACCTGGCACCAGCTTCTCAAACTGTTTTAAAAAATATGAAGGAAATGCACCCATTTTTTCCTCTAAGTATTTTTCTTGGGAATGATCAACACTTGGCAATTTCCCTCATTTAAGGAAAAGTGCAACACACCCATGCCCAGCATCCCTCCCTGCAAATAGGAAGGTCCTTACATATTAATTTGGTAGCTTTGATTTACCTCAGTGGAAGAAACTACATGTGAGAACGGAATTTAGTTCAAGAGAGGAAGGGTTCAGTTAATTGTCGACCAGCTGGAGCTGGGAAGGCTGGAGAGGACTTGCGAGCATCAGGTTGATCACCCCCACGAGAGTCCATCACCAGCTGTGAGACTCCCAACGGGAGCTGGTGCCCCTAAGCAGGGGACTGTGTGTGGGACCACTGCCACCCATGGGGTGGACGGGGCAAGGGGATCCTTGTCCAGACCAAAACCTGCAGGGATGAAAGGGAAGAGCCCCTCACTCCTCTCGCTCTCCAGGAGGGTTTCCCTCTCTCACATCCCCAGACGTGTGCTGCAGGGCACGGAGCATCCCCGGTACAGGGCTGCCCTGCTGCCGGAGCCCCGCTCTGCCGCCCTGGGATGGAAACACTCCTCCACAGGGTTTGGCATCTCCCTGCTCCGGCTGCACAGCACCGAGCGCCAGGCAGCCAGCACACTGGAGCTTCGCTCCGGCAGAGGGCACAGGAGTTAAAAAATTCAAAACAACAACAAAATAAGGACTACAAGTTAATAATAAGAACAATTATTGCTTTAAAATGTTCAGTGAAATCTCCACGCATATTTATTTTCCGTGCGTATCTACATACAACCTGAGCGAGTGTAAGAATTGAAGTCACCTGTGGTGCTGCGCAGGTGGAAATTGCCGTGTTGTTTTCCTCTCTGGAAAAGGTAATGCAGGTCTTCAGGAATCGCTGTCACTCTGTCCCTTGTATTTTTGCTCTACAGGGAAACCCATAAACATGTCACAACACTCACCAGGCTCCTGTGCTATTTTGTAACATGCTTTTTGTCCAGCCCCGGTCTCCCCACAGTCTGAGGAGAGCAATGCCTCCCGTGCTCGCTGCTGCGACGTGGAGAGCATTGTCTTCCCCCTGACCCTCCACCTAGTGCCTGCAGTTCACCCTGCCTGTGAGGGGAAACAAACATAAACCACAGTTTCTTTTACCATGGCATTTACAGAAAAGATCTTGAGTCATTTCTATAATGCTTGCTTATAAACCGATCTTTAGTTTTGTCTCGACCGTACTGCTACAGAGACAGCTTCTCCTGCCCTAAAGACGGCAATGGAAAAGGGTGCTGGTACTGCCTCTTGGGACTCATCTCTTCTGCTATCTTGTTTGCTTAAGCTACTCATGCTTCCAGATGCCAACAAGTACGAAAGAAGTTGTTTTTACCAAAGGAGAATGTTGCTTTCACCCTGAGTCCATCTGTGCTTACCTCCCGCTCTCACCAATGGCAGATCTTGAATTTCTGACAATACAGCGTCTACCAAATCTGCAAAACAGTAACAGAGCTAAAACAGCCCCAAGCAAACAGCACAGCCAGTGTCTGCCTTGCAGGTCCCCGAGATGGAGTGAAACTCCTGTGAAGTCCACCAGAGTGCCAAAAATTCTTTAAAAAAGTCGGTTTGGATGGTTTGAGCATTGGCCTCCTGTGAAGGGACACGTTTTGTCAGTGGTGTGTAAGGGCAGGCAGGGAGAACACGCATTTCTCTTTCAAATACAAACTTCTGACACTGTTTGTGCTGCCGCTGGGGAGAACATATTTTTATTCAGCTGCTGTAAGGAGCGGCCGTCTCCGGCTCAGCCGGCTCCTGATGGGTGACAACATTCCATGCAATCTAAAACTTGTTTTGTAAATCTGGCGCCACAGAACCATCAGATAAACAGCCAGGAAAACGGGAGCAGCGCCGTGGGGTGGCGCCATGACAGCCTCCCCACTACACAGCTCTGTGACCCCCAGCCCCGGCTGGTATTGAACCAAGAGGGGATGACTTTTGCTCTTTGCTGTTTGAGCTGGGGCTCTCAGGACAGCCCCGGGTGCCGGGCTGCCGCCCCCGTGCCGAGCACTGCCGTGTGGGGAGGGCAGGGGTGGTGGGGGCTTGCTAAAGACAAAGCAGGGAAAAATCTGTTCCTTTCTGACTTCGAGGGCTAATTTAGCCCCAGTGCCTTGTAACCATCTTCTGATGTTTAACTCACACCCAGTTGCTGAGCTGAGTCCATTAAATGCCTTTTCAGGGCTTGGCTGGTCGCTGCTGCTGTTCTGCTCCTTTCTAGAAGCCCCTTTATCAGGGGCTAACGAGCTCAGCCCAAACCAGCACAAGCTCTCAGGGCTGTGTTGGGTTCAGTTTCATGACAATTTAACCTAATTCATGCCGAGACTGCCACTGCTCCAGCCTTCCCCCTGCCCCCATCCAGCCCTGTCCCCCCTCTCGCTGACTCCATGATAAGACCCAGCTCAGCCCAGAGACCCGGGGGAGCGCGTAGACGTTGATCACTTCTTGGGTAGGGTTGTCCCAGTCACCCCTTGCACCCCTGGCTTCTCCTGGCACCAGGTCCCCGTGGAGGGGCAGCAGGGATGCCGGGAGTGCCAGGGCAGGAGGGCTGCAGCATCCCAGCCTAGATCGGCTCTAGCTGCCGTACAGCTGCAGCTTCAAGCATGAAAATCCATGTCTGCGGGCTCTTACATCCTCATTTTCTGCACTCTCTGAAACGGGTATGCTGTAGGTAAGCAGGAAAATAGGTCACTCTGTTGCTTCAGGTACTTGCGTTTGAAAACACAGCCAGTCAAGTAGATTAAAAGAGAAAATGAGGGAGGAAGGGGGGAAATTAGACCAGTGTGGTGAGGCACCATGAGCACCTTATCAACCAGTAATTTTATCTGTTATTTTATTGCTGGAGAAACTCTACCACAGTGATATTTGCAGCACAGATACATCTTGTCCATGTGAGCTTGTGTCCACAGAACCAACCAGATAAATAGAAATGGAGGAAATCTAAAAGACCCTGACTGCTTTGCCATGGCCAGGGATATTTCCGCAAAATGGGAGATTCGGCAGAGATTCACGGAGCTCGCTGTGGCCACGGCTGTTTCCGTGGGTTTGAGGAGTTCAGACACACAGGTGACTGACAATTGAACAGACCCCTAAGTCCGGGCGATATATTGTTAATCATACGAGTACCTAATACAAGTTGGACATCGATAAATGTCAAAGGTTCCTCCCAGGCCTCAGGTGTTGCAGGAAAAGCAATTTGCTACATAATGAGCGGAGGCGATGAAGCCCAACCTCCAGCAGGTTTGGTCCCCCCCAGCTGCAAGGAGCTGACAGCCCCACAGCCCCCGTCAGCCCCATCCCCGCCGGGCTGCACCGTGGTGGTCCCGGCACCCTCGTCATGGGCACGCTGTGCCTCCCCCCACAGCCCCCCGCTCCCCACAGCCAGCAAGGGCTGCGTCTCCCACTGGGGCTCTCAGCGCTTGCCTCTGTCAGAAAGTAATTTTTATTGCAGTATAGTAATTCTGCATATAGATATATTAGTTTCAATAGAAATCGTATTTAAAAGGTGACATCCCTCAGTGATTAGCTGTGGAATATCCATTACTGGAGCAGAAAGTGGAAAATGCAATGATAAGTTCCTTGAATGAGAGAATCTTGATAAATCCCAATCCTCGCTATTTGGCGTAATACCCACATAGTGGTTCCACACCTGCACCTGCACTGTTCTGCTGCTCTTATTTGGTTCTTGTTCTCTACCTTGATCATTTGGGCACCTGTTTGAAACAGATCTGCTTGCACAGGGCAAGCTGGCAGACCCCGCAGTGCCCCCGCGCAGCCAGAGCCCTGGCTCGGGCCAGGTGGGTACCCGAGATCTTCAATAGAGGCTGGTTCTTCTAAATGCACTGAGGAATTGCTGGGGCAGGGTCAGCATCCCAGTGCCCCGACTTTTCAGAAAGTTGTCCCTTGTCCTGATGCATTGTTTTAATACGGTACAAACAGTTCTTGACCATATGAATGACAAGAAGAAAAACAAATTATCAAAATACTGGTGGGCTGCCTCCAAACTCACTCTGAACCCAAGACTTCCATGCTCACGCACCCTTGGAGAGATGAAACAGAGCCGTACAAGAAACAGAATATTTCATATGTTTTTTCTGACCTACCGCTGTCACATTTCTGCCTCAAATTCCCCCAAAATAACAGATATTCAACCTCCTTTTCTAAGGGGACATTTCAGATTTTACCTGCTGGGGAATTACAAAGGATGTACGCTCAATGCATGTAAAAAAGATAATAAAAATATTTCATCATAACTGTATTTTAATCAATCATATAATAAAAAGGAGGCAACAGGAATAAGGGCCTCACTGTGCCAAGCACTGTACAAAATAGGGCGTTTTATCAGCTCCAGTAACTCCAGCATTTTAATTAGCAACACAGTCAGCACAGGTTGCTGTGGGCTTCGTGCAGCTGAGTGCTGAGTATCTAAAACTGACCCTCTGTGGCTGCAGCACACCTCAGCATCTGAAGTATTAGCACAGACTACGTGTAAATAAAAAGAAAAAAGAAAAATAAAATATCTCTTTGGCAGGGGAGTCAGCTGGCTGGTGCGTAGGTGTCTCTTCCCATGCGGCGTGGGGAGCAGCAGATGCTGCTGTCCCAGACTCACGCGGTGCCTGAGACACGGCTGGTACTCGGTGTCCAAGTGCCTGCTCAGTCCTCACTCTGCGCTTCCCCATCCCGTCGCACTTCCCCCTACATACTCCCCAACCAGGTTTTCTCAGTCCTTTTCTTTTTCATTTTTCCTTACTGGTGGCATTTGCTTTTCTGCTCTGTCAATACCTTTCTGTTCACTTTTCTCCAGGAAGATCAATGCAGCTGAAGAAGGGCAGGTTACTTAATTGACAGCCATAAATTCAAATGAGCTCAGCTTAAAAATCACTGTGTCCAGTTCTACAAAACAGGCAACCTCATCCTCACATCTCCTTCTGACAAGCCTCCTTTGCAGAGCAGAAGGGGTTTAAGGCACAGGCTCAAAATGACATATGCATACCTGAAACCAGCCCGGCCAGTGAGGGACAGAGCATCCCCAACCACAGCCAGTAATCCTTGACTTTTCAGACAAATATTTAAATCTCAACAGTTAGAAGGTAACTGTGATTCCTTGAGAAGGGTTACATTTTAAAGGGACAAGTCACAATTGGAGTGTCCCTGTAAGCACTACTACATTGCAAAATTATCATTAGTGTACATGAGGAAAGTATTGTCTTTTCAAGTATCCAAATGTTGGGTTGGATTTTCTCTTAATGGTCATTAATATTTCTTACTGCGTTGTGTGCAATATTACCATAGTCATCGGTCTGTGCTACTGTTGTGCCACTGCCAGATTATGGACTCTTTAATAATTCAGATTTATTTGCTGTGGTTCCTCTTGACCAAACAGGAAAGATGCTCTAACCAAGTAATTGGGTATGAAGTTTAACTATTCTGTATTTATTGTTCTTTAATTACACCTGAATGTTTAAAAGGTGTGTTCTGTCTACTCTATTCTACTCTCTGCTGTTCTATATTATTTCAAACTTCTACTCTCATAATGATGGCTTATTATTTTATAAAAGCTCACACCCTTCTCAGGATAATGAGACATATTCTTGTCTTTCAAACTCTCATTGCTGTGCACTGTTTTTTTAATTGATAACTTTTTGATATGTATTTATTTGCATACTTTCATGCCATGTGAATGATCTGTGTTATTTTTACTTTAAATACCTAGTTTATAATAAGCATAATGAGAAGGACATGCAGTTATATACAAACGCACATATAACTCAAATGTGCTGTAATGCATACTATAATGAAAATGTGTTCTACAAATGGCCTGCTAACAGCAGTGACCTATTTCCTTCAACTTTCATAAGGCAGAAATAATCTTCTATTTGAGAAATAATTGACTCAACTGTCTGTAAACAGACATTTCAATGACATTCCAGAAATTGCTTAATTGAAGCTTTTTTACACTGTTCTTAAGTCTGGAAAATCCACTTTTGCATGAACCTGCACTCACAATTTTGAGACCTAAGCTACAAGGTGCTACAGTTATTTATATTATCTGGAGCCAACAGCCATCTGACCTTTTCTCTAAATCCATACCCCAGATACCCTCCTGGAACTGTGTAATAATTTCTGAACGGTGGAATCTGATAAAGCATTTTGCAGAACCAGGTTTACCATGGAAAGATACACAGTGACCCTGGGGAAATTTCCTTCCTCAGAGATCTGGCTGGCAAGAGTGCTGCCATGAGATGTGCAACCTACACGGTGACCTGAGACATGCTATGAGCGGAGCTGAGGAGTGGGGCAGTGGTGTCTCTGTTCACATCCAGCCAGCCTGCAGTTGTGTGGGCACACGGTAATCCCCGCAGCAGGCATGC
>NW_009661375.1:641845-664107 GCF_000708025.1 Charadrius vociferus | reverse complement strand
GAAAACACCCCCAAAACAAGACAGCTCTCTCCTTCCTTGGATGTGGAAAGCTTCTCCCATCTCCGCAGAAGGGATGTGCCAGGGGAAACAGACCTGACCTGCAGAGCAGAACCGCTTAGTTTAGCAGCTGCTCTTTAAACTACATTTGTGCAAAGGAAATTACCTTTTGTAGGGACACGGAATTGATGCTCTGCAAAGAGATGCTGCCTAAATGTAAGATGCCTGTGGTGATGCTATGCCACGGTGAGGATCCTGCCAGATGAACTGTGTCTCCACTTGCCATGTCTGCTTGTCTACAAGAGGCTCCCAAACACAGATCGCAGTTGTACACGCTGCCGAGGGGCCGGCATGCCTCTTGCAGCATCAGCACCAGGCATGGCACCCACCAGGACACTGGAGAGCTGTTGCAGAGCAACCGGCGAGCTCAGATTGTCACTATTGTCCTTCCCACACACCTTGAGATTTTATAGCTGGGATTTTCCCAACAGGTCTGACAAATGGCAATGGGCTGCTCTTGAACTGTGCTAAGATGGACCATTTAGTCCTTGTTTAGAGTTGGATATGGTGCAAGTTGATAGTGAGGAGTGGTGGTGTCATGATGCAGCTTAGCCATTTTCTAGACATTCTCTTTCGGTTTATCAGCTCTTCTCTGTATTTCCACACATGGCACTTCTATCCCATCCTATCCTGTCCTATCCCATCCTATCCTATCCTACCCTATCCTATCCTATCCTATCCTATCCTATCCTATCCTATCCTATCCTATCCTATCCTCATCAATTTGTTAGTCAGATATTTATCACAAGCAGAATCAAAGCCTTCATTTTCCATCTGAAAATCCTCGTGAGCTTCACAGTGGTGCTGAGATTCGCCAAGAGCCCTGGAGGGTCGGTGTTCCTGCTGCCTCTCAGCGCTGGTGGGGCAGCATCCTGGACGGCCCCCACTGTGCCGCCTGCTGCTTCGCTCGCTGAGGCTGTGTGGAGAGCTAGCTGCTGCTGGAAATGAAAACGTGAAAATGTAAAAAGTGACAAAATTAATGGAGCTCATTAAACCTAGGAACTTCACAACTGCATTTCAGTGTCAGCTGAGAGTTGGTGGAGCTGGTCCCCCTGGGAGCTGTGGGAGGCTGTGCACAGCCAATGGAGAGCCCAGGGCTGATGGAGAGCTCAGGGCTGATGGAGACCCCAGGGCTGCCAAGGTGCAACCAGAGAAGCGGCAAGGCATGAGCTGGTGACAGCCGCCCTGCCTGCAGCAGCCGATAAGCTCAGCAGGGCAGCACCACAGCCCAGCACCTCTCCACTCCGGGATTGTGCAGAGAAGCGGGGACAGAGCAGCCTGCCAGCTCCTGCAGAGGTACCACCACACGGGCTGGTTGGGATGGCTGCACGTCCCCTGGCTGTGTGCTTGCGAGGGGCAGTAGGAGAAGGAGCTATTGCCCTTCTTCCAGCACCCTGCGAACCCACTGGGACTGGCAGCAAACGGGACCCAGGGCAGGGAGCCCGGGGAAAATGGAACAGCAGGGAGGTGCTCCGCTGAATTCAAACCACCTATTTATTGAATGCCCGATTTCCTTTGAATTCACAAAAGGCACAGTGTAAGGCTGTGCACAATCAGCTCTTTCTATTGCATTATTTATTATTCATCGCCTCTCCAGGGGACTGAAGATGCTAAATGTGTCAGGCTAGCACTTTGTAGGACACGAGAAGCATTTTGTCATTGAAGATATTCTCACTCTCCTTCCCTTGAAGATGATCACATTTAGAGGAAAAGTTCCAGTAACAGGAAGACCAGTAACCAGGATTACCTCAAGTAACACAGGACACATCTCTACAAACATGTTTTCTGCAAAAATGAGTTACATTCTTGATTTACTACCCTGGAAAGAACAAACCTGGCAAGACCTCATGCCTTACAACTTACATTAAAAGGCCCTTGTTACCCTTTATTGCCATATTCCCTTTCCCCATTCTGTACATTTGCTATAAGCCCTACATCACAGGGCAGCGCACAGCGTGCGAGACATATCGGACAGTGGCAGTTTGATCACAGGTGAGCAGTGCTATACTGTCTTCTTCCAAACGTGATGGGGTCTCCAGGCAGTGCCAGAGCCCCCCATGCTCGTGCGCACCCTCCTGCTGCAAGACCAGCTGCTGTCCCAGCACTCCCAGTTTGTACCCAGGGCCTGGCTGGAATAACTCAGGTCCTTGCCTAACTGCCTCCTGCAGCATCGAGCTCAGGGGGCTGCGTTTTGTCTGCGATGGGTGATTGCTTAGGTCACTGACTCATGCCAGAGCAACGGGAATCACAAAAGCTGACACTTCTCCCTAGAAAAGTGGTCTGAGGTGATGCGAGTAACTATCTGATAATATACCTACTGCTTGTGCCACCAGTGCTACTAAAACCAATCAGTGTTGGTGGTACGCCTAAATACACGGATTAATATTACAGTTTGGTAGCAGTGAACATGCCTTCTGGGGAGAGGTTTTTACCTCTGTGAGGTAAGCTGATCTTTGAGAAAGCTGACAACTAAATGTGATGTTCTTGATCTTGGATTTTCAAAATCCAGTTGATCCACTTTCCACATGGAAAGCTCTTGTGGGTCCCAGGCAAAACTCCAGTTGAAATGGAAAGTGCCCACTGGCTATGCAAGCAGGAAGCAGTGAGTCTCGGCAGGGATGTGTGGCACCAGGGAGAGCAGTGCCATGCCCAAGTCTTACATCTTTTGTAAATGAAACTGAAAAATTGGGAAGTTACAGAAAAGACCCGGAAAAAAATAATTTGGAGATGAATGAAATGCCTGACAGTATAAATCTGAAGAGCTCAATATAATAAAAGTATCAGAAAAAGACCATGGTGTGACTTGATCACTGTGGCATGCCATCAAAGGAGAAAAATCCTATTTACTGATCCAATCCTTACCCTAGCTGGGAAAGGCGTAACAAGAAGCAACACCTGACAGCTGAAACGTGAATCAGGCTTTGTCACTGCACAGGTGATCCATCAGTGGAAGCCTTCGCCGCCCCTGAGAGCCCAGCTCTGCAATGGCACAGGACAAGCCCTCGTGTTCAGAGCAGGAGTCGCTGGGTGCCATTCTCTGCCTGGCGTCACGGGAGAGGCCAAGCCAGGCGATCTAACAGACCTGCAGACCCTCCGGTGTATTGATCTTTAGTACTTTCCCTTCAGCTTTTGCTGGTTTCTTTCTTCAGAAAGGCAGTTGTTTACCTCACTTGATTTCTTGACCTCCTTTGGACTTCTGCCTTTCACCACTTCCTTAATTAATTTTATACGGCAGCATCAAAAATTTACCTCTGCTATGACACGCGTTAGTGACATCTGCTAGACACCTGGGACATGCTGCGGTTTGTTCCTTGCACCCTGAGCTGCACACAGAGGATGTTTTCTCCAGTGCACGTACGTACGCGGAGGAGAGGAGTCTTCCCTTTTAAGGAGCATCCCTCCCCGCCTCCAGCTGCCAGCACTCAGCCACATCAGCACACGGAGCAAAACCTGAGACTCCAAAACTCCCCTCTCCACAAAACATACATAGGAATCACAAAGTATTTGAAAGTCGCTTTAGAAGAGTTTAGCAGGAGTTAATATTTTCTGATCAAGTCAATAAGCGTTTGTGGGGTTGGTTCTCCTGCCGTTCCTTTCCCAAGCAAGGCACCAAGAGCCATGTGGGGGGATGACAATTCTTGCCACGCTTCTGGGCAGGGGTCCTTGCAAACCATAGACTCGTCTAGGTTGGAAGGGACCTTTAAGAGCATCAAGTCCAACCATCAACCCAACACTGCCAAACCCACCACTAAACCATGTTCTTCAGCACCACATCTGCCCATGTTAGACAGAGATGAAGAGAGTGGTGCCAGGCGGGCACTGGTGGGTTTGCCTGCCTGCCGTGTAACGCCTCACCGGTAGTTACATGGAGCTAACAACTTCTCCAGTCTCAGGTGATCACCTCGTCTTTGCTGCTCGCTGCCTCCTTCACTCCATGTGGCACAAGAAATGCTCAGGTAAATGTAGGTCAATAGTCCCAGCTCAGGCTCAAGCAAATGAGCCGCTACTGAAAGCAAACCTACCTGCTTCCACCTCACTCTGCCGAACCAGCCCGTGTTTTGGAAATGCCCCTGTGCGCTGCATTGCGGCCGGGGATGAGGGAACCGCGGGGATGAGCCTAGGGAGCCCAGCACGGCGCTCACCCCAGGCCCGCCTCAGCACAGCCCGCACCTGCCCCGCGGCTCCGCGGGGCTGCGGCACAGCCACAGGGTGCCCGAAACGAGGTGCTGTGACTCTGCTAAATCTACATCCAGGCTGTTTAAACTGTGATCGGGAACAAAGTCTTTCTCCTTCTCCCCCAGCCCCCTTTAAAGCAGACATTGTTGATTTAATTTCTTCTTTAAGTTGATTATTGATTTTAATTTCTGTGTCATTCGTCATTTTCCAAAATGTTATGATTTATGTTTTTTCAGAAAAATGTAGCTACTTTTCAGAAAGTCTTTTTTTTTTAAGGGAACATGAGTGACAGATGTAGTTTTAACATTTTTCCTTTAGTGTCATAGCAAAATTCATAGCTAGGTATAGACCATACAAAATCAAACTCAGCTTGATTTGCTGCTGTGAAATAATGTTTTATTTGTGAAAGAAATGGGTAAAGCATAAAATCTCTGAATTAATTCCAGGAAAACACCTTAGCTATTGCAGTAACATAGCATATTTTTGTGGCTCCAGAAGATTCAAGACACTTCAGGCTCTTGCACAAAAGGTTATTTTCTCTCCATTTCACAGATACGTGAGGGGAAGAATAAACAGAATTATTTACACATATCCCACTTTAAAATAGCTATAGTTCTATGAGGACCAAATTTGGCAAAAATAAAAAAAAATAAAAAAAAAAAAGAAACTTGCACCTCTTCAACTTGTATTTTCATGGTTATTGCTGATGCTTCCCAGAAAGGCCCCTCTGGAGCACTGCACCGACTCAGTGTGCACCGCGGGTCTCTTTGTACCGGGGCAGCTCAGTGTCCTCGGCACTGCTAAGTCACCAAGAATATTTATACATCTTTTCCTGTGCTTGGACTAGCAGGGTTTCATAACGTTTGGCAAAAATTTAGAAATAAAACCAAAGTTGGTGGCACTTGGCTGTCCAGCCCCCCGTGGTCCGCGGAGCGGGGAAGGCGTGGGGGGATGCAGGGACCACGGCTCCTCCTTAGCGCAGGGGCCGCTGGAGACCCTCTGGCACCCACGCTCTCTCCCGTCTGGGCTCAAGCCCAGGCAACGGCTTAGGCGATGCAGGTGTAGGCATGAGGGTAACTGCTCCAGACAGGCTGGTCTGGCGGTTTTAGTGCTCTCTGACATTTTGCCTTCCGGGTCAGGTGGGTGGCATGGCTGTCTGCAGCCCTGGTGGTTTTCCTGCAGACCCGCTGTTTCCAGTGTGACATATTTTCAGGTGAGACACGAAAATAAAATGGAAAGCTCATACTGGCAATGTCAAAGCCCCGTCCCCAGAGCATCCATCCGCCCTGCATCGCGCCCAGCACCGGCAGGGCTCGGGCAGCCCCCCAGAGAGCCTGCGGTGAGGGCAGCGAGGGCACAGCGGGCATGTGAGCAGGTCAGGGATGGCAGCAGAGGACCACCCATGTGTGCATCACCCACCCCACCACTGACTTTTACGGGACCCGGCTTTCTTTCCGAAACTCCACAACTGCGATTTCTACAGTGCGTTCATTTAAGAAAAATGGAGGCAATGCCTTAATTGTTGCCACTTCTGACCCGTTTCCCCAGTCCCGCAGCATCCCCAGGAGCAGAGTGGGCATGTGAGACATGCGTGCTGCCCGAACCCCCTATGGTTTCCCCCCAGGCCACTGGGTTTCCATGCCCATTGGAAAGAGGCAGCAGCTGGATGCGTCTGATGGCCCCATAACCTGATTCAGCCCCGCTGTGCTGCCGGGGTGCTCGGGGTGGTAGGGGTGCAGCGGGCAGACAAGCCAGCAGCTCGCTGCAGCCCGGGTGCTGCTGTTTTTCTGCACAACGTGTCTGTCCCTGACCCCCGCCCATGGCAGGGGGCAACAGACCTCAGCTGACGGCCCATTCTAGGGGGCTCTCCAGGACAGTCTCACAGAGGCAGGTAGCTTGGGCGTTTGAGGTAAGGTTCAGGAAACACCCGGATTCATGGTTCTTGTGCTGTTTCTATCTCTCCGAGGCACAGCTGTTCCCCGCTCGGGGAGGCTGCGGGTGGAAATCCCTTTGGGCACAAAGGCAGCGTAACTGCCTGGCGCACCAACGGGCACTGGGACATCGGTGCCACGGCCACAGCACGTTTGCACCTGCCTTTTCCAGCTACTACAGCAGCACTTGTGGAGGTTTGTAACAGAAATACTGATGTTGGTTTGGACGGAGCCTGAAATGCACATGAGCCCTGGGAGGAACAGCAGGACAAGAGCTGTTGCCTTCCAACGAGTATAAAGGTCTGTCCAAAACTGGGTTTCTTGTTGCCAGTCCAGAGGAACCCCAAAGATGTAGTGCAGATGGGACAGTGTCCCTTGTCCCCTTTGTCACACTGGAGAACCTTGCACGACCACTTGGATGCGCACATCTGGTGCCTGTGAGGGTGTGTTGGAGGGAATGCACAAAATGAACTTGCTGAAGAACTATATCGGTAAAGCTCGTTTTCCCCTTCTGTGAGATCACAGAATCATGCAACCATAGAATCATCTAGGTAGGAAGGGACCTTTAATATCATCAGGTCCAATCGTTAACCTGGCACTGCCAAGTCCACCACTAAACCATGTCCCTAAGCAAGATCTGACATTGAGTTTTATGACACTTGGAATTTGCCTGCACTTGGAGCTGGTTGATGGTGACAAAGCGGCTCTGAAGCTGTTCTAGCCCGTGATGGGTTTGGGGCAGGGACCTGGCTTAAACCAAACCTTTGGTGCAACATTGTGGGGCAGTGGCTGTGAAGCACAGTAGGATGGCAAAATTTTGAAGAAATGTTGCTTCTACCTGACACCTTCTCGCATTTCTAATCGCCGCCTGCCCCGGCTGCCGGCAGCCCCAGCGGGGGCTCAGGACGAGGGGTTGGGCCACCGGCCTCACCGCCTCCTCTCGTCCCACACCACATCTGCTTCGAGCTCCCTCCTGCAACAGTCCCTTCCCACCTCCTAAAGACTTCTCCAGCAGTGACATCTGGTCACTGTTAGACCTTTTTATCACATGAATTTGTTCAGCTCCTCTGTGATGAGGATTTGTACTCCGGCAGCTATGGCAGCATATGGTGGTGATTTCCCAGCCCACCCAGGGCTGTGTGACAAACACACTGCCTCGTGTTTCTTTTAAGCTTAGGCCAGCAAGTTTCCTTGGATGTCTTCCGTTGTGAGAAATGTTCAATAAACACCTGCCACGTGCCCTGTGCATGTCACCCTGCACTTGCTGATGGCCATCCACAGCCCAGGCTGGCAGCTGCAGCAACGGGACTGCAACCACGTCAGCCTCCCGTGCACACGAGTGGACACATGTGCACATGCCACCACCCACACGCATGATCAGTCATGGGGACGCTTGTCCCTCCTCTGTGAGCTCTCACAGACCCCTTTCTCTCTGGAGCCATCACCTCAGTAAGCTGCTTAACATTTTCTGCTAAAATAATAATGGCACTCCAGAAGGGGCACTAGCTGAGCGGCGTTGTCCCTGAGCTGCAGACCCAGGGGAGGTGTCCCCAGGCACTGGGGAGGCGATTGGCCACTTGGCTGCTGTGCCGTGGGCTACCTCTGTGCCAGGCCAATTTTAAAGAGCCCAGGCTTCAAGGGGATGCGCAAAGCAATAACAAAAGCAATCTGCTGGTTCCACGCACTGCTCTGTTATGCAGTGCAGAGATGGATTCAGAGATTGAAGAGAAAGAAGTAAAGTGAGGAAAATAAAACTAAGTGAAAAAACACGCTGGTCTGCTGACACCTTGAAGCTTTCAGAAGTGCTTTGTAAAAGCAGTCTTGTTAGTCACGTTCCCTCAGAAGTCCAGCATCACTCATACCTCTAAATGTGAATGAACTGAGGAGCTTCAAGGGGGAAAAGGAACAGGACCGACCGTAATGTGATTTGTTTTACACAGTGGGTGGTAAAACCCTGGTGGCAAGGGACATCAGAGTACTCTGCAGTTCTTTCATTGACCTTGGTTTATTCCTGGAAAGGAACACACCTTCCCTCCTTCCAAAAGGGTGTTTCCTTTCAACAGAAGAATAGTGGATGTCAAGACATATTAAACCATAGCATTGCCATGAGATAAATATAGATGTGGTGGGAGGACACCCAGTTTTATTTTCATTGCTGTTCAACGTTTGTGTTTGTGAGGAGCGGCAGCTTGAGGAGCAGAAGGCTCCTGCAGGGGCAGGTACACTGCGCCTGCGCCTGCTCCTGGCAACGCTCAGACCTCCAACTCAGCCACGTTCTTCTGGTCCTACGGATGTATTTTTGCACGTGCCATTTGGCATGGTGGGATCAACCCATCAAAAACAAAAGGAAGAGGCATTGCCTCAGCCCCAATGGCTGAAAGTTATACATAAATATCCATGAAAATGAGAAATACTACATTAATTATAATAGTGATAAAACACAATAATGTGCCGAATTGCCCATTTTTTACATACTCAGATTAGGAGAGATGCCTTTCTACAAAATGCTTCTTAGGCAAACACACATTTTGAGATTGCAAGCAATGTGCATATTTTGTGACAGGCACCGTCAGTTTAATATTTTTGAAGTTTGCCTTTAGTTAGCTTGTATTGTTCTATCTGTTTTGTTCTGTCTTGTTCACAGACATCTGCGCATTAATGGGTTTTCCTGTTTCCCTGATGAAATAAGTATTTTGGTGTCACAATATTCCTACTCTCAACATCTCCTTGTCCATTACTGTGCCAGTCCTTGCTGATGGGAATTAATAATAGCTCTGCTATAATTCAGTCTGAACCTAACTGTGGTGCACTGAGACACTACTGCTTTTAGAAACTGCCACGAGCGAGCATTATTCCATATATCCTGATATTCTTGATGAGAGTAAATTAATTTTCTTAGCAAACAGGAAAGCTTTAAGGTAACCGGGTAACATTAGAGGACCTCTACTTCAAGGAAATTAGTACTAATGATTTTTTGGGGGGAAACAGGAAGAAATCTCTTCTTAATCAACAACCAAATCCAGCAATTTTTAGCAATGATGTATAGAGTCAACCTTTTCTTCAGCAGACTAGTCATGCCATACTTAATCGCATTCTTGCTCTTTAACCAAAATGTGGTTACCTTACCATTGACTGCGTTCAGAATGACTGGAAAGGCAGAATTGAATGTGTTTGTTAAAAATAAAATAAAAAATACCAGAGTTTGATCACCTCTAAGCCAAGGTGAAAGCTTGTCAAGAGCAGCAGAGTGAAAGAGCAGGATTAGTTGGTGATAATTTAGACTTGAGTTTTCTTTCCTCCAGCCTCCATAACACAAGTGGCAGTGCTTCCCGCTGAAATGATCACCGCAGCCTCTGCAGCACGTCACCCAGTGGGATTGTCCTTGTGGTCTTAATGGGTGTGTGCCCACCTCTGGGTGTGTAAAGAGGTCTCACACACACGGAGGCTGCCGGAACAGCACAGGAGGAACCCCGCTTGCATGCTGAGGAGTTTGCATCCTGACCCATGCCAGGAACTATTTTTATCCACAGGAAAAGCAAAATGACACAGAAATACGGATCTAGAGAGCTGCCCCAGCACCACCAGACTGATGATGGTCCAGGTAGTCCACATCCTCTGGGAGGTCGCCTGCACGGAGTACCTCTGAGGAAGCGTCAGGTAACCATGGCAATAGACAAATACAGAATAATCCCAGACAAGCAAACCTTTAGCCCTTGCCTGAGAGGATGTGCTGTTTAGAGAGATTTAAGGTGTGTGTAAGAAAGGCTTAAAAGCTTCTGGTCACTGGGTGCTGTATTGGACCTGTTGGACCTGTCTTTAATTGGTATTCTTGCTAACTGACTGGTTTTCTTGTTACCTCTTTTGTCTTTGAAGTCCTTTCTGATCATCTGTTTTTTCCTCGATAAGCAGCTTCATTACCTTTGCAAAATAGGCTGCTGCCTCTTCTCTTCCCCCTCTCCTCGTAGTCCTCCGTGCTGCATGCCCTGCATTCAGGTCCTCCTGGAGGCTTGTCCAGCAGCCCCCAGCACCGCCGCTGCCCCCGGCCAAGGGTCGGTGCTGCCCTTGAACCCTGCCCTCGGGGACCACTTGGCTCACAGCCCACTTTAGCTTTCCACCCAAAACAATCTTCTTTTAGCAGTATTGTGGTGGACCTGGTCAAAGACTTTACATGAATTATATCAACGAGTGACATGTTCCCTTTTCTAAGAGTTCACTGAAATACTCAGGTGGTTCTGATAGATTGATTGCAAGCCATTGACCTCTGCAGGAGTATTTTGTTGTCTTCCAGCTGCTTTTGTAATTATTCTGTAAGTAACACAGACCGTTTATTATCTCTATTGGTAGCTCTCATTTAGGTCAATTTGGAGTGTTCCAAGGTAAAACCTTATGACACCATAGCTCTCTTCATTACTGAGAAGTTTTTTAACCATTAGCTGTCATTTATTACCTCTCAGCTCTGTGGAAGACTACATGCCTTTCAGTGACAATGTCCATATTTTTATTAGTAGTTTAAGTTAAGTAGTTCTTACAACTCCTAGACCTCTTGCTCTGATATGAACCAAATTTTGGACTGAGATAGCTGGAAAAAACAAGACACTTCATTTGTAAATATATATTTCGTAGAGTAATTTCCATTGGGTTTGCTTTGAAACAACATTGGGGCCAGAGAGCCACCAGTCTTCACAGTGTAATCTGGAACTGCTGAACGGGAAACTGAGAGAAAGTCTCTTTAGTTTGATGGTGATTCATTGCCATAACACACCACCCAAAACTTTTGAGAAAAATTCAAGGAAAAAAAAAAAAAAAAAGGAGGGGAAAGCAAACAAACAAAAATGCTAAGTGCTTCACATGCAAAGTACCGAGAAAAACTTTGGTTTAGTGGCATCTTTTAGTACCTCTCCTTTTGGTGACAGGGATATCCCCTCCCTGCCGCTAGTGATGTTATAGACCTCCTCTACACCCACCATCAGGCTAGGGGCTGGGCGCCCCGCTCAGCCTGGCGGCAGGGCTGTCCCGGACCTTTGCCGGGCTGCTGCTGGGCTTTGTACCCCTGTGCCATCGATGGCAGAAACCAGAAGATGCAACCATGCCAGATTTAAACCGTGCTGAAATGATTTTCCATCTTATTTTTTCAGCTGTTTCACTAACGTTCATAACTATTTCTTTTAACTCCCAAGACCTTGTTCCCAAATCCCTCACAACATATGGAAATGAGGTTGTTTTTCCCTGCAAGTACATTTTGACTGCGCATCTACATTTTTCTAGTCGACTTGAATAAAATTTGCAGTTTCAGTACCTATTGACTCCTATTTGAAAGTCCTTCTGCATCTCTTCACAGCTCATCTCTGTCTCTGCGCCCTCTGTCTCTAATCATCAGTCTGTTATCACGTCGTTCACTCTTGTTTCATTTCATCTATGGATATCTTGAATTCCTCATGCCTTAGCACAGATCTCTGGGAGATCTGAGCGAAGATTTTTCTTTTCCACCTGAAACTTGTTTTTCTCCCTCCACACTCCGTCCTGTCTTTAGGCAGTTCTTTATCTAAGCAGAGGCCTTTCTTCTCATGCTGTGGCTACTTAATTTCTTTAGGATCCTTTGGTCAGTGCCTCGTTAAACACCCTGAGGAAATCCAGGCATGTTCTATCAGCTCGCTCGCCCATGCCCATGCACTTGTTGACTTGTAAAGAGTCCCAGTGGCCAAGATGTACCTTTATAAAAATGGGTTTATTTCTCTCCTTGCATGTCACAGGTGCCTGTGAGCCTTTTCATCCTGGTTTTTATCATCATTTTTATTAACATGACTCGGCAAACCCTCAGCTTACATGTCTGCAGTCCGGCAGATCTCAAACAGAGACCTTTCAGAACTGGGTGTTGCAGCAGCCAGTTGCCAAAGCCTCAGTGCTCTGGTGGGTTTAAAACAGTTCAGCTCAGCTATCAGGTTTGATGTGGGCACTATCTGAGTTCCCAGCACGACCACTGAGGAGTGATTACAGTGGCATATGTATTTATAACAGCTCCTACGTGAAAACAGAATACTTTTTCATTTTTCCATCAGACTTCTGGTTATGTTTATTCTCCAATATTAATGCTTTACTATAGCACTGATTTGCAATTTCATTGAACTGGCTGCCTTTAACAGCCAGCATTTGCATGAATTCCCTGCATCAATATCCATTTTTTTATATATATAATAAAGTAAACCACACTGAAAGATCATCTTAACTTTATTTACTGTGACCATTCTATAATATTTAGATCTGCTAAAATCCTTAGGGCATTTTAATTGTCTTATCATTATTCAGCCAAAGCACCAGATACCCTTTCCAAAGACCATGTGCACAGATGAATTTGCAGAATTTAGCTTGAATTATACTGAGTATTCAATCTGCTAAAGGATAGTTCTAACTGCCAATAATTTTCTTTTTTTGAAAAATAGTATTTTCAAAGTAACAACTGATGTCCTCTATAATGGAAAGTTTGTGACTATTTATTATTATTTTAGTTTGGTCTTTTTATACCCCCTTTCAATGGGAAACTATATTCCTTACTTGATTTTGCTGGTAAATTTTTCAGTGAAACACAGTGGTCGTGGCTGTGTTACTGCCCAAATAAATCCCAGTAAAACCATTGGGGAAGGGACTCAGTTACAGAGCACAAATCTATCTTTCTTTCTTCGTCTCCTTCTTTTAACCATCTGAACATATTCTATATATTTTATTTAACAGATTTCATTACTATTTTTTTTCTGTACTGCTGGATGGTGAAAAGACCAAGAGGCACTTGATAAGGCAAAACAAAGCAAGTAGGTTTCCTCAGTGAGGTCCTTCAGCACCCATGCATTACAGATTTTGCTGCAAAGTACCATGAGGATTTTGAAAAACATCTTATGGGACACAGGAGTGGGCTACGCTCTTGCTCTGTGGCTGGGATTTTCCACCCTGCCCATCTAATGGCAGGCTCTTCTTGGCATTCAGTCCTGCAGTCGGAAAACCCTTGCATTTCCTACAGAAGCAGCGTTCATGGTGAGGCTGGACAAGGAGCAGCCCGAGGTTTCAGACCACTGCTCCTGTGGGACGTCTGCCCCGAACATCTCTCCCAGAAGATGTGGGGAAGAAGTGAGGTTACCCCCTGGATCGCTTACTCAAAGGTTCAGTCACTCTCACTGGTATAACACGTTATTTTTCCTAATCTGAATTCTCTGACTCAGCATTCATCTGTCAGTGTTACATCCTTCACTCCTAAATCCACATCCATTCTGTTCTTCAGGCCGGCTTTCCCCAGTCCCATAGCAGCCTGCACTTCCCGCCCTTATTTACATCTCCCGGCGCGCAGGAGCCCGGTGAGCTCTGCTGGGCTCATCCCGCAGGAGAGCCTGGCCCCGCGACGGCGAGAGTCTCCCTGCAGCGCGGGCTGTTCTGCACTCACTGCCCCCCGCGGGTTTCACACCACCCACAGACAACCAGGGAAAATGGTACGTGGTGTTAAGGAGACATTGGTTTCCAATGAACCCTGTGATTGGCCTATCGACTCTTAACTTTTAAGAACTTTCGATGAGCTGACCTTCAAATCCAAAAAGCATATGTTTTAATGAGAAAATGCATTGTTGTTTAGTCAGAGACATATTCTATAGGTCACTCTATTAAAAATATAGACATAAAACTTGGAAAGGTTTAAAATATATTATATTATGATTGTATGTCTATGGCTCTTTGCAGTTATTCTGAAGCAGTAGTCTTGTTAATTTATCTGTGTACTAAAACAGATAATGGTAACTGATTAACCCTACCCTAAATAATGCCAGTAAACTTGTATCTTTTCTAAATAAAGTTATTTCGTCCTTGCTAACAAAGCCAGGAATTTGGAGCTTATCAATTAGGGAAGCAATAAGCATCCATAGCGGTAAGGAAAAGAAAACATTTTAAATGGAAGGAGACATTAAAGTCATTTCTGCCTCATTTGCTGTGTTCTACGAAGACTGCATGCAGAAGAGAGAACAAGATAAAAATCAGTGAAACATTCTCAAAAGCAGTGTAAGGCTGTACAAAACAGGAGGAAAACGGAAAAACATGATTGAAGTGCTTCTGTGATCTTTTTCTTAAAAAAAACAAAAACAAAGGCACATTTTCTTACAAGGCCAGTCTATTCGCTATTGAACTTGGAGATTTCTGCCGTCGCAGCAGCCTTACGAGCGCTTGCTGCAGGTGTCCCGGAGAGCAGTGGTCCTGGCTGCCCAGGAGGCTGGTGGCTGCAGGACCGGCAGCGCCACCACTCTGAGAACCATTTCTGTCCCTCACAGCAGCGCAATGTCCCTGTTCCGTCACTGGCGGGTCTGGACGCACCCCTCTTTGGGAAGCAGTGTCTAAACCGGAGAGCAGAGAAACCCAATAACTTTAGTAGCAAACAGGGCTCAGGAGCTGCCGTTCCCGGTCAGCAAACTCTGACGGTGCGACTCATCGTGCCAGCCCGGCCGGCACCCGCTCCGTGCGGGAGGACTCTGGCCAGCAGGCATGCCAGCCCAAGCAGCGCTGCCCTTCAAGCCCTCTTGCCATCCAGCCCTCCCGGACTGCTGGAGCACACTGGGGTGGTTGCTGGCCGCATGGCCCGATGCCAGCTGCTCTTGGCACTGATGGGTAATTCTGCAGGAGGAAGCAATCCCATGGTGGTCCAGGAGAGCATCCTCCACAGGCTGACACAAAGTGTACCATTTCAATCTGAATGAAAATGTTCTCGCGGCACTGATAGCGATCCTTACATGCCGCTTTGTAAACTAAACGTAGATCAATGAATCACACTGCAAAAACAGAGAAAATGCCATGGATCCAAGCGTTCACCTCTCTTTGGGAGACCACCAAACCTCTTTTGGTGCTGCTCCCAAGCAGTTCAGGTGGACTAGCTGTTGCCCCAGCACTGGAAGCGTCCTGGTAAAGCTGGAACCAGCGGGACGGGCCATGCAGCCTCATGCGGCTGTGTCCGCAGGCAGCCTGGTGTGCCCCCCACCATCACACCCCCTTGGGCAGCTGCTGCCTCCCACGGCCAGCGAGTGTCCATGTATTCCTGCCTGACAGCCCAGAACCCCTTTGAGTTCCGCTCTACAGGGAAGAGGCTTTTTAAAAGTCAATTGGCTGCACGTTGACGTTCTTCAGTAACCGTCTCTCCCTGAGCACAGCGGCACTGCACTGACACGCTGCTCTGCATTAACTACTTTTATTTTAAGACTTCTTATGACAAAACATTAAAACGAGTTTTCTCCTGTATCTTTTTCCTGCTGTGTGAATCTGGGATTTGTGAGGTAGCTGTAACGTCATTATCAATGACTTCATAATTTATCTCAAGATAAGCGAAAGAAAAAGATTCCAGAATCACACAGGAACATCTATGGTGTTTTCTTAATTTCTCCAATATTCAAGAGAGAAATAGAAAAAAGTGTAAAATCAGCAAGGAAGATTTTACTATGCAATAAGCCTTCCCCAACTTACACAAAGATGAATTTGAACACTGAAGTTAAGCCTGGATTTACAGTACAAATGACAGTGGAGCAGCAATCATCGTCTGGATGAAGAGAGAACTGCTTTGTTCATCTAGCTCACGCGTGGTCAGTTGGGGATGGTTGTAGTAGCCTATTTATGTGAAGGCAATAATCCAAGTGAAGCTAAATCTGTGTAATTGATTTCATTATAAAACTAATTCCTAACTAGCACAGCTGTTGCAAGCATTTGCCTGTGATAGCACGTACCCAGACAACAAGGAGCGCGGGTGTCATCTGGTATGTGTGATGTGCTGCAGGACAGCCGTGCATGTTTTACAAAAGCACCACACAGTCCTGTAAATGTTAAAAGAGGCTCTATCAGTTGTAAACATGTTAAATTGGCTTTGTGGAATAGGTTTGGGCAATAGAGTGAAGTAGCAATGTGGACTCTCTGCCGTCACAACAGTCATTCTATCAAACCCTGAACTGCTGGATGTTGAGCCCAGGGTCCAATTGTCCCCCTGCTGCTGTTATTCTTCCAGTAAAAAGGGACGGGAAATGTCTGTTCTGCCCTGCAGCTCCACGTAACGGGGAAGAATACTGATGGGCAGCACTACGTTACTGCAGCAAGGAGCCCCTGAGAAGGGAGCAGCCCCACGGTGAGCCATGGCTTACTCCATCCTGGGGGACACATTGCCTGCCCTCCGGCTTGTGTGCGGTGCGGGAGCCTGGAGGGATGGAGACCCCCATCCTCCAGTGTTAAGCCAAAGGTGAGCATGCTGGAACCCTTCTGAATCATTTACAGCATTGGCTTTCCACGCAGAGACTCCTGAGACTGGTGGGGACCTCAGGGGAGGCACTGGGGGCTCTGCAATGCTGTTGTCGTCCCTATTCCTCAGACATGCGGTAGGACTTTAGCATTACTCACCAGAGAAGGTTACTGGCACTATATAGACTTAAACCTTTTAAAATGTTTTTAATGTCCTTTTGTTTTAAATCTTTCAATAATCTACAAGGCAATTTTATTGGTTTGTTCCTTTCATTTGTTTTGTTTTGCTTTGTTTTTTGATTTTGGAAGCATTATTTCTGGTATTTCAGTAATGTAGTCCCAGTTATAGCCATAAGTGCTCTTACTAACCAATGGTTTAGGATTAGAGTACTTGGACACTGAAACTAGCCATGATGCAAGAGTTTCCAGTCCTAGCTATTCAGTTGATAGAGTACTTTAATGATCTAAGTGCTCTCCTAAGTGCTGTCTTGGCACTGGTCAGTATCTGAAAATAACGACTCATCAGCCCCTGGAGCAATGCAATCCAGTCTTTGGTCATTCTCTTCCAGGCATCATTTCCATTTCTGATCCAGAACTTTACCGCCTTCATTGTTCTTCCTCAAGTATCTTTAGCAGACACTAGACTCAATGCTATAACACACAGCCAAAGGCAGCCAATCATCTCACTCAAAAGCACTGACAGAGATCCAGAGTTTGTCCATGAATTTAGAAACTTGATTTTTGCTTTCAGTATATTTATAATAGCCAGGGCTCAGAAATATTCTTGTGTGAGTGTATGTATATATATAGATATATTTAAAAATTTCAGATAACTTTCTATTAGCAATTAGCTACTTCAAGTTGTCATATACTCTATGGGTGCCTTAGGTGTATTTAGAATATATCTGTTGCTAACAATCAGAAATAAAACTAGGACAGAGGTCTTAAGGTCACATAATAATGTCATGAGAAAGAAAAAATGGTTTAGCCAGATGAAAATCTGTGCTGCTTCTGTGACTGTGTTAGCATCAGCTTGCAGGTTTAAAGTTGACCACCATTAACTGGAAAGAAGCCCATAAGGAAGTGGAGGTCAGGGCAGCCCTAGGAGAACAGGGCTTGGTGACGGGGGAGACATCCCCAAGGGACAGCCGTCGTCCCTGTGCGGGACAGTCAGCACAATTTCTTAGGAAAAACACCCCTTATCAAACATGGATGCAAGGAGCCAGCCCATAACGAACTCCTTCTCTGATGTTGGAAAAGAGCTTGGAAGAGCTGGAGGGAACGTTCCCAGATGCAAGAGCCCCAGAGGTTTGTGTTGCTTTCTTCCCTCTGTAGCCACACTCTGGAAAGCTGTCTCACCAGCTTTGCAAAGCAAACGTATGAAGCACATCATGTTAAATAGTTTTGGGTTTGGTTTTCTTTTTTTGTTTAGTTCGCCGTGTCTTTATTATTTAGGATGCTGTTTATTATGGAGCCAACTTTCTTTAGCTATTTCGAAAGAGGCAAGGGAGAAGAGCTGAAGGGTAAAGTGTCTGCAGATGCTTATCTCCAGCTTATTGTTTCAGGCATGAATGACCAAGTTATATTTGCCCTTTCTTATTCTGAAACATCTCAAATCCTGCAGCCAACAGGAAGAAACCCTTTGGACAAACAGTATAAAACTGGAATTGAAGTGGATTGCAGTGAGCCGGCGCCTGTGTGTGCCATTGCACTGCTTCCAGTGCCGGGAGCACGACACCACGTCTCACCTCTCGTCACACAGCTGCCTGCTGGAGCACTCAGGGACAGGGCAGAGTCTGCATTCTTAAAGGTGTTCAAGATGGGTCTAGTCAGAGCCCTGGATACCCTCACTTGGTGTTGGTGGCAGTCTCGTTTCCAGAGGAGGCTGGACCAGAGAGCTCCAGATGTCCTTTCCTCCAGTGTTTCCATGTGCTGTGCACAGTCACAGGATATTGGGGTTATCTGCTTCTATGGAGCTGAGTAAGCTGAGGAACTTCCCCTGTCCTGATCTCCTTGTCACCTCCTCACGAGGTGGCACCAGGAGAAGCAGTGATTTCACAGGCATGTGCCTCTTCCAGATTTGCAACCTTTTCCACTGAATCCATAGTTACTCAGGGGTGGATAACAGGGGAAGGAGACACACAAACGGCCTCCGCCAGACCAGAAAACACCTCCACATGTCTTAAAAGTTTTAAAAGATCAAGACACACTCCCCTGCAAATCTCCTGAAGCTTGGTCTGTCCTCTGCAGTCTATATCCTACCACTTTTTTTTCTTTTGCTTTTAAATTGATTGATTAGAGAAGCCTCATTTAAATTAACTCTTGTTCATTCTCACCAAATAGTCAGTTCCTCCACAAAATCATCTGTTCTTAGTTTTTATTATTGTTTGTATCTATTACATGGAGCCACGCAAACACAGTGACCCCTGTCGCACTGGAGTTTTACAAAGATGTACAGCACGCACAAAGCAAGAAAAGCACTGTGTCCAAAGAACTTACAAACTAGGTGCAAAGCAAGAGATGACAAGCAACAACAAGCAGAGGAGACAATTAGAGAGTAACAAGGAAACTCATCTGGAGTTCGCATTTTAAAATCCAGTTTGCCTGGCTCTGTCTCTTGTCCCCAAGTCCATGAAAATAAAAAATGGCCAAAGCCGGACAGAGTTATCAGCACAAGGCCACCCATCCAAGTGCAGTCTGACAGGAAGATAAAAAGCAGAGGAGAGAGATAAATCCCTACTGGAATTTGGCACATGTGGTCATAAAGAGTCACTTTGAATATCCAGCAGAAGTCACAGGCTGTGTCAGGACAGATCCACCAGATCATCATCACGGATAGCAAAGAATTTTACATGGCAGCAGAGACTAACAGACCCTCGAAGATGTATTAATAAATAAATAATAGAATAAGATGTATTAGTCAATTAAATTAGAAGGAAATAGTGGCAAGGGGGGGGGGGGATGTAAGTCCCTGAAGAATCACTTACACACCCACAATACTTGTGTGCCTTTGATCTTGCAAAGTCCCTTTTTATCTGCAGTCAAAGCCTGTAGACACTGAAGCTAAACGATGCCCAAACATTATGATAAAAGTTGGTGGCTGCCTGAGCTCAACAAAGCAAAGAGAAAGGGAGACTTGAGCCTGATCATTCCGACAGCTGCCGGGGGTGAGGACTGCGTGTCTTTTCTCAGGAGGGTGATGCTGCAAACGCCTGGCAGCCCTTGGCCCCAGGAGACCCCTGCCACCAGTCTAGGTGGGTTGGTGCTCATTGCAGCACAGACTGAAACACTTCAGAGGGACTTTAGGGGAAGAGGTTTTTCTCCCTGATCTGTGGCCCAGCATCTCCAGTCCTGGCCATCAGTGGGTGAGAGTGCAAGTTCCCTGTCACGGGGACCCGTCCCACAGCGATCCCTCCCGGCTGGGAGCTGTGCAGCTCAGCTGGTCAGCTCAGCTGGTCCAGCAGTGAAGCATCTATGGGGATCTAAGCATCTAAGCCAAAATCACTGAAGGGCAGCCACTGATAAGAGAGAGTGTGGCCATGAGGGGTAAAGATGTGTAGGGCAAACATTTCTGCTTACCAGCTCCACCCACAGAGCTCAGTAGCTTGCTAGAAATATGCAACACCAAGCCAGAAATCTTGCCTTTTAACAGGTGAAAGGCAGCTGGACTCTGGAGGTGAGATGCTTGATCCTCAGCAAAAGCTTGGAGCTCTTTCTTGGTAATTTTCACTGGTGGGTGTCCCCGCTTTGCTACCTCTCCTGTGGAAATTCACATAGTCGGTGTGGGGAAAAAATGTAAAGATAACATTAATCTTCTGTAAGAAATGCATTTTTAAATATCTATATGCTTACTTATGTTGTTGTTTGCTTCATTTTTAAAGCAATACAGAAGAAAAAAGAATATACAGAAGAAAAAAGAATCCTGATTTTGTAAATGGCTTGTAAAAAAATTCTGCTTCTTATATATTTCAGCATTCATGTATCTCTGCTCTCCTTTGTGCTTTTATTTGAGGATTTATTACTACATCCCCATTAGACGTTATTATTGTTTGTTTCTTGGAGCAGCTTTAAGCTAGCTGTCTAAGCATCATCCAAGTGCAATGCACTGGCTCCTGACCAGCAGATGGATCAAGGCATTTAAATGGCCATGAGATATCAAATGCATTTGAAAAATTAAACCTTTTATTTTGATTGCATTTTAGTAGCATGGAAATTAAAAGGACATTTGTGCAGCGTGCTAACTTCAGCACAGTGCCCAGAGGCAGACTGAACACAATTTTTAAAAGTGAAAGCATAAAAATAAGAAAAGAGAGAGAAAAGAAAGAAGAAAGGGAAGACAAAGCAAGGCAGGAATAAGCTGTGTAGATGTAGGGCCCTGGAAGTGGATTTTACAAGTTATAGCAGGCCGGTGGCCCCTCCAATGGTTTTGAACATGTAATAAAATGTGCTTTTCCCATTTTTTTCCTGGTCTCCCTGTAGATGAATCTCTCAAATAAATTTTGAGAAGAATTGCAAACTGGACATTAAACCAAATTGTAGGGCAAATGTATTAAAGGAAAGTTTCAGCTGAGATCCTTGTCTTTTCTTTTGAGCCTATTTTGCTTTGCAGATAATAAATTAGAGAACCTTGAATGTGTACCAGGTGACACCACTAGGCCTGCCAGACAATTCCGCTCTAGCCCAGGAATTTGCTGACAAACTCTACAAAAATGGGGTTCCAGCTTACCCAGTTCACAAGGCCGGTATGACAAGAGGAAAGGTGGAGTGCTACGGGACGGGGCAGGGGGCGTGGGTGGGAAGAAGGATGGAGGAGCATGAATTTAATAATGTGAGAGGCTGAAGCACAGTCTGGTGGTCTAGATATTTCTTGCAAGTCATATTTTTACCAAATTCAAGTCACTTGTCACTGGAGGTGCATATGGCTTTGGGATATCACCTTCTTTTCCAACCCTAGAAGGAACCGTGCAGTGACGTGAATGAGAAAGGAAAGAGAAATGAATATGAATGTCTAGCACAGGTTTACTTGTGCCTCTGCACTGGGTTTTTTGTGTCACAACCTAGAAGGGCTTTCAACAGGTACGTGATAGTAGAAAAAGTACAGAGTATGAGTAATGGTTTGTATATAGCTGGACGAACAGTAAAATAAAGCCACTTAGTTCCACTTCATACGGAGCATTGCAACAACTGACTTTGAAAAAGCATTGATAGGCATCCCTCAAAACCTCAAAAGCCCTCAACAGTCTGTTTGCAAATCCAGAGAAACATGTTGCAGGAAGGTGCTTTTTCTTTTTTCCTGATTTCTGTCACACACATTCTGACAGACACAAAACAATAAAAAAACCCTAAAAGAAACTGTAAACCAACATGGAAAAGTATAAGTCTTCAAGATAAATGTTTTGTGAGGTGCTCTTTTCAAACATGATTAAGACTACACTTAAAATCTAAGACCATTAATGAATTTTAAATATCTGCTTTTCAGCTTCATCCTGTGTACTGGAACAAGTCCCAATTCCACTGGTTTTCTGTGCTCCAGGAGAAGAGATTTAGGCGGGACAGCAAGGAAAGCTTTCTAATTGTAAAGGCAGCAAAACACCCAAATATGTTTCTGGATGTATGTGACTGCCATTATCTTATTACCTTACCATTACTTCCTTGAGGGACACAAGTGACACCCACTGGACACCGCCTTCAGTCAAATGAACTGCTGAATCTTCTTCAAAAACTTTCCCTTTGGTTTAAGTCAGACCTCTGCTTTTCAAACTGAAATTAGATATTTTTTTTTAAGAAAACCAGCATATGCACAGGAAATGTAGTTACAGACTGACAAATCATTTGTGAATTTGTTCTGAAATCAATGAACAA
>NW_009661375.1:632684-641805 GCF_000708025.1 Charadrius vociferus | reverse complement strand
GAGAGAAAGCAGAAAGGAAAGCAGTAAGATATTTCTGTGATGATAAAAAGTCTCTGGTCTTTCCTTCAGCATTTTCTTTAACAGGGATGTGGTGCAGCCTTCCAAAGGATTTAAAGTACTAAGAAGGGTTTTCTCACAGGTTTTACTCGAATCCTGTGTCATGTTTTCATCTGAGTAATGTAGAGTCTGTGGACTGATGAATACTAATTTATAAATTATGAGCTTTCTAATTAGTAGAAAAAATAATTAACGTTATACTGACAAAAGTATCTCTGTTTCTTTTTCTCTCTCTCTCCCTATTTGTTGTTGGGGTTTTTTTTGCCTACAGAACCCCAAGTCCCAATCCCGCTGAGAAGCGTCTTCCATGAAGCCAGACCCTGGGGCAAGGCACTGGGAGACTATGAGCAGGGAAGGAGCTGCCACAATTTCCAGGAGCCCACGGGTTGCCCGCTGTTCCCACGCCGGTCCTGCTGGCCTTGGCACCCCCTTCACGTGGGACACTAACGCACTTGAGCACTTTCTCAGGGGTAGAAGCCGTCCCTGCTTTGTTTTCCATCACTGCACCACGCTGCGCAGGCGGTCGTCACGCCTCTCCTCCCATCACTCTCCCCATCAGCAGTTCTCGTACTGCCAGAGAGAGCAGCAAGTCTATCCAAAGCGCTGGTTAAATTATGCAAATCCACAGGGAACACCAGTGTGTCCGGGCTGGAAATCAGCATTGTTCTCCCGTATTGCACTCAAAGTGCTCGCGGGAGCTGTCCTGCCGGGGACCACGAAGAGCTCTACCACAGAGATCTGCTGCAGGAGATCACATTCAATGCACAAAAATTAAGAAAGACACAAACAAGGATTTTCATAAGTGTAATTAAAATGATAACTAGATTTTATCAGACAAATGTAACAATTAGATTGTAATCATTTCCCTAAGTGAACCACATTGCATTACTAAGCAATTAAAAGACAATAAATGGTGCTATTAAACCCAGACAGGTAACATCCCTTTAGAGCGCGGGGTTTTTCCCTCTTCGTTTGGAATGTTTTCCAGCAATGCTTTTCATTAAATAACATCCTTATGACTGCAACAACTGGAAAAATCACATCTGGCCAGTGCAAAATGTGACAGAGAGCACAGAGGGCTCACTCTTTGCAGCTCCTCACCGCACAGCCCTGTGCAAGCACGAGGTCCCGTGAGAGGCCACCCCGCTCGGCACATCGGCACCGGTCCCCGGCGGGGTCCTGACCAGCCTGTGCAGGCTCCTGCCCCGCAGCAGCAGGGGAATGGCTGGGCCAGCGCTGCTCCGGCAGAGATGCTGCAGTGACCACCTCCTGATGCTCTTTGGCCAGATGCATCATTAACCACCAGCCTGAAGAACCCCTCATCCGTATTTTATGTGTTTTAAAATTGTGTGTTATGATAACTGAGCTTACGGTAAGAAAATAAACTGTAACTGCTGAAGCAGTGCTTTGGTGCTGATCCCCTTCAGCAAACATAGTAATAAAATTCTAACAATCTTAAACCTCACGTGAGAAATGTAAGTCCTTTGACAAAGTTACTGTGACCCTGTGATACAGATATTTTCAAGATCGGGTTTCATTTTTAGGAAGCAACGAACCTTATACTCTTCAACATCAAGGGCCTTCTTAGCAAACCTGGGAAAGGGCTGGGGTCCAGGGAAGAGAACTGCTTTGCAGAGGTTTGGGGGTTTCTGTGCAAGTATTGAGGAGCCATTGGCAGAAAGCACAAAGGTGACGTGAGCATCCAGTGAGTGGCAAATGAAGGTGAGCTCAGTATCCACCAGAAGTGGAGCTGATGTTTTCATTGTGAACCAAATGTGGATGGCACAGGGAATGCAGCCAGCGAGGGTTTCACAGGGAGAAGAGGATAAACTTCCATTCAGCCTGGTAGAGAAGGGGGAGAGTGGACTGCAGGCGGGTTGGAGGACAGTGCAATAAGAAACAAGGCAGGGACGACTGCCCAGAGCCCAGCACGCCATCTGCCCCGCTCCCTTGCACCGAGCAGCCCACGGAGCTGTAGGTGGAGCAGAGTACGGACGGCTTTGCAGCGGTACGGCACGGCCAGGGCACAGAGGTGGTCCCTCCACCACAGCAGCAGGGCTGTCTGAGCAGCAGTAGTTGTTCGATGGAGATCGGTGCTGGTGGCAACCCAGCGGCCACCACACTTCGGTGGGGTACAGAGAATTTCAAGCCAGAGCCGCTCACGCTGCTGTCAGGAGCGGTGCTCGTGAGCAGCCCAGCAGGAAGACAAGCATTCTGCTAGCGAGCGCTTTCCAGAAGCCGAAGGAGATTTTTTTTCTCTTTTGATTATTGCAGAGGTATGAGGTTATGAAAAGAGGGACTTTTTGGCCATGCCACCAGTTCATGAGCCAGGGGCTGCCTCTGCTGTGAGGTTATCCCGCAGAGACACCTGGCTCTAAGGAGTGGCTCCAAAACCACTCTACTCCCAGCCAAAACCAGTACAACGGGGCACGATAATATTGAGCATCCGTTTGTGCAAGTCCTTGACCAAGCAGCGTGAATGTACAGGATTCCGGTGGCTGCCCTCACGGCTGAACCATGCTGAGCTTCTGTGTCAGATGTCACCTGCATGAAGACCTTTGTTTATAGACAACCCATAGATAATGTGATATTACTGTGTCTGTGAGTAACTGGAAAATTAGGCTATTTTTCCTAAATCCAACAATGGTTTGATGTATTTTAGGCCCTCAAAAATCCCTTTAAACACCACTGGATCTAGGCAAGATCATTCTTCAGGCCACATCAGGTGAGTAGCCTGAGCAGCACTCAGGAAGGACTTTCTCAGCAGTTTTGCCAGGACCGTGATTTAGCTCAGCTTTGGCATAAGGTAGCATAAGCAAAAGTGCTTTTCTGAATAGCTGTAGGCAAAATACTTCAGAGTGAATCAGGGACAATACTTCAACAGGACCCAAATTGACACATATCTGTTTTGATTTAGGTCTTTCCACAGGTCCAGTGGAAATGCAAACCAAGAACTATCCAAAATGGCTTAGTTTTCTCAAAAGGTTTGTGGGTTTTTTGGTTTTGGTTTTGTTTTTTTTTTTTTTATACCTTATAATATATCTTTTATGAGAAGTTACATGTTCTTTGTATGCCACCATGTACCCACTAGGTCCTTAGGTGCAGGGTACCTGAGTGACTCGCAAACCCAAGAGATTTATTCCTGCAGTCTTACCAGTGAAACAAGAAAAGACCAGGACCCACATTGCCTAAATGGGAAAATGTTCAATGAGTAATTGTAGCCCACCCAGGACCTACTTTTTAGTCCCACATTTTACAGCTAGACCATCTTGACGTGCTTACAAAACTCATCATCTCCGGTTATACAGAGCAGGGAAGACAAGCAGCTTTTCTCAGTGCCATATCAAATCTCTGCACATTCTAGCAGTATGCCTGGACGTCATGTGCTCCCATCATACGAGCACAAGTGCCTGTTCGCGTTAAGGTGCACACAGCCTGACGCAGCTCCCTGATGGCACTTACAAGCAAGGACTGTTAGTTCCTTTCCTCTGGAAAAAATCTACTCAATATCTTCTCCTCCATTACATAATCTGGAAGTGCTGATAATTTTAGACACAGAAAGCCAGAGAAGATTCACTCTGTACCTTCTGCTCAGCTCCAGCGTGCTGTGTCTGCTGTTGGGTCTCCACGGGCACCTCTACCCCCTGAGCTCAAACCATGGCTCAGGTGGAACCCAGTGGAGCTGGCATTTGGAAATACAACTCCTGGGCAGTGGCAGAGGTGGCCCTTATATATCTTAAGAGAAGCGTCACTCAGTACATGGCAAACAGGTCTCAGAGTATTTGTGCAGCATGCCAGGATGACAGCGTCCATCCATCCTGCGTGTTGACACCAACTTGTTGTTGACTCTGAGCCATAGGCATAACCCACAGAAAAGCCTGAATACATACTTTTATAATTAATGTCCCTCCTGGGGTCTTCTTTTCTGGGGATGTATGTAATCTAAGTATGGCAGGTACTTCAGAAGACTTTTAGAACATAAAAAACCCCCAAATAATGTAGGCTTATTGTAAAAGTTAGGATGTGGGGAACGGTAGGTAGAAAAGGGAAAAGTCAGGACTGAGAGGAAAGCCAGCAGTAAAATAATTCAAGGAGATGAGCAGTTGCAAGTGAAACATTGGTAGTGGCAGGGTTGCAACCAGAAGAAATGGCTGAGGAGGTGAGAGCGGGAAGGAAGAGGAAAGCTGATGGAGTGCATGTGTTGGGTTTTAGGTGCTGTCTAAGCCCTTTCTCTGCCCATTTTGTGGGCACTGGGATCTAATTGACGCTTAAGTATCTGCAGACTGGGAAGTGCCATGCTCTCACTGCTGCTGCCTGACCTGTGAACTTGAAGATCCACTGAAATTTTGGCTGCCTCCTCAGCCTCAGCATGATCACCACTTTTTTTGCCAGTGCGCCGATCTCAGTTTCGGCTCCTCTCACAGAGGCTTCCAGCATCACCTCACTCCTCCTCTGGTGTGCTGTCTGTGCTGCAGGCAGTGGAAAGCTCTTTGCATATTCATGGCAGGCAAATGAGGACAGCCCTGAGCAGAGCAGCCGGGACTGCAGCTTGCCGGCAAGGGCAGTGCCCCATTTCGGTGTCAGACAGCGAGGACTACATACGCCTTCAGCCCACACAAATCTATTTTTGTCAGAAGACTAGTCTCTGTCTGCATTGTAACAGGCGTGAACGCTTTGGTTTTCTTTGGAGAGGGCCTGAGGAAGATGATGGTTTGGCCTTGGACTTTTCCTGACCTGAAGAAGGAGCACCCATCATTCTCCCACTAAGTTGGGGGTTTTTTCCAGTGTTTCTCTCTAATGTTCCATCTTTCTTAGGTTATGGAGAAATGAATTACATAGCAGCTTTGGGACACTGCCCAGATTAAAAATGAATTCCCTGTTTCATCTTACTTTTAGCTACTCAAAAGATTCATGTGTTTCAGCTGTACAAGAACGACACAAGAGTGCATTGCCTGGTCTACTTTAGGCACTCTGCAGTGTGTTACACAGCTATTTAATTTTGCAGTGAATGCATTAAAGATAACCGAGTAAAGCATGTGTTAGTGAAAGCAGCAGAACTCCATATTCTTAATTTATGCACATCATGTATCTCGTAGGAAAACAACAATACTGTGACAACAAATTTTGGAGGCATGTTTATGACAGCAACATAAATAAGGGACTGCCAGTGCCATTTACCTGCTCAGAGATAACACATGCATTACAATGCCTTCCTCCTTGCTGCTATTCAAATGCAAAAGACGGCATTTGTAACCTGATCATTATTTTTAATTTCCCTAGCAGACAGTAGTTACAGAGCCCGTGTTCAGTTACATTTTGACATCTCAGTAATAGTATTGTTTTAGTGTTCGAGGACTGCTCTCCCAAAGCAGCACAGTTTAAGTGTGAGGCAGTAGATATTTATTAAGTTTGAGATAGTATCTAGGGGCCAAAAGCAAATACAATTTACACTTTTATGTGGAACCAGTTGGAAAAAGACAAAAAACCCCACTAGTATTAATATTTCTGTCATTCACTGAAAACAGCATTTTGATCTGAATGTCACAGTGCTGTCATAGAGGAATGGGCTTGAACCCAGACTCTTCATATTAGCATCTCAGTAGGTCATATTTTTGATTTTTATTTCTGCCCATGGAAAGGGGCAATAATCTGTAGGAAGCAGACTGCTGTCCAAATTCCTTAGAAAATCTTTTGCAATGTTTGGGTGAGAAAACTGGGCTTTGTAAAATCTCCCTGGCTGTGTTTCCTCTCGGTAAAAGTCTGATGTGAAAAACAAAAGCAAAGTAAAAGCTCAAGAGGAAACAAGCAGTGGAAGACAAACGTATCCTTGTTACCAAGACACCACTGCTCCTCGGGATCCTTCTGGCCAGCAGGAACTCGTGGGCACTGCGGACACGTGCTGAGCAGCTCTCCTGAATCAGAGCCATGGTGTCTGAGGTCATCAGCATCTCCGGACTGAGCCTCTTGCCAGATGCCTTTCTGTTCATGTTCCCAGAGTTTGTGCTGCCTTTGCCCACCCGCAGAATGAGCCTCAGCCCCACAGCCCCAGCCATGCTGCCTACAGCTTCTCCCCAGGCACTGCTGCCGAGGAGCACAGCCAGGCCGTGAGACTCCATCAGCGGCCAGAAATCTCTATTAAACGAGTGAAACCATAAGAAAGGCGGCATTTCCTGGCATTGTGTGTGGTTGCTTGAATCTCACATTGCTTTACTGAACGCAGACCTGCTCAGAAGAAAGGCCTGAGGAGTGTCTGTACACTCGTGAGTGTCCCTGGTCACATACCGAGGGGAAAGGAGCATCCTGGTTAGGAGCTGCGATTGCTGTGACACTCAGGACGGACGGTCTCGCTCCGTAATTCATTCAGCTAAGCCGTGACTTCTCCCTGAACTGCTGCCTAATTATTACAAGTGTATCCGAATAGGGACTGTAAAATTGAACATCTCCAGCAAAGATGTTATACTTGTAATTTAATCTCACATTAACACGTGCTCCTTTTTTATTTTCAATGTTCATGTTTTTCTTTCTAGCCTTAATGAAGCTCTGCTTTTCAGCCGCTGGCTCTCATACCCCCTGTGCTGGTGGCTGTGGGCAACAACCCTGCAGGAGCTGGAGGTGAAGCCCCATCTCCTGAACCACACACATCGTCAGTTGGTAAATCAGCATTTGGTGGGTTGATAAATCATCAGTGTTAGCTCTTTGGTGCTGCTCATTTGAGAAAGGCATTGAGAACTGCTTGGGGGAGGTGACCGGCCACGGCATGCCCCAGGCTTCCCATGCCCATCACCTGCAGCACGGCGTTCCCACACAGCCAGCTCTGTCACAGGTGAGACGATGCCGCGGTGTCCCGCACCCCACGCGCTGCCCTCCCTGGCTCCACTCCCCCGCAGGGACCGTGCTGCCTCCGCAGGGATGGCCACCGACTGGCACACACGTGGCACAGGCAGCGCCCGCCGTCAGGGATGGTGGTGGAACACAGCGTGGGGCAGAAAGGGCTGTCTCTGCCCATGAAGTGTCCACACACACAGATGGAGACATTATTTCCAAACCTTTCCTTCTTGGTTTTTCTAACATCTCTTCACAGGTGAGGTCAATTAATTTTTCAGTATATTTGATGTGGAAAACTCTCTGTAAACATGCTTTGAGTATCTGCAGAATGAATAAGCAGCAATTTTTGGCTTTGCTTTAGGGAGCTGTGGTAATGCATTTTTAATTGATGGCTCTTTTGGCAAGGCAGAGAGAGTGATTTGCCAGGGTGGGAGGCACAGTTTTGAAAAGGTCAGCAGTTACCAGATGTTGTCCTCAGCAGCAGCTCAGAGCCTCCGTGCACAGCTGGGGCAGTGTTTTGCAGCCGGCGTGTTTTCTTTCCCTCTCCCCCTTACCAGGCGCACTGTATTCAGAGCCTGGCGCCTGAGCTCGGGCTCTCCTGTTAATGCGCAAGAGATGCGGGAGCAGCTGCCGCTGGCTGCGGGGCCCCGCGCTCAGCGTGCCGCCACCATCTCCCCGCTCTAGCGGTGCTTGGGGGGGGATTAATGAGATCCTGGCATGGAAAAGCCTGCAACTGTGCGGAAAGCCAGAATCAGGAGCAAGAGGGTCTGCAGCTTGGGAGCAGAGAGTAAATCGACCACATTTCATATTTACAGGCAGCTCTGTCACCACAAAATAAGTGGCTACAGCTTTGGACTTTGGGGTTTGAGCTTTTTTTTTTTTTTTGATGAGCTCTCCTCTGGCAGAAATGTAGCAAAATACCGCAGGGGTTTGGCTCATATGATGCTGTTAATACCTGCCCCGTGGCCAGGTCTGCCTGTTTGGGTGGACACTGGCAGAGAGTGCCTGTGTCTGCCCAGGCGATGCCGAGCCCAGCCGGGGAGCACAGACCGTGGAGCCGCAGAGCTGGGTTGCCACCAATGCCCTCACAGAGACTCTTTGGGGGTTTCTCCTGGGTGAGCTCTCACCTGGGACATGGGCTGAAAGCCACCGGTGGCTGCAAGACCATAGGGACAGCCCTGGGGCTCTCTGTCCCAGTTTACCTCCGTGATGAGGAGAGCAGGGCCCCTGGGGAGGAGGGTGCTCAGATCTGTCAAGACATGTAGGAGAAACAAGTCTTGAAAAGTCACCCGGGGCTGCAGGGGACAGTGCTCAGATCACAGGAGGTGTTTTGGTTGTCCATGCACAGAATGAGAAGTGCAGGAAATCCCGAGGAGAACGTGCTTGCTAACCTGCTTAGAAATTCACGTCTGACAGAAAACTCATTAGAAAACAAAGCTGCCACCTGTTTGTCCTTTTTCAGAAAAGTTATGCTTCCTACAATAATATTTCAGTTTGGTGGATCAAGCACTAGCAACGAAGGAGTACCTGGGCCGGACCTTAACATGCTGCACAGCTAGTGTATAATGTATATCACCATTTTCCCACAGATTAAGACACTAGGCTATTTCTAAAGATGAAAAAAAAAGATTCATGAGGACTGAAAGGCAAAGAAACGGCAATGTGTGGCTTTATTACTGGCAAACATCACCAAAGGTTATTTGTTAGCTTACGCAGCAGGAATTTTTGGAGGGGAAGATGCCTGTGGCGCCCGGGGCAGTGCAGAGCACAGGGGTGACCCAGCCCCACGTCCCCCAGCGCTGCGCACCAGGGTGCAGTGTGCTCGCCGGGTGCCAGTCCTGTGGATTTCACACACAGGTACCAAAGAGCCTGGAGAGTGAGCAGGGTTGATATTTTGAGATAAAGTGCCAGTATGTGCATACTAAGGAAGAGCTGGTTTAGTGGCACAACACTCTGCTTTGCTGCAGAGTTGCCCTGGAGATATGGCATAAGCACAACCCTTTTTCATGGCCAGAAGACATTCCATATGGATATTTGCAATAAAATCGATTCTCTAAAGTCCAGAAGGGAAGTTGAGGATGCGCTTGCCGTTATCTCAGCAGCAGCACGCTCTCGGTGTCGGTCGCACCGCAGCCAGCGCAGCCCGGCTGTCCTGCACGTGCCTTTGCGCTTGATGCGTCCCTTCGCGTGCTGCAGGCGCGTCCATGGCTGCCCCAGGCCCATGTGGGAGGCTGGGGGA
>NW_009661375.1:592401-632381 GCF_000708025.1 Charadrius vociferus | reverse complement strand
GGCCACCCCGTGCCACAGCTGGGAGAGACGGTCACTGGCCCCCAGCAGTCCCCGGGGCCGCAGTGCGGGATGCTAGCACGGGTGCAGGGACCCGCTGCAGGACCCTGAGCAAGGAGGGGAGGAACCTCAGTAACAAGTTTACCCTCCAGAAACACCCTCTGTGAGCAGGCAGCTCACGTGAGCAGCTCGAAAACAGCTGGATGACCTTGGGCAGGTTGTCCCCTGATTTTCCCAGCTGTCTGCACCATCCCTGCACAGGAGGTGGTGGCAGGAGGCTGCGAGGGGCCGGCAGGAGCCAGGGTGGGGGAAGGGGGTTCCACGCAGATGTGTCCGGTGGTGGCACAGCACAGCCGTGGTGGGATGGGGCAGAGCACAGCACGCAGTAGGGGTGTCAGAGACTGGTACTTCAGTCTTCTTTGGTAAGGTGAGCATCAGCATCCTGAGCTGATGTCCCACCCGTGGCTGTGTCAGAGCACCACGGCGTTGTGTGAGCATCGCGCCTTCCCCTGGCCACAGCCGCCTGCAGAGGTGGTTCCCCTGTGTCTGTTTTGTCAACTTCTGACTTTCTGTGATGGTGGTGTCATAGGCACAGAGCACACTTCTGGCTTCTCGGAAACAATTGCATAAACATTTTTTTGCCCTTTAAACACCCCACAAATGAAATAAGATGGAAAACAAATTTGGAAGTGATGGCTGCACACAGGTTAAAGCAGGTGCCAGTCAGCTGGAAAGGAACAGAGGAGCGCAGGATCCAAGTAAATGGAAAGGAGGAACCTGACATGCTCTCCCTTCCCCTGCAAGTACAGAGAAAAGGAGAATGTGCTCATCTGCTGCTTTTAAGATGCTGTGGTCAAAGCAGGTGACTTTGTTCCCAAAGTGAGTTTCTTGCCTTTGGCTGAGGGGAATGTAACACATGTCTGCATATTCTGCTGCTAGGATAGCTTGAGCAGAGAGGCAGCAAAGAAGCACCTTCAATCAGAAATAACTGCCTGGAGATGAAGTTGTAGGCTGTGGACGTGTGTTACCAGCAGTTCCTCTTCTCTGCGCTCAGGGCTGTGGAGAGGAAAACTCCTTTTGTTGAGACAGAGGTTTATCTTCAGCAAGAGTGCAGCCAGAAAAAGGAGCATTTTCTTTAAATGGGTCTCCGTGCATTTTGCTTTTCCATCACATATTGCTGGCCCTGCTTTTAGGTCTGAAATGAGGCAGCCTAATTGGTCATTTATCCCTTTAGCTTTTTATTTTTCTCCTGAGAGGACTGCATAAACTGTTTGCTGTTCTATAAGAGATGGCTGAAGTGGATGACAATGGCTCTGGATACAGCAGTTCTTGCAGCTCAGTTGCCAGTTGCTCGGTGCTCACTTTGGCACTGCTGAGATGAGGCAAGAAGAGATGATGGCGATGCTGCTACGCTGTTTTCAGCTGTGATGCCTGGCTTCTTTGCACAGCTGGCAGATCACCGAGGCAGACCACAGAGGCAGACCACAGGCCCGAGGGTGTTGGACCAGCGCCACACCACCATGCTCTCCCGTCCTGCTGCCCTGTTCTGGTGACCTCCTCTGGCCTCCCAAACTGTGCTTCGTGGTTGCTCATCTGCACAAAATCAGTAAACACCTCATTTCCAAGTCTAAATAAAAAAAATAATAATAGCAATACAAACCACAAAATCAAAGAGAGCACATGCACAGAGATCTGCTAGGGAGAATCATGTCTTTATTTCGTAGCGCCAACTTTATCGTCAACACAAAACCAGGTTTTAGACAACTTGAAGTACAGCGGGTTTTATCTGAGCCCAAGTCATACAATCTTTTAGGTTAGAGAATCATGGGTTTAGTAACTTGTTCCAAAATTTTCTGCTCACGAGGATGTGACATTGACCACAGTCAGGATTAAACACTATTTATTTTAACGACTGAGCTTTACAACTCCACCAATAAGTTTTGCCGACTGATTTTGCTCCAACACAGGCATGTTCTTCTGATAAAGAAACAGCAAATTGTTCAACGTGAAAATTCAAGGCTGCCCCAATCTGCAATTCTCCTTTTACCTTCAGCTGAGAATGAAGAAAAATGCAATAAGAAATCATTTGAATATTCAAATTTAAAAAATAAAAAAAAAGAAAAATCCCATAATATAAAACTTAATTTGAGCCCCTGCGAGCCAAACCCGGTTGCTCAGATCACAGTGTTTGGCCCCTCCAGCAGCGCCCCCAGTTGCAGCGAGCAGGTCCTCACCCCAGAGCTGGAGATCTGGTCCTGCAAATGTCAAACTGAGAGTAATCCACCCAGGAAACCGTATTAAGTGTATAATTCCCTCAGAACCACTATTTATTTGTAGTGTTAGCATATTATTATTCAGTGAAAGACTATCTAAGAAAATCTTTCATAAATTTAATTAATTGAAGATTTTTCCCCAGGCTTCCTGGAGTTTATACCATTCCTCTATTCATGGGAAAGTTTCTGATGCAATTTGTTTCTTAAGATGTTTACTACTGAAATGAATGAATCTTTTATACTGATATTTTTGTCTTTCATTGCCTACAAACTCTCTAGGAAATCCGGGCTTATTACTTATTCAGGAACATGACTTCATATCCTTTTACCTGGAACAAAAATAGCAGATGTCATATTTGGGGGCAAAGAGATTTGGAGCAGTCTTTATTTTTTTTCTTCTTCTCCGGATCAAAATTGATGTAGTAAAAATCTATACGGTATTTTTTTTCAGCCACAGAGGTATCTTCAAGGATGAGAGCGCAAGAACAGGGAGCAGATCTATGGGCAGAGCATCACAGAGGAGCTGCCTTGTCTGTTAGCCCATCCTCAGAGGAAGACCTTTCACAGCTCAGCCGCACCGCACATGCGTTTCCCTCCCGTCCTCAGAGCCTCCCGCTGCAGAGCTGCCCCTTTGCGCCTGTGCTGGGCACTGGGCAGACCCTGCTGACCGGGCAAGGTCTGGCCTGCGTCTCTTTTCCATGTCCTCTTATCTAATTCGGACCTGAACACTTACCTTCCTACTTTTAAAAATCGTGTTTCCAGAGAAACCATTTAGGAGGATCTCAGGAATCACCAGGCTGCCCTGCAGACCTGGAGGCAGAGCGTGTCGGGTATTTGCTGTGCCACACGCAAAGACTGTCCAACTGGAGACTCGGGGACCAGTGCGCTAAAAGCCAAACCTGCAGCAGCAGCAGCGTAACTCGTCCTATGTAGGTCATAACTTTCCCTCAGTTTCAGTGGAAGTTCCGTTGCTTAAATAGGATTTCACTTGTCCAAGCAGCCTTATGGAGGGTCTCGAAAAGGCTCCTGGTAGAAGGGCTTGGACCTTTGGTCTGCTCCGCTAGACAAGGAGCAAGGGAGCTTGTGCAGTCACTCCAACGCGATTTAGTTCTTTGGACTTCACTGATTCCCACTGTAACGCTGAAACGCGGCATCCCAAAGCTTTCTGTGGTTCTGCTGCAGAAAATTCACCTCTTCCTCATTTCCCAAGAGGACAATGTCTACTGGGAGTAACAAATTTGTCTTTTTAATAATATCAGAGAAGTTTTTTCTTATTGCAGCATTCTTCATTATAGCTGAGGTTTTAGGTGGAAGAAAAGGTCATTTTTTAGTGAGATAGAGACTATTATTGATATAGAAAAAGCAAATATAAAATAAAAAACCCCACAACCTATAGACTTATTCCATGTTGATGCAGTAACATAAATTCACTGGAAGAGGCCTGAAGAAACTTCAATGTTACTCCAAAAAGATAACAAAAATACATTATGGTATTTACTGTATTTGGATGTAAACAGTTGGCTGTAAGCAGTTCATTAAAAATCTTTTGGGAATATACTTCTCTAAGTTAAGAGCAGAAAAATCCTGACACATATGATTATTCCAAAAAGACCTACATTTCAAAGTAGGCAAGATGAAGAATTAAAATAAAATGTGCAATCAGAAAGTTTCAGAACTTGAAATGTTTATTCCCTGTGAAATCTAAGTTATGTCAAAATAATTTTTGGTCTGAATCAGAAAAAAAATAGTTGCAAACACAAATTCCTTTTGGCTAAAACTGGAAGATGAGCATTCTTTATGATTTTTGGTAAGCTCTGCATTTTTGTGGGAACAGAAACTTTCTGAAGAAAATTTCTTTTTGTCAGAAATAGTTAACAGAAAATATGTGAGCAGCTCTGTAAATGCCTGTCTTTAATGACCACCTGTGTTCTTCACATATAACACATGAGATGTGTCAGTTAATTTTATCCGTATGGGAAGCATAACCTGCTTGGGTGACCAGTTGGGACGAACAAATTACGGATGTCACAGCTCCCCAGGGGCACGGGGCCTGGGGTGCACTTCGTTTCAGGTGCTCTGTGATGGGTGTGCTGGTAACTGCACCCAAAACATCTGCGGGTGTCCCCAGATGTGCCCCAGCTGCGGGAGAGGGCTGCGCAGGGGCACAGGCAGGGTAGGGTGGGACAGAGGTGTGCTGCAAAGGCTGAACAGGCGTCGTACAGTTACAACTGATGAGCAATGCAATAACTTCGTGCTGTAGTTCTGACTGTGACTGCACCCTGCTGTTAATTACTTTGTTACTCTGCCGCTGATTGTTCATCGCATTGTAATTATACAATGGATTGTAATAAAAGGAGGTTGGGAAGGTCCACACATTCAGGGAAACCGCTGAAGAGAAGAGTTTTTAGAGAGACCCTTATTAATATCGATCGCGTTCGTCAGCGCTCTGTAAAGCTGGTTTGAGGAGAGTATCCAGACGGAAACCATTCAGCGGCGGCGGGGGCAGCTGGAAACCAGAGCTTCCTACAGGAAGGACACTCAGTGAGGAAAACTAAGACTGTTGCCGAAAGCCAATACTCTGTACGATGATTGTGCTGGATACAGTCCGATAAGTACCCTCATGCTAATATTTTTTTTCATCCCTTCCTATGAGTACGTGCAATGGGGAATCATAGTATAAAGGCTCGTAAAACTGTGTAGTTTCACTAGTTCCAATTTCTCAGGGCTCCATACACTGTCTGATCCACTGGCCTAATGCATTCTTGCACTGAACTGAGTCCGAGAAATTGGATCTTGTAGGTCCATTTCTTATTAATGATGATGCAGTCCCTGGACACTGAGAATCCATATATCTCTCCTATACTCTTGTTCATCTTATTTTAAAAGCAGAGTATCATTAGGTCCAGAGTTTAAAGTTGTGGGTAAATTTTAAGATGCATAAATTACACACGAACACAAATACACAAATATAAACGAATGTTCAAATAAGTGTTATAAATCTTTATTTATTTTTTTATTCCCTTGAGTGAAACCCACAATCATCAACACTTTGCCTGGGGATCACAAAGGTCTGCATTTTGTTTGTCACCCATGTACTGAACCCAGCAACTTGCATGTTACTGGCAGCCACCTCGAGGCAGTACTGCTCTTAGCTGCCCGGTACCTGTTAGACTTGTGGTCCTGGAACGTTCTGCAGTGTCAGGGACTCATTAAGTCCTCTGTTTTGTTGTGTTTTGTAATGCTTTCCAGGTCATGGCTTGTCCTGACACTTGAGCATTGCAACATCAAAACCCTGGCCACAGGGCATTTACATTTGCAAACATTGTCTAGATATCCACCTGGGTTGAATAACTGGGATAAGGGGGTTCGAGAATCCTTCTTCTGCATCATCTACAGCAGCATCACTGGACCACTGTTAGCATCGCTGCTGGCACCAGCTAAGCCAGTGTCACCCAGCTAAAGAACATGATATTTTTGCCCGACTTGATCTTTGGGTGTGTTGCCACTCTCTTCCAAATACTGTGCTGCAGGCCCATGTGGTATTACTGCGTGCACTGATGACCCAAAGGGATTATTTTCACAAGTTTGATATAATCTTGGACCTACTGGCCATATTTTGAAAAACTCAGCCACCCAGGAGAAATAGAAATTCATAGAAACACTTAATAGAGATACAGTGATTTTATGATGTCCTTATGAGGGAGGTTTTGGACATTCAGGAGGTAATACTTCAACTGTGAAAAGGATGCAGAAGAGGCTAAAAAACTGCCATAGAATGGTCAGAGTTGGAAGACACCTTAAAGCTCATCCAGTCCCACCCCCTGCCCTGGGCAGGGACACCTCCCCCCAGCCCAGGTTGCTCCAAGCCCCGTCCAACCTGGCCTTGAACACCTCCAGGGATGGGGCAGCCACAGCTTCTCGGGGCAACCTGCCCCAGGGGCTCACCACCCGCACAGCAAAGAATTTCTTCCTCATATCTCATCTAAATCTCCCCTCTTTCAGTTTAAAACCATTCCCCCTCATCCCATCGCTCCCCTCCCTGATCAGGAGTCCCTCCCCAGCTCTCCTGGAGCCCCTTTAGGCACTGGAAGGGGCTCTGAGGTCTCCCCGGAGCCTTCTCTTCTCCAGGCTGAACTCCAACTCTCCCAGCCTGTCCTCCCCGCAGAGGTGCAAGGTTTAGGCGAGGGGGATGATAGAGGAGTGTGGACAAGGCAGAAGCTGTCAGTGGCGCTGGGGAAGGTCTGGGAGGAGCAGCGGTGCCGTCTGTGCGAACCACACGGCCAGCTTCACTTCTTCCAAAGTATCTGACAAATCTTTCTGCCTTTAATTTTATCTTTCCCCCTCTCATTGGTTTGAAAGCAGCCTTTTGTTCACTTGATATTAACATGCTAACAAAATGCAAATTATTAAAATCTCTTTCCTCATGCTTGCATGCCAAAGAAAGTCTGATACTTATTTACAGTGGATGTTTGCTGAACTATCTTTTAAGTAGCAGGGACAGATAAGACCACATTTCCTGGGGCAACAGCAATACATGGCCTGATTGGAGCCCCCCAAAAGATAAATATTCTGCATTAGCAGAGGGAAATAAAACTGAAGACCATGAATCTGGGTTAATGAAAAGAGTAAAGAATGATGAAAGTTCTGTTGGGCAGAAACACCAGTGACTGCAACTCCCATTATTTGCAGCATTCAATTTTACATTTCAGTAAATAGATAGAGTGATGGTTGTCAGTGCTGGGCATAGTTAGAAAGCTGAATAATTGCAATACTATTACATTCTGTGTCCGCTGGGTATCACTTTATAACTGCAAATTAACTATATGTAGCATTATTTTTCTATTTGAAAATATTGCCATCCACAAAGAATGATGTCCTTTAAAATCTATATATGAAAAATATTAATACATCTTGTTTTCTTTTTTCTTTCAAATTGTTACAGACTTCTTTTATTATAGCCAAATAAAAATTCTTTATATAGAGTTTTATTATTTTACTTTTCATTGGTTTTATTTTAATAGTCTTCCAGGTACTTTTTTCCTGGGAATAAGAGGGAATTTTCTTGCAGAACTACTTTTCTCATGATATGTCTTCCTAACTTTTACCTATCTATGCTTCCCTGAGTTTGTACAGGTAAGTGCTTCTTTTTGTGTCGTAAATAACTTTATCTTAAAAAGTAGCACAGATAATACCAATGTTGTGCACCAATTCAAGGCAAATGAATTTATGATTTAGTTTTCTGCAAGCTGTTGGAGAGAGCAAGATCAATCCCTGGCCAGCACTTAGTGCTATTCCTGGCTCCACATGGTTTTTCATGTTACCATTGTGGAATCTCAGCACCTTCTCACCACTGCACAGCACAAGGCAGCTGCCACGCCTGGTGTCTACTGCCTGCTCCTTCAGACGTTTTTCATAGGAGAAGAATTTACTGTGAAGTGTATGGTTTCTACAGGAAATTCTGGGTTTATGAGTTGGTTTGACCCTGACATAAAGCTACTGCTTTGTCATCATAACAGGGAAGGTTAATCCAGAGGAATAAATTCAATCCAAAAAAGAGAGGTTGCTCCATTAAATGAGAAAACTCAGTCAGAGAAAAAAAAACAACCAACCAAACAAACAAAAAACCCTCCACCCAAACAATTAAAAAAAAAGAACACTTCTTTTTGAGGAGCAGTTCCAATTCAGCTGTGAAGTAAAGCTGTGCAGAGCTTTAGCAACGGAGACATTGAGGCCACCCATCCTCCAGCCCCTTCAGCAGAGGGAAGATAAACTGCCTGGTAGGGCAGAGCGAAGCATGGCGTTCCTGCCTGACATTGCAGCCCATCAATATTCTTCTCTGCAGCTCCCCGGGGCCTCTTGCAGGCAGGAGGGAGTCCCTCGCCCAGCACCGTGCCTGCATGGGGGAGCACAGGTCCTGAGCTACTGTGCTGGTGCTCTGTCTTCTCCAGGGGAACCATGCTCTCCTCCACCTCCACCAGGCTCTCAGCTCGACTTTTTTCATTGTCCCATGCCAGACATCTCTGGGGCTTGCCAGCACGGCTGCAGCTCCACCAAGACTCTGGAGGAGGAATGGGAGCTGGTGAGGTTGTGTGGTTTGTGCACCTTAAACAGTCCCTGCCATTCCTCCATCCCCAGCTGGGGACCGTCACCATCGCCTCTTCCCCTGTTGCTTCCCCTGAACTTCCATCTTCCCATTGTGAGCATACCCTCCCTTGTTATGACCTGTTTATCTCTCCACATGGCAGAGTGACGATTTCATCTGGGTATGGATGATCAGAAGAGTCATAAGGAGAGAACAAATAGGTTCCAACAGGTGTAAAAGCTACTATATCCGCAGCAGAGTGGCCGCAGAGCCCCCTCCACGACAGCCCTCCCTCGCTCTGCCCCCACTGCCTGTCCTGCACCCAGAGAGCCCCCAGCCCCACGGGACACGAACTGGTCTCAAATTATCCCACATCAGCACATTGTCACTGCATCAAGCCCCTCCCCTTCTTGGAAAAGGTGCGGGAAAACTTCTGTCGGGCTGAGGAAAGCAGTACCCAACCACTTTGTCCTCTGTATGATGTGTATTTTTCTTCAGGTGAAAACTGAGCACTTCTCTTCAGAGCAGTGCTGAGAAGGGTGAAATTTATTGCTGAAATATCAAGTATTATCTTGTGGAAAAATCATAGTTCTTGTGCGGCGGGTTGAATTTCCACCAGCTTTTACATCCTAAAATCTTTGTTGCTCCTTCAAGTGGTATTTCACCTTTTCTGGAAGTGGACTTTCATTCCATGCAGATATTTGTGAAATGAAAATTGTTAGTTTCTCCCAAGTCTCCCATCTCAGAGATGGGTTTTCTGCAAGGACCAGCAATTTCAAATAAAAACAACAAATGTTCCACTTCAAAATGTTCTAACAGCTCAGGGGAGAAAAAAAAAACAAAACAAACAGAAAAAAATGTCTTTCAAACAATACACTCAAAACTATTTGAAGAAATCGCTAGGCAATGATTTTTTAGCTATTGAAAGTCATAAAAGTCATAAATTTTTTCATCTGTTTTAAAATAACTCCACAAATAAATGGTAATACGGGGTCGGGAGTGGGCAAAGCTCTGCTGGCTTTCAGCAGTTGAGATGGACACCGGGTTCCTCTGCTGTCGCGCAGCTCCTGTGGCGGGCTGTGCTGCAGTTAGTTGCCCACAGCATCGAGTGCCACGAAGGAACCCAACTGGCGAGTACAGAAAAAGTTTAAAGAAGCAAACATTACTGGCTGTGGAGTAAGCAATTGTGGGACATAGCGAAGTTGTGGTTTTCCCCCTCCCCACCATCTCTGCAGCCGAAGCCCAGGCAGCTCCTTCAGGAACTCTCCTGTAAGCAACACATCTGTGTTGGTTTTCTCCTGAAACGCACCCATTTCCCCAGGCTTTGGTGTCCACAGTTGTGCTCTGCAGGTCAAGGGACAAAGCGATGATGTCCCTTAAAGGAAGCTTCTCCGTCGCATAGCCACAGCGTTGGAGGTGGGACACGCCAATGTGGTGAGAGGGTCGCTGCGCCACTTCCAGCCTGTTGTATCAAACACAATAATCAGGGGAAGATGACACTTTGGCCTTTGCTAAGCTTACCCCCGTGACAGATTATACTTAAATAGTCTTCAACTCCACGTCTGCTGGCAGTGCACATTGGGGTGTTGCCGCGTTGTACCAGCACCCGGCCCATGGACAGGCTGGAGGGTTGTCGTTCTGTCCCCAGCTACCATCACTGCGGGGTCACCCGGTGCTGCCTCACCCTGCACAGCCACTGCGGGACTGCAATGGCGGGTTTTTTACTGGGGACCCAAGGACACAGGGGTGTCCACGAGGGCAGCCGAGCCAGCAGCAGGGTGTCTCTAGGGTGGCAGTGACCCCCAACCATGGTGCAGCCCCGTGGCACCCAAGGTGGGACAGGGCAGTGGCAGGGACAGGGACAGGGACAGGGACAGAGATGGGGAGAGGCTCCACCACCGCCTGGCCAGGGCAGCTACCAGGCCAGGTCCACAGCCCCTCCAGGGGCTGCAGCACATCTCTCCATTTCCTAATGACCATAATTACCACCAGCAAGCTGAAAATCAAAGGCTGCCAATGAGCAGTCTTCAAAAGAGAGACAGCTTTCACTGGACACCGACGCAGTAAGGTTATCTTTGTGTCTGTATGTTCTCCCTTCTTGGGTGAAGAAAACCTGCCTAAAAATCAAGGTAGGGCTCATCAGTCCAGCTGCCAGCAGCTGCAGTAGGAAACACATGGCACAGTCACTGTTTGGAGCAGGAACTGTCAAAAAAATCCCCCAAACCTACAACAAAACAGAAAACTGGGAGCACTGTAAGCATAAAACAATGCTGCTGATGGAGATGCCTGCATTTTTAAGCTTAGCATTTTATTTTTCTGAACACTTCCATTAGTAATTTGAAATGCATTATTACTGTTAAATTTCCCGCTAAGAAGCTCATGTCCTAAAATGCACGGGGAAATGAAAGACACGAGAACTATACATACAGTGGTAGAAAAGCTCTATTTAAACTTCCAAGTAATCATCCAAGAAAATTGTTTGCAGGAGCGCTGTCCCCTGAGCCTGCTACAAGCTATTTCAAATTCAGCAGCTCCACAGCACATCCAAAATAAACACTGGAAAAGAAAAAGAGATGAAAAAACTTGGAAATCTGCCTTCCAAAAGACAAAAAACTATTGCAAAGTTCTTTCTAGCCTGTATGAAAATATTTCACATCACTACTCTGACTCATCAGAAATGCTAGCAGAAGCATCCTATTTAACCTTTCAGAAAACGCTGATTCATCAAAAAAAGCATCTGCTGGGAATATGTCAACATAGGCAAAACTATTTAGGGAAAAATATGTGAAACAAACTATTTTTGTAAGAAAGGAATGATGCAAATTTATAAGTACTATGCAGAATCACAATAGCTAAAATCTAAAAATATCAAAAATAGAGTTTATCACTATGATTCTTTTGATCAATAAAATTTGAGTATGTCTCATTTTTGTATATACACGTATATAAAAATTCATATATGTACTAATTTAATGGAAATGTTAAAGGTATGTTTTAGTTCTGATTCAGAAAGAAAAAAACGTTCTAAAAGTGGAGAATTTCTGTAGAACAAACACTGAATTTCCAAAAGCTTTATTCTGCAGACCCAAGCTTAGATTTTTATGAGACATAGTTTCTATTGCTAAATGTTGCCATTAAGATTATCTTGCTGCACATTTTAATAAATTGCAAATTAACTTGTCCGTGAATTCCATGACAGATTCTTCTGCCTGTGGACTGCAACAGGCCAGCAGCGTGGTGGAAACAAGGGCTAACATTGCCCATTTGTGCTTGGAATACATACGCTTTGAGCAAGAATTACAGGATCTTTTTAATTTTCCTTTAAAAAGATTTCTGGGAGACAGTCATCTAATTAAACAACAAAAAAAACCCTGACAGCCCCCAGCGGGTGCCGGGGAGGATGTGCAGTGGGACTGAGCCGTTCACATGGTGGGTTCTTCCCAGCAAAACCATCTCCAGGCCAAATGGGCACCCGTCCTGCCTGTCCCCTCTTTGTGGGTAGCAGGTGCCACGGCGGCACATTCCCAGCTTTTGGAGAAGAGCCAGTTACTATATCAACAGAGTCGACTAAAGGAGCTCCAAAAACTCCTCTCTTACATCAGGTTTCGGTCCACGTGTAACGTCTCTTTTAGACCAAGGCGTTGCTCAAGCCCTGTAGCTGTGGTTCAGCCCCTCCAGGAAAGGCCACATCTCTGCGGTGGCCCCGGCTGTGAGCACACCCGGGAGCTGCGGCGACGCTGCCCGAGCATGGGGCAAAGAAAGGAGATGCTGTGCAGCACCGCAGGCTCTCACCCCACGGCCCTGCCCCGGCAGCAAGGTGCAGAGTCACGCGGCGGAGAAACCAGTCCCACGTATTTAAAAAGTTCTAATTGCCATATTTTATCCAACCTTGATAGTAGGAGCAGATGGCATGTTTTGTATAACAACATATTGAAAAATAAGTCTCAGAAATAATTAGCGTCATAAATAAATTTCTCTGCTTTGGGGCTCTGGGATTGATTAGATAAAAGTCTTAGCAGTAATGACTGCCACAAAGATGAAAAAGCAAAACTTTACCCTTCCAGCAGTAAATACCAGTTGTGTGGCCATAACTGTATAACCCAAATTGGGTTTTATGACCTCCCAGAGGCAGGAGTTTCAGAGCGCTGACAGCGCGACTAGCACAGCCGAGCGTCTGCTTTGCCCGGCTTGGGCAGCCCGCTGCTCAGCCCCCAGGGCTTCACGTGTCATGGATGTTCTCACGTCTCGGGAGATGCTAGAGGAGTGTTTGGCAGAGTCCTGCAGAAGAGCAGGAGCACACCTCGCCCGCCATTGCCCATCTCCGGAGTCAGCAGCACCCCCAAACCCCACGGACAGGGCTGAGCAGCACCGTGGCAGGGGATGAGCAGCACCCGTGCCCCTAGGAGCGCCCACCCATCTCAGCAAACCTGCGACCTGCCAACACCCCAGTCCTGGCAGCAAAGCACCCACTGCCAGCAGCGGGAAAACAACCAGGGCTGGAGACAGATTCCTGACAGTGTCGACCGAAACACGACTGCCCTCCCATTGCTGAAGCCTCCTGCTTTTTTAGGGGGAGGGGATACAGCCTTGTGGTTATTTATAAGCCACTGCAAGGTATTAATGTGTGACTGGTGACAATGACAGGTAGTTGTGTAATGGAATGGGCAGGTGGCATTGCTGCAGCTCAGGGAGTGGCTAAACTGAAGGGTTGGGCGCGTGTTTGTTGGTTTTAGAGAAAAAATAAGCAATGGTTAACATCAGCACGTTGGTCCTTTCCCTTTTTGGTGGGTAAGTATTCATCTATAATAAAACCCGGCAAGCTCCTCAGCAGCCTGATCTCGTCTGGCCCCGCTCTGAGGAGAGCTGGACATCCAGACACCCCTTCCAGCCCAAATTATTTGGTGATTCTATGATTCTAAATTCCCATTAAAACTTAACAGACATCTTGAATTTAATAAAATCAGTAATCTGCTCATTTTGCAAATCATTTTTGTCTACTCATACATAGCTGTCTATTTTAATAATGTTCTTGTGAATTTTGGAAGTTTACAATATAACTAAGGCACATTTTTTAATTACTTTTGGTGACTTGAAAACTTTGGGACAGAAGGAAACAACAATGAGACTAAGGGATTTGTTCTGGATGTATTGATTAGGTAGTTATCCATACACAGCTGAAGATGATAAAAATTTCATTTTAAGTCCCTAAATTTCCATTTAATCCTGCATCTCCAGAACTTCCTAATCTGTTTGGCTTCGCCAAATCGAAAGACCTGCAGATCGGGCTGCATTCTTGCAACCACAGATGTCGATTCGTCCACTGGTTTAGGGTGAAAGTTTCCGCAGTTTCCAGCGCTGACGGGTCCCCAGGGCTGGCAGCTGTAGGGAGAGGACAAACATCCTCTCAGAGGAGAATTGCAGGATTCATATTTACCATAAAATAGCCAGAAATAGCTCGGCACAAGCTTTTCTGTGTAGTAGATCAGAAGAAAAGTATTAAAGAGCTCAGTGATATCTGAGTGAGAGAGGAAATTAAAAACAAAGAGAGAAAGGTAACACACGGCTGAAGCGGTGGGGTGACAGGACTGCTGCTGCTTTCTCCAGGACCTGAGAACCTCTTGAGTTTACCGGCGTCGATTCATCTTTCTTTGAAGTGGTTTCCCCGCGCAGCTAACATCAAAGACATAAATCTCCTTTTCCTTCATTTCTTAAAGGGTCACAGAAGCAGATGACTAAGAGTCATCAATAACACCAATTTATTCCCAAAATCCCCGATGACATCAAGGGAGGATAACTCCCTTTTCAGCACAGCTGAGATCGCTCTGCTCTCCCGGGAGTGAGGTTGCCGGGAGGAGAGGGGCCACGGTGTGTCCCACACCCCAGCGCGGTGCGGAGTGCCAACCCTGAGCCCGGGCACGCTGCCACGCTGGGCTGCCCTCACTCCCCGCAGGCTGGGACCCGCAGGGGACCGATGAGGACCCTGTGTTTCATGGAGCCGCGGCCGGCAAAAGTAGCTGCCTTCTGGGCTGAGACATTGACTCAGCTCATCTCAAACCTTGTTGCACAGATTGGATGTCTTCGTAGTACCTGAGCATCCAACCCACGGGCTGTGCTCCCCCTCGCTGCCTCCCCGCAGTCGGGGGACGCCTCCCTGGGCTTTGCAGCCAGCGCAGAAGTGTGTAAGAGCTGACGGCTGAGTTTCCAAAGGGATTTGTTGGATCTCATACTTAGGGTCAGACTTGCTGAAGGCATCACCCCATCAGATACCTACCAGGTATGTAGGTTTTTATTTGCAAGCGGTCCAAGGATGTCAACACGGAGGCTGTTGGGTGCTGGGCATGTTTGTAATTTCACCAGTTCTTTAGAAGTCAAGCACAGATAAATATACATAAAACATGTTAAAAACAGATAAACACAGAGTTTTGTGTGTGCAAAAGAACTGAGTTTCTGGATCTTTTAAAAAATCCTGGGTGACTTGGCTGGTTCCTCATGGGGAGCCCTTACGTGAACCTGAGCTGCGTGTGATCAGGTGGCCGAGGCCCCGGGTGCTGCTCTTCTTCCTCCGCACTCAGCAAAGCGTGGGCACTTCATCGACTGTCCTCAGGGTCCCTATTTCTTCTTGAAAACTTTCTGTTCTAATTCCATATAACATGGCTCTTTTATATCCCCATGTACTCTTATAACATAATACAAAAACATTAACGTTTAGGGTGCAGATCCTAACAAAAAGGGTTTCCATTTATTGCACAGAAAATGATACTTCAAGTACAGCCAGAAACGACATTTGCTCCCCTGATTTGTACCTAATGGTTTTAGTGTTTTAGTTGCTACTACATAGAGGTGTATCTGTAACTAATTTAGGCAGCGCGACGATACGGCAATGCACTTTTACACAGAAACTTCCTTGCAAAAAGTGGCAGCGCTACTTGTATGAGCCTCTGTAGCAGTTACGGATCACTGGATAGCACAACCTTTGGAAAGCAAGTTCTCACATAGCATCTTATCTAAGGCAGTTCCAAAGCAGCATAGCTCAGATAACTCCGTGTGGTTTGAGCACTTAAGTTAAAGTTATTTTTTTAAAAATTATAAAATGATAAGCTTTTTTTTTTCTGCCACATTTCTTGGACTTCTTTCTTTTTTCCAGCTGCCCCTGGGAAAGAGCAATGCACTGGATGGACAACTCACCGTGCAGGCTCTGCAGCTAAAGGGGCTCCATCAGCCCATCCACTTTCGGTGGGTCACACAACTTCAGCTGTCGGGCACCTGAGCCACCGACACAGCCACCCCAGTCCAGCCAACAGGGACAAACAGGCACTTCTGGAGCTCCGTTCATCTGACCGAATTTAGGCACTTCCAGCTGTAGATGAATCGCGTCTCTCTCTCCTTCCCCATTGACTATAAACAGAGTCTGAGAGTGACCAACACAAGGCAAGCTGGGGCTGTTACTGCCTGATCTGACTCGACCCCTCCAGAGAGAGACTCGAGAGGAAACTGAGTGAGGTGGTTGTATTGCTGTAGAGGAATCTTGCAAATCACATGCAGAAGCACAATTAGATTCCAATTCTAATTCCTTTCCCTTCCTTGCTACTGCACTTCGCAGTAACGGACAAATTTACTTCTCCTGACAATCTGTCCCTTCTTACTTTGCCTGGCACAGCAAGGCTTTGGACACAGACCTGCTGGAGAACCCGACAATAGGATGAGGGGGAATGGTTTTAAATAAAAGAGGGGAGATTTAGATGAGATATTAGGTAGAAATTTTTGATTATGAGGGTGGTGAGCCCCTGGGGCAGGTTGCCCCGAGAAGCTGTGGCTGCCCCATCCCTGGAGGTGTTCAAGGCCAGGTTGGACGGGGCTTGGAGCAACCTGGGCTGGGGGGAGGTGTCCCTGCCCAGGGCAGGGGGTGGGACTGGATGGTCTTTAAGGTCCCTTCCAACCTAAACCACTCTGATACTCTGATCAGCCCCAGCACTGTTACATCCATACTCAAACTCGGTGTCTACCGGGGCAAATGCAGCCTGACGTGGCCTCACGGATCTGGGGAAGGTGGCCTTGCTCCCTTCCAGCGCTGGTTATATTTCATTTCCACTCTACGCTTTTTTCATTTCCACTCAGGCTTTTTTTAAGCCTGGACACTCCTATGGACTTCTGATTAACCACAAGTCGTTTGCACAGTGCAGCAAACCTACTTATCTGTACTCACAGCAGCCTCTGCCCTGGGTTTCAGGGTGCCTCAGCTCCCCACCGGTGCCTCGCTAGCGGCCAGAAACCCACCCCACCACCCGCAGCGGGAGCTGGACTGTCTTCACCGAGCGGCCGGGAGGCACAGCGAGTAACGGGGTTTTGGAGTCACAGGCTGCGGGATGTGTACTTGCCCGGTACCTCTGCCGCATGCTTTCACAGACAGAAAGTGTTATTAAGAAAGACACGCATGAACGGTAGTCAGAAGGAAATAAAAAATTATTAGACAGTTTAATCTACTGACTGCTGTTCCTGCCTGCCACTGCCAGAGCTATTCCGCTATGTGGACGCAGTAAAAAAAAACCTATCAGCATAGAAAATTAATGAAAAAAATGCAAAATATTTCTTATCACAGGTGGTTGCTTTAGATTATTTATCACAACGAGATTTCAGAGGGTCTCCTGGGGACCTACCATCCTCAGATACTCACAAACCAGTATTAATTCCAAACATTATTAAGACACATTTAAAGCCCTTATTAAATGCAATCAAGTCTGATTTAGAAAGGCTGGGAAGGTAAACATAATTAAAATGAACACACTGCCTGGAATATAAACTCTTTTTCATCCAGCATTTGAGAGTCATATTGTGAGAAAATTAATAACCTTAAGCGGTATTTTGTTTGTGGCCCACTGAGAAAATAAAAGGTTTGGTTACCCTTGTTAAAAACTTTACAGATTCTTTTGAAGAGGGATCCTGAATCCTAAATATGATTTTACTAATGCGATGCTTCCTCTCTGGGATGCTAGAGCACAGAGTACACTTGAGTGGAAAGTTTTAGGATGACTTCAGTTGAATAACAGTCACCAGAAAAGAACAGAAAAAGAGATGGGAAAAACCGAAACTTACTGCATTGTCTTTCCACAGCTGTGTTCAAGCCATACGCACACGTAGTCCACAGCACAGGTTACTGCAAAGCAAACACGGGAGATGTGTCCAAAGGCTTTCAGGCGGTGAGCAGGAGGGGTGCAGGGCCAGGGCACAAGTGGAAGCTGTCATCGTCTCAGCCCGCAGCGCTACCAGCCAGCCATCACCTGCAGCTGGTAAATCATGCACAGACCAAGGAGCACTCCCCAGGGCCACCGAGATGATGATTTAAAATAATTTTGAAGGGGGAAAGGGACAGAGAGGGCTGGTGGGAAGAGAGTAGGCCCAACCAGAGTCATCCAGTGCACGACTCCCCTTCCCCACTCTCGGCTTTTGTCGGGGTGGGATGCCCTGAGCACGGAGCAGACATTAGCAGGAGGAGCTGCTCTTCTGCAGCGCTGGGGAGTGGGCGGCGCGCGCCAGCGAGGACCAGGGCACTGCTCTGCTCTGACCCCGACGGCCCGGGATGCCTTCTGCTCCGATACTCGCATCAGCGACCCTGCCGTCACCGCTCTGCCCTGCGGTCAGCAGAGGAGAGAACTGAATCCCACGGCAGTGTGGAGGTTTATCAAGCCCAAGGAAAAGTGATAGATGCTGGCAGCTCTTTGACCGTCAGCCCATTGCATGACCAGGCCTGAATAATGAGTGTCACAGCCAAGTTTTTCCTGAGTGGTTTGTATTATTGTTTTGGTTTTCTTGTTTATAAAATAGGCAAGAGTTGGCAGATGGCAGCGAAGGCAAACAAATCTACTTCCAGCGGAAAACAAGTCAATTTCTTAGTTGGTTTTTTTTTTTTTTTAAAGTTATTTTCTTGAGAGCTGTTAGATACAAGGCGGTAATCCCTCCTTAATCCGTCATAATGCCATTTGTTGAAAGTCCTGTTTTCACTGCTAATTGTGTTTCTGGAGCTAAACCTTGACACTTCCCGTCAGCCTGATTATCAAGGGAGCACAACAAGCACAGGGTTAATCTTCCAAAGCTGGTTTAATGTCCTCTGCTGTGGCCACAGCAGGGTTTGCCCCTGCGCCGACCCGCTCCTGGTGTGCAGGTTGTGTTTGCAGAAAAGGCAATTCCTCCCGAACTCCCCTGTTTACAGAATTCACAAAAGTCTGACTTGACTCATTTTACCAAAAGAAAACAAAAAAAAAGAGTTAAATCGGTCGTTGAAAGGGAAGGGAAGGGAAGGGAAGGGAAGGGAAGGGAAGGGAAGGGAAGGGAAGGGAAGGGAAGGGAAGGGAAAGTGTACTGAATAGCAGCCAAAATTGGCATCCTAAAATGTGCTTTACGTTGTGTTCCTTCTTAAGAAAAAGCCTTTAACATTAAAGATTCTATCAAAGGAAAGCAACAAGAAAAGTGAGTGAAAGAGTTCACATAGATAAACCCACCATTTCTCTATATTTAATAAAGAATTTAGGATTTTGCATTTGCAAATATTAATATAACCTCCTCTTCAGGGATCCAAAAATATAGCATACTCTTGTAACTTTCCTGCTACTTGTAAAACACACATTTTATGTCTTAAAATCTACTTTTTTATCATACTTCTCCCAGTATCACATTGTTGTCTGTTGCCATTGGGCTGGTGCAGATGATGAGACAACCTCTCTCAGACTTTGCTCAGCTCTCAGTGAGTGTGCCCAGGATTGCTGCATCCAACATTCATTCTTTACTTAATGCTGAGACACCTTTTGCACTTTTTTTTTTTTTTGCAGATGACACATATAGAAACACTAAATATGCACATCAAAGTGTGCAGGAATTACCACACAGGTTTCTCAGAGATGTGCCTATATTCTTCCACATTTTTATTTTCTCATCTCTGTATTCATTTTCTCTTGTCTTTGCGCCCCATCTCATGCTTACATTAGGGACTCAAGAAGTAAAGACAAAATAAGATAAGAAACAGAATTTCCCATCAAACCTGTAAATAAAAGTTTGACTTGAAGTATTTGTATTAAAAGGAAGACATGAAGTTCTTTTGACAATCCCTTTCAGATTTTAGTGTGTGACATTACGGTCACTTTTGGACCATCTGTCTCATCCAGTTTCTAATGTCTTATGAAGTTCTAGGTGGGCATCCATTGCCATTACAACCCCCAGCTACGTATGACAACAAGGAATGCTTCCACGATACTGACATATATCGTGTCTGGGAAGATATATTTTGAATTAAGAAACAGACTGCCTCCGTGGTTATATCAAGTATAAGCAGTTGTACTAATGGTCGTACAGAGGAGGGCTATATGACAGACAGACACCTGACAAGCAATAAAGTTCTGGACTTTATCACTCCAGAATTATTCAAGGTCAGCAGAATGGATTTCATTGCTGGTTTCAGAAAGTCAACTCACAGTTCGAGAATTTGGTCACATTCCAGAAGACTGGTAAAGGGATAACATAAATCAGTATTTTCAAAAGAGAAGATCAATCCCCTTTCTCATTCTATGGAAAAATAGAATTTTTAATACTCTCCATTTTAGAGTAATGCTATTGGACAGCCACAGCATGCATCAGTCCCCAAATAAGAGACAGCTAGTTTAAAGTCTGTACAGGCTGAAGCACAATCTGCAATCTGTATGCTTTCTGTTTTTTTAAAGGAGGATGACTAGAAGCAAAAGAAATTTATCACATAGAATTTGCAGGTGCTTCTGGCTCGATGCATTATTCACCAGGGTGGTACGTGCTACTAGAGACTAGGTGTCATAGGACTTCACAGTGTGTTATCTCAGGCACAAAATCATATCAGTGCATTCATATCAATTCTAACCACCGCAGCTTCATTTGGATGCAGTTCAAAAAAGGGCAGTGAAGCTCACACTGACCTGCATCTGCTCACCCACGCTCAGCGTAGGACTTCAGAACAGGCTGAGCGCCTGTTGTTGTGGCTTCACTGCAAATTGTTTCTCAGTTAAATTTGGGTTTTTTTAATCAACAACGTTAAAAGTTGCAGTGATGCTTTTATGATATTTTTTCACAAAAGCTGAATCATAGAATAGTTTGGGCTGGAAGGGACATTTAAAGGCCATCTAGTCCAACCCCCCTGCCATGGGCAGGGACATCTTCAGCTAGACCAAGTTGCTTAGTGCCCCATCCAACCTGGCCTGTTGTTTCCCGGGATGGGGCATCCACCACCTCTCTGGGCAACCTGGGCCAAGGTCTCACCACCCTCATTGTAAAAAATTTCTTTCTTATCTCTAGTCTGAATACAGAGGAGAGGTTATAGAGGATGTGACTGAAGTTGTCTTGCTTGGTGGAAGTGTCAGTTAGCCATAGCTGGTCCTGGACTAGCAGAATGGCTCTGCATCAAGGAGCCCTGACACCAGCCGAGGCCCTTTGAAAAAAGCAGTAGCCACCGATGCTGCAGATAGCGGGTGATGACTATGAATGCATTCATTATTTTTTACATGCAGATAGCTGCCTGCCAGGTGGTTGAGTCATAAATTACGTCTCAGATTGGTCAGGCTTTGCATCAACAAATTTTCACTGTCTTTTGGAGCTGTTTCAGTAGTAGTATCTCAGCATCACACTTCACAGTGGTGGTCTGTTGCAAGCATGTTGAACTAAGGATGTTTGCAGAGGTCTAGGCACAGGCAATGCCTTTTAGAGAAACTGGTAGTTTTAGAAATTAGACAAGCTTCCTTGGAAATGGTCTTGCGTGCCCTGATGTAGTTGTCTTAAGCAGAGGAGTTCACTAATGACCTTGGCAGGCTGCACGCTGCTGGAGCAGGTGGAGAAAAAACAGACTGTGGTGGAGAGTATGTTCCAGCTGAAGAAGGAGGTATGGCCCTATAGGCCATCTCCAGAAACAGTGCTGAATAAAGCAGAGCATGAGGACAGGCAAAAGAAATTAGGAAAAAAATCTCACCTGAAGGGATTCACAAGCGGTTGTCCTAGAAGATCCCTGTCCATGGAGAAAGACCTGTAAGAAGCCAAGAGAAGGAGGGGCATTCAGGATGGGATTGCAACTTGTCCTGCTATTGAACAAATGCCTCTTTGCAGCATTAAATTTATCTACTTTAAAAATAATATTCTGTAATATTAAGGATATAAATATGATAAATTCTGTATAGTTTTGCTAAAACATTGTGTCAAAGGCCTTCATTTTACACCTTTGTGCTGTGGTTTCTCTCTGTAGTATGGAGGCTACACGCCAAAGACTTTCTTGGCCTGCCTTTGACTTGCAGACTCATGGTTCCTGTTATCTGATGTCTCCTCTGTCCTTTCTCTCTTGGTGTCAGTCATGAGCGCCAAACCTGTTGGGAGTGCCATTCAGAACTGATTTTGGTTTGTGTCCACAAAAATCGGACATTTTTACATTCCCAGGCACACGTCAGGTCCCAGATGCCAGCTGAACCAAACCCCGACCTGTAACAAAGGCCAGGGGGTGGGACGGGGCCCCTGGAGCAGATGCCACGTGTGATGACAGACATCTGGTGAGAGCAGAGAGACATCTCTCTCCTCTACCACAAGTAGGCACCCCACACCCAGGAGCCATTACCTTTCATCCACAAAGTCTAGGTTTTGCTTTTAATTTGTTTGATTTTCCTTATCCCTTCAGGAGGTGGGGTGAAGAGAATGGCGGTTTCATCTAAGTGTTAACTGTGATCCAACATCTGGAAGGCAGTACGTAGTGCAAATTAATTCTTTGATAATGGTGTTCCAGAAAACTTACAAAGATTTAAGTTAGTAATCCATGATATAGATTAGCATGACTTTGATGTAGCTTCAAGGTCACCATAAAAAGGACCAGAGTAATATTTTTGTAATGTAAAAGAAGCACTGTGAAATACAAGGAACGGGATGCACTAAGGTGTTGAGCTGGTATGTGGGCAACCCAGACTCACCTTCAACTGGTACAGGAAATTGCAAGTATGGTCAATGTGTTACCACAATAACAACACCAGAGCAAGTTACAGTGATGATTCTACCTCTCACACTTTGCAGTCCACAGGCGTTGCTTGTACACCGATATGATTACAGGTATCTCGATGTATCTTTCTCCTCTATACTGTAAAAAAGTTGTGACATCTGAGAAAGATTCCAGTCTCGGTCTGTTTAAAAGACTTTCAGAATTTTTGTAAATTGGAAATGAAACTCCAAGGATTTGGAAGATTTTATTATGACTAATCAACATTCAAACATCATCTATTTCAGTTTTAATTTGTAGTATAAGAGAATTACATTTCACAATGAAACAGTACTTTAAACTGGAGAAGTGAATTATACTGTTTTCTTATGGTATATTTCTAACTCCTTGGAAGCAAACGTAACAGAAGTTCACCCCAAGCCAGGAGGCACGCTCCACTCACGAACGTGCACTCAGTCCGTGGGGCCAGACTGCAAGCCACCTGAAGGAATCCCCCGCGGCGGTGGAAGCGGGGTGCCCCAGCCCCAGTGCTCCGCGCGAGCCAGCCCCTCCTGCTGCCCACGTTGCCTGCCCGCGTGGGCAGAGCCCGCAGGAACCCCAACCCCACTCCTGGAACGGAGGAGACCTGCTCCCAAATCAGCCCTCCTACGAGTCTGAGCAAACGGGATCATTTAGGAGCCCAATTTAGTTGTATTCCTGTTTTATAACCAAGCTGTTTACTCTGTTGTGGGAGGGGTTTTATGTTATTTTTGCCTGCTTGCTCCACAGCAGCTCAGTAGCCTGTGAGGTTGAAAGGCCCTGGGTGTTTGCGTCTCCAGCCCTCTGCTCTCAGGGCTCCATGTGGGGCGGAGAGCTGAGCACAGCCCCGCTGCCAGGTCGTGTCCCCCGACCCAGAGACAGATATCGGAGGAGCACCGCTGCAGCGGCTGGGGGACACCCTTCCCGCTCCACGCACCGCTCATCTTTGCCCGCTCTTTCTTATAGCTTTGGGACACGTGTTTCACCAAAATGTGTGTTTGGAGCAGTACCATTTCCTACTGCACGTTTTTCCGTAATGCCACTCTTAAAAAATATAATCTGCCCTTGATCATTATTGAAAGATTTTACTTTATTTTTCTTCTCGCAAATTTGTAAGTAACTACTGTAACCATAGGGAAATTCAAGCAATGGGAAAACAGCAGAGGAACTCTAACATCAAAATGTCTTCAAGTTCTCAACCAGTGCAAACAAGTTCACTTTCTCTGGTGTTACACAGTGTTATACTGTTCAAATAGAGTATGAAGACTTTAGTGTACTTTATTATCTCCTAAACATTGCCAAGCTTGCTTGCTTTGCACATATAATGTACATATAATTTAATAACTTTTGAAGAAAAAAAAAAAACAAAACAAGAAACAACCAGGAAGACCTTCTCCCTGAAACTGTTGTACAGTGTTTTCTTTTTTTCCCCAACATGTCCTCACATTCTCAGAAGGCAGCTGTCAAAACGCCTTATTTCATGTTTTACATTTGCTGGTCCTTCTTCATCTCTTTATTACTTTTGTTGTTCCGACTGTTTTTTCACCCAGAGGAAATTCCCAACCCACCTGCGCTCCCTGAAGTGCACCGCCCTCAGCAGGAGCAGACCCTGTCCCACCGACCTGCCGTCCCCCGGGCTGGGACCAGCCACAGCCACAGGGCTAGTGCTGGCGGGCAGGGGGCTGCTGGCCAGGGCGGGAGGAGGTCCAGGCTGGCGGCCGAGGTGACTCTCGCACTTCTGGGATGGGGTATAAGAGGCCAAGAATGGCATCTTACCTAAAACTCCTTGGGGGGCTTTTTCATCCCCTCCCTGGACTCTGTTTGCAGTTGTATTGCTGCTTTTGGAGAAAGGTTTTGTAACAACAGGAAAAAGAAAGAAGCAAGTGAGACAGTGCCTGTCTTTGCTGTCTCTTGCAATTTAAGATTCAGTACTCCAGAAGTGAAGCCAAGGCTGAACTTCTGTTGTGGAAGCAATCCCCAATGACCAATGTTCTGTTTACAGAGAGAATAATCAACTTTTCTTACTGTAAGGACTGCAAAAAAGTCATTTCTGAGCCTTCTGTTGGAAAAAGAAAAAATCCTTTATGCTATTTTCCCATCGTCCACATGCATCCTTTGAAAAATAAGATGGAAGCAAAATGAAATAAAAAGCCTTAGTGAAATAAAGTCCATTGCACCAAATTTTTGTTTCTGAAAAACAAAACACAAAAGTCCGATGACAAGAAGAGTTCAGATGCTGGTGAAACATCCTCTTTCAAGATTTTGGAAAGAAGTATTTCAGTCTTTTTGTTTTAAAATTACCTTTTGTTTCACTTAAAAGTATTGTAGAATATAGTAGGCAGTAGAAATGCTAACTCATAAAATATTTTTAAGCAAGAAGGTTTTTTTTAATGGCAAATCACATCTTTGTGGGATTTGTCAGAATTTTATTCTCTGGGTTTTACTATCAGTTAAAATGAAGGCAAATTTAAAATGTATGGATTCTTTGGGTAGTAATTTTTTTAGTATTTATATTTCTAACAACCCCTATATCTAGGGGTTATTTGTTCTACCAGATTTCAACCTTTTTAAAATATTTTTCTCTTGAACGAATACAGCCATGTTACAAAAATAACATGAGACAGAGGTTTTCTAGAAATTCCCTTCTCCAACTAAAGAAAAGCTTCTCTCTTTCTAATGCTAAAGGGGAAAAAAAAACCTTCCCGTTTTCCACACTACATGCCACGGAAAAGCATCTATCATTTCTTTCCATTTTTCACACCCATTTCTAAGCAAAGGTGAGTTCAGCTCTTTATTGCTTCTTTTATTTCAAGGAACACTTTCTGCAGACTCGCTCCCGGGTTCTTCTTCTACCCCCATTGATTTTCCATTATTTGGCTTGAACTGTTTCTTGTTATCTGAGGTCAGTGGTGAGTTTTGCTTAAAAATTTATATAACCATATAGCTTTTGTTTCTTTCTGGTTTATATCCAGTTCCATCTGTGTTGTTGGAAGTGCATCTTGCTTGCTCTTTCTTTTTTCTCTATTACTTTTGGTTTAGTCTTATTTTTCCTTCCTTGCTTTATTTGTCTTTCTGTATTTTCATTTCTGACATTCTTTTTCTGTCTTTTATTTCTTTTTCTTTTTTTTTTTTTTTTATTTCTTCCAATTTCCTCTCTAGTCTCCCTTTTGCCCTTCCAACTTTTAAAAGTAAAGATGTACTCTTGCCGCCGCAAAGCAAGCCTGTTCCGTCCTGGTCCTGGTGCGGGTGCTGCGGCGGGCTGGGCAGCGCGGCTGGATCTGGGAGGTGGGGGGAGTCTCTGCTCTAAATAAAGTGGGGCAAAAACCTGACCTCATCTACCCTACGAAATCAACAGAATTGCTTTAGGGATATTTTGTTAGAACTAAGGCTGTATTTGTTTCTAAACTTTCTTTTAGCCTTCTTGTATCTAAAAAAAGCTTAATTGGAAAGCTTAATAGCGTCTATGAATCACCTTGTTTTCACGAGGTCCCAGAATAGCATTTGTATCAATTAAACTTGGATTGAACCTGACTCTTTCTTTTGCCTATGGCAAGCTAAACCACAGATGCCAAACAAATTTGCATTAATGAGTTATTTCCTTGTGAGGAAGAAAATATAACCTTTTTCTGGTTGTTGCTATGCACATGTATGTTTTGAGAAAGCAAGACCTTACACTGCCTAATTATGCCAAAATAATGCAGCGAGGAGGGGCACACGCCAATTAACTCCAGTTCCTGGCGGTTAGGAGCTAGCAGCGGAGGGGCTGGTGCGGCAGATAGGCTCGTGCGCGGGAGATGCCTCTGGCCGCAGCTCTGCAGGACGGAGCGGCTCTCGGCTGCATTGGCTACAGCCGGGGCCGGGCGGGATCCGGGCTGCCTCGGAGAAATTAAAAATGCATTTGTAGGCGCTCACAGCGTGTAACACAACGTGGCACTGATTCTGAACCCGAAGATCCCATTAGGAGGCTAAGTAGCAGCTGAGTATATACTAAATGAAACAAAAAAATATTATTGCAATCATGCTCATTTGATTTCACTAAGAGAAAGAATTTTTGAAATACAATTAGATTTTAATGAGTTAAGGATATAAATACATAAAATGAAAATCCTCCAGTAACAGGCTTTCACCTGTTCCTACAAGTGAGAGCAGCTCACACAGCACGTGCCAGTGCTGCGAGTAGGAGCTCGTGAGTGATTGCCATTGCCGTGGCCACAATACTGCAGGTGTAATTAAATACAAGCAAAACAGACGCGGCTGAGACTGATGAAAGATTTTCCATATGCTTTGGGATAAGCCTGCCTTTCCTCCGTATTTCTCTTCTCATTTTCTTCCCAGAAAAACAGTTCTTGTTGCCCATTGTTCCCAATCACAAGTTGTCTGCATTCGGTGAATATTGATGCCCTGCCTCTAGTTCTTATTATGTCTTTTCTGTAAATAGCAAACCTTCTTAGTACCGGATATTTTTACTAACAAATGTGATGATTTATTATCGTTGTCATTTCTGTGTTTGGAAAAAAACCCCAAACAAACAAACAGAAAGAGCTATTTAAATGTCTCGCTGTAAGGTAGTTCATCAACCAGACAGGATTTGTCTGTAGTTTTTATCCTCTCATTAGATTTCCATCAGCCTTCAAAAGCACAGACACAACATTGCTCCCCACACTGATCTCCTCCCCACACACACAATGACAAAACTGCCCTTTCTGTGTCTGAGTTTCCCAGCTTCACCCAAACCTCCGTTCTGCACACACCGTTTGCGGCCCCGATCCTGACTCTATGAGTTTCCGTGTCGCTGTATTAGAATGAAATGAGGTGACAATATGTCCTGTAATGAGGACAAATTGCCCCATCCTGCATCCAATAATATAACCCATGATCAGGTTATAAGTGATTTTAAAGTAACCACAAATTTCTGATGATCAATGAATCTTCATCTGTCATAACAGGATCCGGGAGGTAGGGTCTCTCATGTAAGAACTAGATGATATCCACTGACTTTATTTTTGCGTCTCCTAATTACCAATTCTACTGAAAACAGTAACGGTGTCTTTAATGTAAAGTACCACTCCTCCCCTCTTCTGAACATGATACCCTTTTCAATCCCTTTCTACACAACTTGTAACTAGAGGCCCTTATATTCCAGCACATGCTTCATACCTCAAGGTTTCAGTAAAGCCAAATTTCAAAATGTTTTTCCTTTGTGTTTCTTCCACAAGTTTCCAGTTGTGCTTCCTACTCAGATACTACTGGACACATCGGCAACCAAAAAAAAAAAAAAGTAGTCTTGCTTTTTTTGCCACATATGCATCTTCCTTTTTTTCTTTTTTTTTGGCCACAAACCGCAGATGAATGTATAACACATATGTTCTTTTCACAGCTAATCAGCTTTATTTAACATTAGTGTCCTTCTGCCTTCTCCCACTAGCAGACACATGGCCACTCCTGTCTACAAGGTGTTCTATCATTACCTGTAAAATTCAGCCTTCTGGTAGAATATGATCTGATGGTCCCTAAGCTGAGCTTTTAGCTTAACTGCAGATGACCTCAAAGGGCCATTCAGTATTTCTCTCCTTTGTGTCCTTCATAACCTCACCCAGTTGTGCCGCTGCATCTTAGGGTTCTCTGTTCTGCCTTCACGCATGTTCCTGTTGAATACTTTATCCATTCTGCTGAGCAAGGAGCACCTTCAAGCAGCTGAAGAAGTTCCCTGGAGTCTGTGTGCTTCATGACACATGGCAACTGCTCAAACATCTCCCCTGTACCATCCTATGTTGGGAAGACCCTTTGGGGCATGGTTCCTTGATGGAGCCTCCATAGCAGATGGGGGCTGAGAAGACCATTTTCCAGTGACAGACCTCACTGCAGGTCACATGTTCAGCTCTTCTGCTGGGCCTCTCCCAGCAACTGCTGGTTGTACTTGAGATATAGGGAACATGAGTCGCTGAAGCAAGCGTAAGAGTTACCGACACAATGTCTGTGGAAACACTGGGAACACAGATAGCTCACTGGGAATGGAAAACCCACATCATAGTCATTGCATTCAGCAAGGCCTTTTTGACTCACTTGGGGAATATTACTTTTTAGAACCATGAGGTTTGAATTTTAGTCTATAAAAAATGTGCATTGTGTAGATATAATGCTTACATTTGGGACACCATTGGTTGCTTGAACGGCAGATTTTTATGATTTGTTAGTGATGCATGGAGCCTAGTTTTGAAACAAGAATGAATAGAGTATCAGGACTACTTTTTTTCTTCCCCCCGCCCTGCCCTGGCCTTTTAAAGTATTATTTGAAGTCTACTGGAAAGGGTGAATAACTACAGCCCTCTTGGATTTCCCAGCAGTTGTGCAGCAGTGGGACTGATGTGACAAGGGTGTCATTTCTCTTTCTTTCTGGCCAAAGACAACCATGTACTCCAAAATTTAAACTGTTATTATGTCTGGTAATGTCCCATCTTCTGTTCTTTAGGGTGGAAGAGAAGTACGGAGCAAGTTCAGGAAAGTAATACTGCAGAACTGTATTGTATTTTTCACTGACTAATTTGAGACAAAATAAGTGCGATGTCAGAGTACTACAAATGGGGAGAACCTTAAGAAGTACCAATGCTCACACCAAACATGTTTTTGCACATCATTCTTTTTTCTTCTTTCTTTTTGTGAAATGACTGACAGCTACATGATGCGCCCGGAAGACGGAGTCCCATGGCAGTGCCCACTGTACCAAACCAAGAAACACTCACGGTGCTGGTGTGGCTGACTGCACACCCCTCTCTGCTCTTACCCACACAGCCTTCTGCCCCACCACCCTCACTTAGCCCACCGACTTCCGAACATTGAGAATGGTGTATAAAATCGAATGCTGCTAACCACCCGGTGGACATTCCCACCAGTGTCCTTTGCTGGAATGCTCAACTCAGGAGAGAGAAAGGCTGAAAAAAAAATCCCTCAGCGTTGAAGAACCTGGAGAGGGAGATTGCTCTGTGGCCTCAGCAAGCTCCTTGTGGGGGCTTGTACAATTCTTTGAAACAATCATGATGTTCATACACCGTTACCAAGTCCAACACCCAAAGTGTTAACGGAGATGGGCTTTTTTAGGCTTTAAAGAGCAGAGAAATGGAACTGTGTACACTGTAATCTATGCTTTTATACAGCCTGTTCTCTGTACTGAGCTCTGTGCTTTATGCAATTTCTTGGGTTGTCAGCCTTCCCAGCTGGCATTTTACTTTCAACTTGGTTGAAATGTCAGGAGTTGATGACAAAAGGCTGCAGAGTCATTCACCTATGGGTGGTATGAGGGTTTGCCTGGCAAAGGGGCCTGAAAGCTCTGCTAAACTCTCTTCCTGATTATTTTGGGGAACAGTGATTTAAAATGTCAGAGAAGAAGTGAGATACATGAGATTTTAAGAAAAAAGAAAACGTGCAAGATGGTGGATCCTCAGGGACACAATTGGGATTCAATTCTAAAGAAAACTCAGGAGCAGTTTTGCTGTTGAGCAGTAAATTGAGGCATGAAATAGCAAACAAGCTTCTTTACTAACCTTATCAAGCTGTGTATTTCTACCCAGGCAACCTAAGGTCAAGAATAATCATTTCAGAATCAGTGACATATCTATCAGCTTCTGCCAGCACCTACTGCCAAAGACATCAGGTGTGAACGAGAACACCTCGCCTCTGCAACCCTGAGCTTGGATGGGGCAACAGGCAAGACCAGGAGGCCTCTGACATCTGGGAAAGAGAAGGGGCAGTGGAGGGCTGGCTTGCAAATTTAAATACAGAGTCAGAGTGTGGATTCAGCTGAGAAAAGCTGAGGAGAACCAGGTTCCCATGAAGACTCAAGCACAAAGCCTGGTGAGGACCAGGCTAGAGTTTAGAAGACAACTCCATGATGCACCTGTCTACAGATCTGGCTGTTTGCAGTGAAGGCTGCAAATTCAAGAGTTCCTTCACATAAAAATAGTCAGACTTGCTCTGATGTCAGCACTGGGCATCTCCAGGGAGACCTTATACCAGTTTTTCAGTACTTAAAGGGGGCCTGTGGGAAAGCTGGGAAGGGACCCTTTGTCAGGGAGGGGAGCGATAGCACAAGGGGGAACAGTTTTAAACCGAAAGAGGGGAGATTTAGGTTAGATATTAGGAAGAAATTCTTTGCTGTGCGGGTGGTGAGCCCCTGGGGCAGGTTGCCCCGAGAAGCTGTGGCTGCCCCATCCCTGGAGGTGTTCAAGGCCAGGTTGGACGGGGCTTGGAGCAACCTGGGCTGGTGGGAGGTGTCCCTGCCCAGGGCAGGAGGTGGCACTGGGTGATCTTTAAGGTCCCTTCCAACCTAAACCATTGTATGATTCTATGATTCTATCTTCCGGTTAGAGGACTTTGAGTTATGATTATGTTAGGTGACACTGATAATTCTGCTCATTCGGAGATACTCTACCCCATCAGGTGCTGGGGGAACTGCCTCGAGAGCACCTGCAGACCTGACATCTGCAGGGGCCTTAAGCATTATTCTGCCTGAGCAAACAGAAGGTTTTGACCCAAGAAATTCCTGTGCCATAGGTGTGTGTTAGCAACAGCTAATCGGGTAGGATCGGATAAAACAAAGTACACTGTGTGTTTGGTCACAGTTATTCAAGTCTGAAGAGAAAAATCAATGCTGGGCTGAAATATCAGCTGTCAGGCTCTGTGCGTACGGAGGCTGCAGAGGGCTGGACAGAAAAGAGACAGATGGGGTGGTGTCAGTGTGCTTCCAGAGTCTCCTCCAGCATCTTTCACACCAAAGGCAGCTTGTTGCATGGAGTAGACAAATGGGGAAATCCACTGATTTTTTCTTACATACCTTCTTAAAAACAACACAGTGTAAAAGGACAGCTGCAACATTCCTCAAATAGCTTATTGTCAAATGAATTAATGGAAGTCCCTAAACTATTCCTGTTCAACACATCAAGTGTTTTAAAGTCCTCTAAATGCTAATGGAAGAAAACCTTTGGTTAGTGTTAAACTGAGCTGTCCCCTGCACATGTTTATTTTTCTCAAGTAAGAGTAGAAAAATAAAATAATAAAGGGGATATGTGTATCACTAGGCTTACAAGTCTCCAGGACTCCTTGAGAGTTGAAAAAGTATTTTATTCTTGCTGCAAAGGTGCATGAGTGATTAATTGACCTAATTTTTAATTTGTCCTTTGACTCGTTTAGGAATATGAAGGGAGAGGAATCAGAGGTAATTGGCATTTGTAGGTGCATTCATTATACAAAAATATTAAATACAATATTTACACAAAATTCACAACATGATGTAAAGCATACCTATGTGATGTGTGTGAGTTTGAAGTTCAAATTCAGCCAGGGACAGTTAAGAGCAGGTATGTCTATCCATAAATATCTTGGTTGGAGAACGCTTGCGTATAAGTTAAAACTACATTAGAACTGCGGATTTGCACAGGTAGGTGGAAACATTCACTGAGTCCTGGTGTAGCTGCAGGAGGATTTAACCCAAACATCATCACATGTCCATCTAGCAAGCTGCAGGTTCACCCGCTTTGGAGGTAGTAAAGCATCCTGGACACCAGCCTTCATGGGCACCAACCTTCCCCACCAGTTCTGAGTGCTGGCCACCACAGTGGTCCTTCACACTTCAGAGAGGAGGTCCAGTCCAAGCCCTCTCCAGATCCTGACTTTGCCATAGGTACATGGACAACAGAGGAGGGTCTGACCCATGCAGTCACAGCTTTGCCTGAAACCTGTGCCAGGTCCTTCATGCCAGTGCATTGTCACTGCTAGCTGGGCTGTAACTGTGCCTCTTGGAGGTGAGAAGACAGACATCTCATGTTCCTCCTGGGTTGTCTCATCACTGTGATGGTTCCTTCTGAAGTCTCCTTGCTGATGACCAGAGACACCTTGTATCTCAGCCTGATGCACCGTGCAGCCATAGCCAGACGTTGCCATATCCATGCCACTGATTTATCTGCCCCTTGCTGTCGACGACAATCGAGTGCTGCAAACGTCCTACCCACCAGCGTCATTGCAGTCTGTGGTGGCCTGCTTTTTGCCAGTCTCTGGTGACATCAAGAACAAGCAGATAAATCAAGTTACCCAAACATACATAGAGCAACAGAAGTGAGACAAAAGAGATATACTGATCTCACCATTTTCCTCTCCTTCTGTAACGTTTTTTCCCCCCACAGGCTTCACTGCCCACTCTGCAGGCAGGGAACCTGCGCTGAGAAGAGGTTACAGACAGAGGAGAGGGAATGCATGAGCTTGGAGGTGAAAGAAGACAGGCAAAAAACAAAGAAGAGTTGCTTCAGAGAAAAGTGCAATGTACTCATAAGTAAGGTCATCTGTGGTCTTTTCACCACACTTTTGGTTTCACTCAAGATGCTTTTTGCTAGTGGCTGTCTTAATTCCTGATAGATGAGAATGCTGTTCTTCAGAAATCTTTATCGGTAACTATAGAAACTCTGTTTTGCCCTAAAATCATACTGGTTTCTTGGCCAGAAGGATTCAATGTAGCAGCAAGTTCCCCCAGCAGACTGTGCAAAATGTAACTTGAATTTCATGTATTGTCTTTTGGCCTCTGACACATCTCTTCAAGCCCTACATGCTTTAATCACTTCTATCATATTCCTTTTCTCCTTGTCTCCTCTTTTAAAATCCACATGGCTTCTCTGTCTCTGCTCATAGGAAAAATGTTTTGTTGTTCCTTCTTCTTTTCACTTTTGCTGCTCTTTGGGGAGCTCTACCTTATTGCCATAAGCCATTTTCAGGTTCTGCCAAGTTCTCATGTGTCCTACAAGACCTTCAGACATGAAATGCAGAAGCAGCCACAAGCAGCACACAGGGCTTCCATTTACATTTAGCTGGTTGTAGGATGAAAAGCAAGTTTGCATGCAAGAACAAGGGCAGAATGATTTGGTGGGGTAAGAATGACTGGTCATCAGGCTAGAGGGGGCATCACGGGGGATGAAGATATTGAGAGCAGCCCTGCTGAGAGGGACCTGGAGGTATTGGTGTGCGAAAAGCTGTCAATGTGTGCTGGCAGCCCAGAAAGCCCCCGGCATCCCAGGCTGCATCCCCAGCAGCGTGGCCAGCAGGGCGAGGGGGGATTGTGCCCCTCTGCTGCGCTCTGCTCTGGGGAGCCCCCCCTGCAGTGCTGCCTCCAGCTCGGGGGGTCCAACAGCAGAAGGACACGGAGCTGTTGGAGCGGGGCCAGAGGAGGGCATGGAGATGCGGGGAGGGCGGGAGCCCCTCTGCTGGGAGGACAGTCTGGGAGAGTTGGGGGGGTTCAGCCTGGAGAAGAGAAGGCTCCAGGGAGACATTATTGCGGCCTTCCAGTGCTTAAAGGGGCTCCAGGAGAGCTGAGCTGGGGAGGGACTCTTGATTGGGGATTGCAGCAACAGGACAAGGGGTGATGGCTTCAAACTGGAAGAGAGGATATGTAGATTAAATATCAGGAATAAATTGTTGGCTGTGCGGGCGGTGATCCCCTGGGGCAGGTTGCCCCGAGAAGCTGTGGCTGCCCCATCCCTGGAGGTGTTCAAGGCCAGGTTGGACGGGGCTTGGGGCAACCTGGGCTGGTGGGAGGTGGCCCTGCCCAGGGCAGGGGGGTGGAAGGAGATGATCTGTAAGGTCCCTTCCAACCTAAAGTATTCTGGGATTCTATGAAGATTCTGTGTTGGCAAGAACATCCTGGTAGAGAAATGAGATTTTGAGGAAAGATGAAAATAAGGCTATTTGACCTACTTGATTAGCACAGAAGGTACTCTGTGTGTGTGCGCTTTAAAAACATTGGAAGAGAAGATAGTACAATCAGTTTCAGTAAATGGGAATCACACAGCTAGATCACTGCCCCTCAGGGGATTTACTTTCTTAGTTCTGTTAATGCACAAACCAGAAGCGCTCTGACTACCTTGCAGTGTCGATAAACAACACAGTGAACCATCTACCCCATCTCGCATGCAAAGCATTAGCTTAAGGTAACTGACGTTATGCATATTCCTGACAAGTCTCCATTAATTCCCATACGAAGGCTCCATTTTAATTAAATTTGTGAGCCATGTTAGACTGGTAGTCACTGGGTTCAAGATGCAATCACTGACTATGCTATTTATTATGCAGTAACGGGTGTACCAGGGAGGAAAGATATTGCAAGTACTCTTTGAATTTCAAATAAAGAGAAGAAGCCGGTGGAGACATTCCGCAATAGATTTACACAAACACACACACCAGAATGGAGCCAGACTGGACACCAGCATTATTGCTCAGTTTATATCCTTCCTGACTGCTTTTATAAATGCTTACAATTATCTATTAAAAAACAGCAGGCACGCAGGGTTCCCTCGCAGCCCTTGTGGAAGACTCGTAGGAGCACCTGCAGCCGCACTGACCCCGCAGCTCGCAGCTCAGCAGCTTTTCGGGGACTGCTTTGACTCAGTGGCCTTTTTCATGGCTCCATCCAACAGCTGCCTTACATCCTTCTGCGGGGGATCGCCAATCCCCACATCTCTGTCCTTCCCGAGGACCGCCAGGTTATGGCAGAGGTTACAGCTATTGATGGTAAGTGCCTGTATTTTGTACAGGTGGATGTACAGGTGGATATACTAATACATTCTAACTCTTTATCAGCAATAGCATCACAACTTTACGTCATCAGGACGTTGAACTCAATGACTGTCTTTTAGTGCCAGAACCACTCCTAAAAATACTACGATGTTTTCAAAGACCTGCTATGGAGAGTCTCTACTCCTTACACCCATATTTTTCCGCTTAATGCAACCTGCTGCTATCTCTTCCTTCTCTTGTTCCAGAATCACCTAGGCTCAGTTTTCTCCAACGTAACTAGTAATACACTTTCCTGAAGTCCGTGGACTTTTGCTTAGAAAATTAGTTATTCTGTAAAAAATATCTGTCAGGTACAGGATATATCTTCACTAAAATTTTGCTGTATTTTCCTCCAGCCACCCTTGTTTTTTAATTCTTCCTTCAATAATATTGTCTTGGCTTGCAGACTGTTGAACATAGATTAACAAATTGACAGTTATATGCTTGTTTCTAATGGCAATACAAGAGTTTTATAATTGTATAATCTCAGTTGATTCCTGACCAAAGCTAAAAAACCTGCCACAAAGTGGTGGGAAGCTGCCCCAGGTCACACACAACGGGGGGTGGAGGGGGAGGACAGGCTGAAATCCCAGTCCCGCAGGACCCCCACTTCCTATGGTGCCCCTCTTATCCCGTGCAGTTTGCCTCCTGCGTTAAGTGGCTCCTGGCTCGCAGCAATGGACTCAGACTGCCTGTTTCCATCTTGGCTGCATTTTCCATTTTTCCTCTCCTATATTCTATTCTTTTTCCTATTTTAGATGCTTTCACAGTTCATTTTTTTTCTGAATTAAGAAGGAAGCTATGAAGACTGGCTTACAGATAGAGCTCAGAGGGTTGTGGTTAGTGGCGCAGAGTCTAGTTGGAGGTCAGTAACAAGTGGTGTCCCTCAGGGGTCAGTACTGGGCCCCACTGCTCGAGGTGACCCTGCGCTGGCGTGGGTTTGGACTAGATGATCTCCAGAGGTCCCTTCCAACCCCTGAATTAAGAAGGAAGCTATGAAGACACCCCCTTTGCCAGGCAGGGCTTGCCAGGGCACGCCGTGTGCCAGGTGGGCTGTCGGCACGGACAGGCGGCCGAAGGCACACTCAGCTCCGCTCGCCTCCTCCACACCAGCGCCGCGGTGTCACGCTCCCAACCGTGCCTGACAGACTGGGGCTGATTTTCCAAAGTCACCACGGAAGCAGAAAGATCATGGAGTGCCGGAGGTACGTGCAGCCTGCTCAGGGCGACGCTTTGGTATTTGAAGGACGCATCGGCTTCCGCAGGCTCCGAGGAGAGGAGGAGTCGCTGCACGTGCAGTTGTTTCACAGGCAGCTGCAGCGACCTGCAGAACTGATGACTGCCAACAGCCCCCAGCGCCTGCGGGGTGCAGGGGAGGAACCCCAGTGACGCTGCTGCCCCCGCGGAGGTGCTGGAAGCGGCAGCAGCAAGCCCCTGCCCCGGAGGGCTCCTTCCCTGGGCGCTCCGGCCTCGCACCCTGTGAAATCCCTGCTGCCTTTGCTCAGGAACAGGCTCGAGTCAGCACTTTCTGCACCATGCTGCACGGTAATCTTCCTGATCCTGCCTATATTTAACTTTTCCCCTTGGTCTAAAATGTTGTTACAAAAAATTTCTGTCAGCTGGAAGAAAGGAACAATGCCTGGCTCAGAGCCTGTGCTCAGCAGTGAAGAGTCTGCAATTACAGTACACCAAAAAAAAAAAAAAAAAAAGCCCCAAAACACCAGGAACAAAAACAAAGCAAAAATCTTGTTCCAGTTTCTCTGAGACTCTTCCTTGCAGTTATTTTTCTCACAAGGATAAGCAATATAACGGGGAAAGAGACCTCAAAATAGAGCGCAATAAAACATAAAATAAATAAAATAAAAAATCCTGAAGTCTATTTTGCCTGACAGAATACCCGTCTTTTAAATACCTCTGGGGATGGCAACTCAACCACTTCCCAGCCTGTTCCAGTGTTTGATAACCCTTTCAGTGAAGAAATTTTTCCTCACACCAGCCCAGCGTAGCGCTCTCTGCTGAACGCTCGGCACGGGCAGCACACTGGTGCACTGGAGTATACATTTCACTTCTCCCAATTTTTGGTCTGTCTCATCTTCTTCTCTCGGATTTTGCAGGAGGCGTTGCCAGTCATCTTGAGAAAGGCAGCATGCTGCATTCTCTGCTGCTATTGCCACTGAGAAATAATCACTCTAGACGAGCCGTGGGCTAATATTGCAGCCAGGGGAACTGCAGGAAATGTGTTTTCATCAGATATAAATGCATAAGTAGAAAACAGGCCACAATTTTCATGTGACTCAGGGCGATAGCAGTATACTTAAGGAATCACGGGCAATGGTGTAGGAGGGACCTTGAATGTAATCTCATCTGTGTCCTGATCAGCTGTACCTAAAGCATTCCCATGGATTTGCTTCTCCTTCCGCTAGACATCTCTAAAGAAAATCATACGTTTAGGCACAAAGTCTGCAAAACTCCAGGGCATGTGCTTAACCCCTGAGGACAAGAGCTGCCGTGTCCTGAGTATCATCCCTTTGGCTCCCCTCAAGCAGCACGCCATGCCAGTGTCCTTCCTGAAATCCTTCTTCTCCCCCCAGTTTCCTGAGCAGTTTGCAGAACCATCCGAGCCCACCACCAGGGGCTGGGCTGGTGGGACTCCACGAGCGGCCCAGGCAGAGACGTGGGTGGGCTGACACCAGCCCCACCACCCAGGGGTCCACGCCACACGTCCTCCTTGACATCCTGGCTCACCCGTGCACCTGCGCCGACCAGCCCTGCACCCCTGCCCATCAGCGACAAGTTCCCTTTCTCCGGGTTTTCGCAGGAAAAGCAAGCCCGTTTACTGGCCTGGAGGACGGGGGTACACAGTCACTGGGGGCAGCAGGACCTAACTCATTCCCGCGTTGCAGACAGTAGCTGACTCCCCTGACACACCAGTGGCTATAGGTCTTTGCTGACCTCCCAACATCACATTTTTTTCCTACCGTTTCGAATTTCTCACCCACGTCTCTCTGGTGTTTTAGACCAAATCCTTACGCAGAGTTGTGAAACTGCCTGGTCAATGCTGCACAGGTTTTTAGTCTCTGTCTCTCCTCTTTTAAAATCTGGTTGAATCGATTATTTACATTTTGTAAACTGAGATATAGATCCCATGAAATGTTAACGTTAGTGGGAAGGAGGAGAGGATGCTTAATAAGAGCAAAGGTATGATGCAGGGAGCCGTGCAGGGAGCGTGGGGCTGGGCCCTGCAGAGCACTTCGCTTGATCCGTTTTAGCTGCAAAACCTTCAAGTCTGATTTTTAAAAAAAAAAATGAAAGGGGAAACTAAATAGAATCAAGTAAGTTGATTCCCAGCTGGCTCGAACATGCAAGCACAGCAGCTCGTCAGAAACATATTAATCCCAGCTGAAGGACTGGAGACTTGAAGCCTGATCCAGTACCCTAGCAGAGGGTCGTGGCCAGACGAACTCCTGACATTTTTACCTCCTGTAAAATTAAGTCAATGACAATGAGGCCAGAGTGAGCAGAAGGGGAAGGAAAGCATTTTAATGATGTGCTTTCATTTAGCAAGGCTTTGCACTAGTTAGAGTAGAACTTCTGCAACAGAATGAGCATGTGTTTTAATTACGAAAAATGATATAAATAATTAAGACACAAATGCTTTTAGGTACCATCACACTGAGGATCCAAAGCAAACTAGCAGCAGGAGAGATGGTAACACAAACTCCGATTATTCCGTGCCCAGCTCTGCTCGGCGATCACAACACAACCGGACCGATCTGAGCTCTTGGTGGTCCCGGGGGGGAGAGCGCGTTGGGTTCTGCCATGCACAGAGATGGCACAGTCCTTCCTCCTGCGCTAGCCACATCCCTGGCACACCGCTCGAGGCCAGAAGGCCAGCAGCAGTGGCACAACCAGGTATTTACCAGGAGCACTGGGCAGCCAGCTCTCCTCACCGCACTGGCAGGGCTGGGCGGCCGGGTCCTGCCTGGCTGCCCCACTCCCCATTGCCTGCCCCGGGGCTCCCCGTGTGCCCTGTGGGACCATCATAGCTCTGGGCTGTGGTGTTGAACCTCGGTGTCGGTGCCACCGCTCCACGGCAGAGGAGGCTGGAGCAGCTGGTCCCACGGGTCCCTTTGGCCTCGGAGCCTTCGCACCTGGGAAGGAGCCGCAGGTGCCTCCACCAGATCACCAAGGTTTGGAGCCCACTGCTCCCACGCAGCCTCTCGGCACCGCCGAATCTCTTTTCCCATGTTCCTTCAGCAATGGTAATGGAAAGTCTTCAACCGCTGAGCCCTTCTGTCTTCACCGCAGCCTGAACCCCCCTGTCCTCTCCCGGGCTGCAGCAGGAGCAGCGCTGGCACCCACGGCAGGCTGCAGCCCTCCGCCCCGGCTCAGGGAACCTCGCCGGCTCCAGGTTTGGGGGAGTTGGCTTCTTTTTGTATCTGCGCAGCTTTTCTGCATAAAGCTAAGTTGGCATCCCCACTATAACTGGTATTTTAGTTCTGTTATTAATTATAATACTAGCTCGAATCACACTCATTAGCTGAATGAGCAATAATGCACGTTAAGCCTCTATCTGTTGATAATATTCTCCAATGGATTGAGTATGTGTCATTTGACACTGATAAACTAGGCAATATTATGAGCTGAATGTCTTAAATGCTACTCAGATGGGGAATATATTAATTTAAGAAAATGTTATTAAGTGTTTAAGGAGTGCAATTATGAGCAGCCTTCTCATTTGACACCTGTGTGCAGTCTTTCCTTGTGAGATAAAGACAGAGGAATGAGACCTGGAAACCAGCCTTCAAACCTCTCAATTTTATTCTCTTTTTCACTTCCTGCCAAATTAATTATTTTCAAGACACAACCAGTATTGTAAAGAAATTTTGACTGAAAACAATACCGGTGTGCAGCCCAGAGAAATCTGCATTTTAATAATACATTTATTTGGCAGTACACGGCACTTTCTGAGAACTCCTCCAGCTTTGCAGCAGGTAACGTGGACAAGCTGCCCGGGAGCAGACACAGGCGGCCGCCAGCATGGGGG
>NW_009661375.1:585723-592338 GCF_000708025.1 Charadrius vociferus | reverse complement strand
GGTAACGTGGACAAGCTCCCGGGGAGCAGACACAGGCGGCCACCAGCATGGGGGCTGCGCCGGGCAGGGGGGGCCCCCCGCCAGCTGCTGGTCAGTGCTGCCACTTTGCAGAATTCCCAGGAATTGTCTGGGGGTGGGGAGAGGAGGGACAATTAACCTTATTACGTCGCAGACATTTCAAAGTTGGCTGTGCAATTCCTAATGACTCACCTGGACTGACGCTGCGCTCGACGGAGCGAGACAGGCGGTCCCGGCGGGTGCTGTCACAGTGGGAAATAAGTGTTGATGACACCTGGGATGATGCTGTCTTGGTGACTAGGGTTGGAGCCTAGATGATCAGTTTAGATTTAGGCAACCAACTTTGCAGTGCCTAACGGTAGATGACAAGAGTCCTGCCCTGGGCATCTCCCACATCTCCCACACACCGTCCCGGCTCCCCTGGACCTCCCGCAGCATCCCACTGAGCTGGCCTCAGGAGGAATGGGAGGACCTCGCCGCAGATACTTAGTGGATCTCTGTAAAAATTAAACAAGTAGGATGCCCGCAGCACCGTCCTGTCCCCTGATCTCCAAAACAATCTTTTGGCATTGTTAAACACATCGTGGCTGCCTGGCAGAGAGGTACTGAGCACGAGCATCACGCTGAAGCAAATCCTGAGGCGCTGTTGGGTGGCTGCACATGGAAACTGCCTGGAGCTGCTGTTGTTCAGCACAGTGAATGCACAGTGGAACACCATCAAACTGGGGGAGGGATGGAAGAACACTGGACTGCAACATACATTTCACAGAGGGCTGCTTCTGCCGAAATGCTGAGCTTATGCTGCCAGTATGTCAAAGTCTGTTGATTTAAAATATGTTTGTATCAACTACTACTCGCCAGGTAGCCCTGTTAGGCTCCTAAGTAGTTTGAGAGAAGATTCATGTTTACAGGGAAGCCTTCTATAAATAGAAAAAGTGTTTAGTGTTTTCTGGAGAGGTGGTAGCTGGCAGCCAGGACATACTCCCCTGTAATTCTGCTGCACAAATCACTGCAGAAACTTCACCTGGAATAATGTATGAACCTGTGCAGGGGAAAAAAATCAGATGGAAACTGATGTCAGCCAGGTACAAGCTGACATGGAGAATGGACAGCATATTTTACAAGGGGCAACAAAAAGTTTTCAACTTGTTTAGCACAGCAAAAAATGGCTAAACTAAGGATATAATTGACATCTGTGACCACAACAGGAATAATCGTGAGGAGAAGTAGGACAAAACTATTGAAACAAAAAGGACAACTGGGAGGACAAACCCAAAGAGATGTAGGCAAAGGTTAATACTGTAATTCCCTGGAAAGTGGATCTTTTTTTAACCATCACAGTGTCACGTTCTGCAGTTAGTACCGGGACTGGGTCTCATGGTGGTTTCTCTAACAAGGTTCAGTTCACATCACTGTCTAGAATAGACTCGTCTTGGAAGAAAAAGCAAGCAAATCACACATGGCGTAAGCAAAGTAGCAAGCTATGTCTGCTAATGAGTGTTCAGACCGCGGCGCCAGGCTGCATGCGCTCCCAGGGACGTCCCTTCCCCGCGGCAGGCTGGGGCTGAGCACCAGCACCTTCAGCCCAGAGGTGCCCCGCACCGTGCTGATGGATCCTTCTGCTTGACGTAAGGATGTGCCTCAGGTTCTCTGCCCAAACTGTTTCATTTATGGAAATCTAGGCTAAAGCGTGTAGATTTTGGAAGCTGTTTATAGCCTTCCATGGAAAAATCCTAACCTTGCAACATTTCTTTTCAGTGTAATGTTCTCTTTGATGTTAAGATTCGTAAATACCAATATAACATTTGTAATTGCGAATTTTATCATTGTAAAAAATAAACTGTGATTTTAAAAAAAAAGGAAATAAAATGATATCTTTAATAGCACCAAATTACCAGTATAAATGTCCCTTATCACCTTTATTGGCTGTTTTGGAGCCCTGTGTTTCCCAGCACTGTTTTGAACACGGCAAGAGGAGGTTGAGTGTCGGTGGCCCTGTGCTGACGGGGAGACGAGGCTCTGCTCGGCACAGCCCTTGCTGCAGGAGGCTGCCAGCACCACAGGTAACCCGTCCGCTGCCAGTGACACAGCCCTTCAGCAGTTTGCTTAAATTTCATCAATTTTACACACAGGAGAATCTCCCCGTGTTTGCATAAACACCAAACCCCCGGGTTCTCCTCCAGTGTGCAATTTTATTCACAGCATATCCAAAAAAAGCCAATCAAATAGACTTCAGGATTTCATTTTACTGGAACAGCTGAAATGTAGAAAATACTTAGTTCATTTATAGACTGGACTTTGCAGACACAGGTGATGAGCCCTGTCATTCTTTTCTCTTCTTTGGTAAATAATGATGGACAAGCAGAGAGATCACAGAGGCATTTTAACCACTGACTTTTTTAGCACTTTGTATTCAAAAGCATGCGTTTTTCTTTTTTTTTTTTTTCTTTATTTGTGTTCTAAACACATCCCCTATGAAATAAACCACAAAAAAAGTCAATGTTTCATCCTTCTCCTCTCCTAGGTGTTAATGTAAAGCTGAAACTGTTGGGATGTACATTTCAATCGGAACTAGCTACGCATTTTTTGTCAAGATACTTTATGTCAAGAACATAAATAAACATGTGCATAGAGAAGAGTTTCAATATTTCAACACTGGTTTCTTTTTGCAATTTTAAAAATGCAAGTCCAAAACATTTCCATCAGGAAATTTGGATGAGATGATATTGGAAGAAAGAAAAATGTACATTTTCTAAAAAATGATTCATAGATAAAATTGTAGTATTACACAAAAACCATCATGCGGACTAACATTCTTCCTTTCCTTTGAAACTTTTCATGAAAAATACCTAGAGTAAAATAATTCTTAAAATCGTGCTTCCCAAAACTAACTGGACACCACAGCCCTTTCCCCACCAACTCATCTTTTATGAACAGTGGCAAAAGATCCCAGTGGCATCGCTTGCTCTTTGGTGTGGATCTTCAGAAATTAGTGCAGTGCCATTAACATTAGATGAGAGCAAAGTAGCCATAAACCAGACTCCGACTGCAAGGACCCCTGGGGTTTTTCGGCAGCTTTTCTGCTAGCATCGCCGTGCTCTGTCTCTGCAGAGCAATTCTTTATAAAGACAGTTCTGAGGATGAACCGGCCAATGTTAGTCTGGATCGATTTATATTTCCTCTCAAGGAACTAGTAGCTGAAATACAAATTCTAGCTGAATAAAACATGAAAAAAAATCTTTAAAACTGTGCCACTGAAGCATAGAAACTTCTTTTCTTTCTGAATTATGCTGGAAAAGTAATGAGAACTATGCGCTGGCTCCCAGTTTGCCCGTGCATAGTCTCACCACGAGCACAAACCCCGCGCGCCCGGTGGGGAGGTACGCACGCTCCCCGGCCGGCACCATGTTACCCATCACTCACCAACACACTGAGCGGGGCAGGCGAGCGAGGACACGGCTCAGCAGCTTTCTGACTGCTTGGATCTGTTCGCTAAACCCCTCTCACACACAGCTCCCCACCGGTCCCAATTCCCAGCCGCGGCGGGAGGACTCTGTAAGGTCAGCCAGCAGCCCCACAACCGGCCGTGGGCACGTGCAGGGGATGCCAGGCGACGCGAGTATCCCATCTGCAATTTGATAACAGTATTTCACCTTCATACAGGGTTCACAAAAAGAAAATAGTATGGATTGATAGTGGCAAGAGCACTGCACATTACATATTTCTCACCTGCTGATGAATGGGCCCTGGCGTGTGCTGCGTGGTGTATGCAACAGGGCTGTGAACGCAGGAACCCTCAAGCCAGAAGAGGTGTCTCGGAGAGCAATTGCTGGAGTGTGCATCAATTAAGTACAAAAATCCAGATGGAAAACTAACAAAAACGCAAGAATGGAAATGCTCTGGGATTCTGGTGCAGGCTGTGATAATTTAGGACCCTTTCAGAGAGAGGCCTCCCTGTCTCAGAGGTTATTAAATTGACACCCTGCTGCCGAGCAATATAGGAAATGCCCCAAGCAGAACAAACTCGGAGACTGAAAAAGAAGCAGAAAGACTCACAGGACTGAATTTAAGCTTGTTTCAGACCAGGAATCAGTGTAGCCCATAATGACTACCTGCAACGGGTGCTGACGGGAGAGGACTAAGAGGCAGGTAGGACACAACCTTCCCACGCGTACTCACACACATCAGCGTGGAGCAGGTCAGGAAGGTGGAAGGGCTTTTCTTCTCCTGCGTCCTCTGCTCTGAAGGGTGGTGGAGGGCTAGTGGTCTTTGAGACCAAGCCCGGCATGGGGGATGCCCGGGGGGATCGCTGGCAGCTAGGCACACTCTCTGAACACCTCTAATATCTGGCAGCTTGGACGTGCGCGATCCAGAGCAACCCTGCGTGCTCACAGATCCGCCAAAGGGAGTACATGGCTTAGTAAAACCTGAAGGCAGGCACCACGCAGTGTACACAAGGATACTGAAATAAAGGCAACAGCACTGAAATAAATGGCAGACTCAATTGCTCTACTTTATTAGATGCTGACAAGCGAACATAAATCCCTATCTGCAAAAATTGGTTATGTGCATTTGGACAACTGAATAAGGAGGACTGAAATATTGTTCTATTTACTTTCAAGGCACAGAACCAAGACACTCTTTGTTACCTCATAAAATGCAGCACAGTGAAGTTAATACCTTTTTGCCAGCAGCTTTTTGCTCTCTCTTGCCAGAGACAGCCTCTGTTTTTGAGACTGCACCATCAATCCAGAAACCATAAGCACCTAAGTTTTCATGTATGTGCGCACTTGATCCAAGGCTGAAACAGATGCGTATTATCTATCTCACGCGCTGGCTGTCTTGCAGCAGGAGCTGGCTAACACCCGTGTGATGAGGGTGCAAAGGACACTTCAAACCATTCTGAGCTTCTCTTCTGACTGCTTTTGCCCCAAAACAGCAGGATGCACGCTGGATGGCAGAGGTGCTGGAGTGCTGGACGCCCCTCCCGGGTCGGGGCACGGGGTCAGAGGAGGCTCAGTCCATGGGGGTTGGGTGGGAAAAGATTGACCCATGTTTTGCCCTCACAGCTTCGCTGGTGCTTCCACCTTCACTTTGTCGCAGAGAGGTAAGCGGCAGAGGTTGTAGTGCTGTGTACTGGGGATTTTGTCCCTGCCCATCTTTGCTTTTTTCAACCCAGTGACAGTTGTTTTTGGGAAGCCCTTGGGACAGACTCAGACGGCAAGTTAAACAGTCGAGTCACATAAGTGTGTCCCATTTGCGTCACCTGGGAGCCAATACCAAGAAGCACTCATGTGTAACTCATAATCGATGATTTATTCAGCATAAGTGATTTATTTTATTCTGTTTCTTTAATAGCCAAAAGCAAAACTTTCTGATGTCAGAGGTACTGAATTCGGTGGTGGCTTTTTTTTCAAACACAAATAATCCAAAAGTGTTGGTTGCTCGCAAGAGACAGGACAAGTCAGAGAACACTAGCTTTATTCCATAGTGGGGCAAGCAATCAAAGATGTCAAAATTTGTTTTCAGAGCATTTCATGCAAGGCGATGTTCACTCAAATTTTCTTGGTATGCAAACATTAAACAGTAGGCACTTGGCAAATTAAAATATTTATGAAGTTCCAACTCTGAAATGGAAAATGGGTATGCCTTTTTGCTGTACCTTTAGGAAAAAAAGGATCCAGGAAGTGAGAGGAGCTGTTTCTCATTGCCTTTGTACTCAAAATACACTCATCCATTCCTTACACAGAGAAGTTACACAAGAATTGTGTACAATATTTTCTGCTTCTATCCTCACATAGTTTTCTGTTTCTACTTTTTTCCCCATCAATCACAATTTGTCACTCTTTCTTAGTACTGCAGACATCAAGTCAAGTAAATACAAAATGCATGGATTGCCCCAAATGTCCATTGTAAATCCCTCATTTCTCAGCGTTGCGTAGGCATCAAACACATGGTTCACCCTTATGAGCTACGTGAGGAACCGACCCTCTGCTACCGGATCTGACCCTTTCATCTGGGCACAACAGTTTCTATAATTCTGACACTGAAATTTTGTAAAATTTCACTCATCAGTTTTCACTGATTCTTGTAGGCATGAAATATAGCCAGTGCTTCCCAAACCTCCAAATTGCTATCTCATTAGCAGCTCAGCATGATGTATCTTGTGCATACTAAATGAAGTGGTATGTCTGTGTATCACAATTCCTTTCCATAGAAACATTAAAAGCACAGGTTTTTTTGAGATTGCTTTTCCACATTATTGTCTGTCTCCTCTTGCTACAGTTGCTGGGCGATTAAAGGATGCTCATATACTCAATTTTTCCCTTCAGCTGAGTTCCAGCGGTGTCAGATCTTCAAGCACAACTGACAAATGGAGAGAGACCACAGCAGCTGGCAAAGACAGTCTAATAGAAAGAAACAAAATAATGGAATTTTCTTAATTAAAATAATACCCTTGAGATGAAGAATGGGTCCAAAGCAGTAATTAGATACTCAGGCCAGGTTCTCAAGACTTGGGGAGATGTGCAAGGACTCAGGGACCAAGTAGCCCTCTGAATGTGCTTCCATACGTATGTTTTGGTGCAGAACATCTTG
>NW_009661375.1:567129-585648 GCF_000708025.1 Charadrius vociferus | reverse complement strand
CATTTCGTTTTAGCTCTGAGTTTGCCTGAATAACTATAAAAAGTTATGTTTTGCCCTGTTACTAGAAACTGTGTCTGTGTGTGTGTGTGTGTGTGTGTAGGGGGACATTATCGGAGGGGATGACTCCAGTACACCTGAATAATTTGCCTGTGGTACAAATTATTATTATTAGACTCAGTTCTGGACTCTGTGGATGGTGACTGCTTGACCTTAAGACCTATCTTTTGTCATTCATTTTCGTTTATGTTTCACCGTATACAAGATGACCACAATAAGGAATATCTAGAACTAGCGGGTTTAGGTGTTTCATAATCCATAACTTAATCTTACTTTCTTATAGCCTTACTTTTTCAGCATGGTTAGACTGGCACCTAATTTTAAGCAGCCAAACTGAAGCTTCAGAGAGTGTAGTAGTGCTCAGTGTAGAGCAATGAGGGTGACGGGAGATGTGCTGGACAAACAAGGGAATTTTTTTGAGGGAGGAAGGTCCGTGTCCAGCAGGCATTGACTCATAACCAGCAAACCACTAATGACCCCACTTCTGCAGGCAGAGCAATTTGCTACAGCTCCTAGATTTCTCCCTGTGTACCTCAGGAAAACACAAACCCCTTTATTAAACTAGAAAAAAAAAAAAATCATAGGTGCTGCTGGAAAAGAACATTTAATGCAGTAATATGCAGCTAATCTGATGGAACACACCACAGGTAGGAGCAATCACACACTGTGTAGAGACGCTCCCATAAAGCACATCTCCCTGCGTACCCAACACACTGTGCGGTCAGAGTGTAATCTTACAAAAAGCAGTGTCATGATAAAGTGCCAAGGATACAGGGCCTCGCTGTGAAAGCGGGGGAAAAAAATCCTGAAGCATTTGGAAAATAAAAAGATTATATCCTTAGCAGAATATGAACCTGAAACATCAGTAATGAATTGGCTACCAACCCCCAAGCTCCAATAGAAAGCTAATTTTCTTTACGTAACTAGAAGTGTCATATTCAATAGCACTTTCTGATCCTTTTTTAAAAAGAGAATTAACAATAATTTATTGTAATACAGCCCCATTGATTCTTGTTTATAACTATAGATCAAGTAATTAGACATAATGAAAAGTAGAGAAGAGAGAAGGATGTAAAATTTCTAAAGCTATAGAGAGGTTATCATCTATAGCGATGCTTATATTGATTAACTTTATTGTACAGAAACCTTGAATTCTTAAGAGCAGCAATAATGGCACTTCAAGTGCTCCAAGGGTCTGGTAGCACTGGATGGAAAAGGTTGTGTAGGGCCAACTCGGCTGTGAGGGAGCAGAAAGGACGAGCAGGCAGAAGCGGTGAAGGAAGGGGGGACGGGAAGAGGAGGGATGCCACCCTTCCAGCCCTCTCTGCCGAGGGAGGGATGAAGGAGAGCAGCCACTGCCTTCCTGCTGGCATCTGGGTGACTCATTTCAGTCCTTTTTCCACTCGATTTCGCAGCTGAGCTCTTCAGTGCTGGGGAAGGAAGGAGGAGACAGGGAAGAGCAGCATCAGATCTCTACGTTTTCCCCCAGTGTTCTCCTCACATCCTCCACCAGGCAGATGGAAAGTGGCACCAGGACTCTGCCCAGGACCTCCTCCTGCTGTCACGTGTTTGTCTCCATTTCTGATACCAGAATCACAGAGCCCAGCAGCCTCTCGCTTCCGTCCTTTCCTTTTATAACTTATTTCTTCCTAGTGACCTATAAAGAAAAGGCTTTAATTCAAGAGTTTTTCATATCCTGGCTCTTACACTCAAGCTGTAAAAAACTGCATTCCAATAGGCTGATCCGCCATAAACACACGCTGCAGTAGGGGGAATAAAAACCGTTGAGTAATAGAGAGGAGTTACACATCTCTTCTCTCTGCTGAGATCATTTTCAAGAGGGAAACACAGGATCCGTGCAGCAGGGGATGGACTGAGACGGTGCCGCCTGCGGAAGGCAGGCATGTCCTGGTAAGACAGCGATCTCCGAGAAAGCCCTGAACTGGCTCTCAGGGTACTTCTTCATGCTTCGGGGCTTAAAATACTCTTTCTCTAGAAGGCGTTAGGAGAAATTTCCCCTAAGGCAAAATTTTCCATGTTTGAGTCCTAAGCAATTCAGGCTTCTTCCTCTGCTGTGTATGCCCAGTCCACTGGTACAGAAAAGATATGGAACAAGACATCTGCCTGTACAAACCCCCACAGCTATTCCTATGCCTCAAACAGCCTTTACACAGCCATTTTGGCTGCAATTAAACCTCTTTCCCAGTTGGAAACACACTGCGTAGCTGCTCACTGCTATCCCATACTTAATGACTCGTGGGGGGGAATCCCTCAAAACGAACCCTCGGGTTCGTTAAGGAAGGGGCAGGTACGATGGGCGCCTGGCGGGCCGTGCGGGGCTGTCCGCCTGCCGGTGGCACGGCTGCCCTGGGCTCCCACCAGCTCTTCCCACGCCGCCCCGGAGCGGGGCTCACGGGGACAGCCCCTGCTTTTGCTGCAGCTCTTCCAAGGACCCTGCACGGGGAGCAGTACGGGGTTTCGGGGGGGTGGAAAGAGTTTGCTTGTGTGAAGCAGGGCATGAAGCTCTGGGGTTTGGCAGCTGAGAGTTGGTAATACATATTTGCTCATGTATTGGGAAATGAAAAGGACGTGAAAGCCAGATGTGAACAGAACAGTGCTTTAATAAGCAACTTATTAAAAATTACTTTAATAATACATTCCCTTTTTCTTGCATGGGAACGTATTCTGTGTTCATCAAGCACAGAACATCATAAAGTCTTTTAAGCAGTTTAACCAGTCAGTGCTAGACTTATTGGGAATGCAGGATGTGTGAAACTGGCTTGAAATATGACCAAAAAAAAAAAAGCACCTTTCTATTCCCCTGGGGTCTGCCATCATGTTTGCAGAGTCTGGAACTTTTCAGCATTTATAATATGAAGTATTATAAATATTCATACAGATACTCATAAGCTAAAATTAAATGAGCTTGTCATAGTTATTTTTAGTATAATGGACGTAGGCAATAAGAAAATCCCCAGCAAATGAATAGATGTAATTGGGGTAACGGTGGTACCTTTTTTTCCCCCATTTCAGGAACTGACATGGAATGAAAGTTAAAAATGTTCAAGCAGAGCAACGTGTTGTGAGGAGGCAGTAAACCGCGGCTGAGGGTAACCACCGTGTTTCTCAGCAGAGCCCCCACTTGAATGAGAGCTGGCCCCGCACTGGTGCATGGGGTGGCGAGTGGCAAGGACGAGGCAGGGTTCGGCGAGCTGGCACGGTCTGCTGGCAAGAGCGGGTTCCTCGAGGCGGTGGGAGCGGCGGCAGCGCACAGCCGGCGCCACAGGGCTCCAATGGGATGGGGAATAAAAAACAAAACAAAATTAAAACGGGTGAAAATTAACTGATGTGCATCGGTACAGGGGAGGAAGCCTTTGTTACAAAAGCAGGATGAAAGCCTCCAAAATATTTCCTACCTCACTGGAACAGGATCTTTGACTTACAGCTGCCTGGTCTGGGAAAAAGGCAGTTGAGGGCTTGGCAGTGGCTCCCAAATGCATCACGTCAGGTCTGGAAACAGAAATGTGGAGGCTAAAAACCAGCAGAGGGGTTTCTTCATGCTCACGTGGGTGCTGAACAGCTGCCAGTGTTCAAAGTCAACTGCAGGAGCTCCGGGGAGAGGAGGGCAGTGGGGGCAGCTCTGGAGGTGAGGGTGATGCCCCAGAAAGGTGCTGGAAGGAGCAGCCCCGTGGAGCGGCTTTCCTGGGGATGCTCCTTTGCATTTGTTCCATTCCTACATTTTCTTTCTAAACAAAATCCTCCTGGCTGCCCTCAGTGCTGCGGGGCCAGAGGGACCTTCGCTCCAGCGCAGAGCAGCAGCCACGCTTCCAAAGATTTAGCCAGAGATTTTTTTTTCCCACTTTACCAATTTTAGTTTTAATCTTTTACAATTTGTAGAAGCATCTTTAAAGACATGAAGTCTTGGTATTTTCTTTAAAAAGTTCTGCCACAGATCACAGTGGGCTGCCACCTTCTGCAGGTGGTCTGAGGACATGTCCCTCATTAGCTGAAAATTGGCTCTGGCTGCTAGAGACGAGTGTCTGTAAGGGCGTAGCATACAAAGAGCCTCCCAGAGAAGGGGAAATATGCACCTTTTCCTCATTTTAAAATACACCTTTAAAAACTGCCCATGAATTAGCTCTTCTTACATTCCTAAATGTGACGCTCTGGGTTTTGTCGTGGGGTGCGGGTGGCCCCGGGCGCAGAGCCGGGCACACCGGGGCACGGAGGGTGCGCGGAGCGGGCAGTGGCCGCAGGCTCGGGGCACCGGGGACCGACCCCCAGCACATGGCTCTGCAGCCGGGGATCATTCCCTGAAATCAGAATAAAAGCCAGGACTGGTGCAGGGTGGCCCCCACACCCTGGACCCCGTGGTGCTCCCAGGGATGCTGGTGTGGCTGGAGCGCCGCTGGTGGCACTGGAATTGAATTATTTTTTTCCTGTACCCAATTATTTTCAATCTGCTGGATTTAGCAAGCGCGTTTTATTTCTGTGTCAAAAGCACAGAAGTGACTTTGCCTTTCAGTTTGTGATTCAGATTTCTTTTTTGACATAATGTGACATAATACAATGTACTAGATGCAATTATGTACAGTTTGATTGTGTGCTGAATTGTCGCTTAGGCAATTATTTCTTTCTAATACTAGTAATTGTTACTCTGACTTGCCAAAGATAACCAAATCCCTGCAGTAAGCAAAGCCATTTGTCATACATGTAGTCTTGATACATATTAATTGAATTGGCTGACTGTATTGACAAACAGAAAGACATCTGATCTAAGGGAAATGTTAAAAATCAAAAAAGAAACAGTGTTGTTGAAGAAATGTCATTTATCTATAAACAAATATACCATATGTTTCTAATTTTTTTCTTCTGAGGAGTATTTGCTTTTACTCAAACAGCCAATGATATTAGATGACAGTTTCTTTGGAGTTTTATCCTATAATGCTTTATATTTATTCATAAATATATATAATTGCTTCCTATCCTTCATAGGCAATGATGTCCTTAATCTTAAAAGAAAACATCATTACAATTAGAAAAAAATGAAGTGAAAAAGCACCGGTCTTTTGGTAAAAACTGGAAGAAGGATACAGTTGCATTTGACTTGGAAAAAATGCTTTCCAATTATTTTTGCAGATCCAGCCGGAATAGTTATTGGTACTTGGTCACTCTGGTAGGATTGTGTTGTCTGGTCAAAAGAGCATAAAATGTCACCTTTCAGATAGCATCCCGTGCAAAGGACCACAGCTCAGGGGGCTGTGCAAGCGAGGGGTGATGCCAGAGGCTCCGCAGCATGTGTGGCATCGGGCCTGGGGGCTTCCCCGGGGGCCAGGAGCATTTCTCCTGGGAGGGCCAAATTTGGAGCTCCCCCCGGTGAATGCCATCCCTGCAGACCTCACAGCTGTTGGAGACAAACTCAGCGTGGTCGGCTCCCCGCCCCAGGAATGCCAGGCCCTTGGAATGCCGCGCACGGAAGAGCCATAGAGGAAGAGGGAAGCAGAGGGGAGAGGAGGAGGAGGAGGAGGAGGAGAGCAGAGAGGGAGGTGGGTTTTGGGGACAGCTGGCGGGGAGGCAGGAGCCAGGGTTCATCTCCCCAGCAGATGCTGGGGCAGAGGAGAGGGTGGGGGTCCCAGCCCCAGAGCCCCCGCAGCCACCGCAGCCATCGCTCTGACCTGACCAGTCACAGCCTATTCCGCATTAAATGATTTTGGGTTGATCTTTGCGTTCAAGAGGGGAGAGGTGCCACCTCTGTTGACTGCACGTGTCATACAGGACTGAACTGATGTACAGGCAAATGTTTTACTTTATCTTTTTCAATTTTGCTTTTTAATTATCCCCTGGAATTTTAAACAGGCAGTGAGCTTAAATACTAGAAAATAAAAAAAATCCTGCTATTCACCCAGGTAGAGGGTAGATTTTTTTCATATTAAAGAATACCCTTAAAAAAGGAACTTTTAGAACAAAAGTCACTCCTGGTTATCTTTTTTGAATTATATTTGGTCTGTTCTCTGTAATAGTTAAAGGCCATAACTGCTTAGACTAGGTCTCTGAAGTAAACTAATGCACATTTAAAAGAGCTCATGCTGGGTCAGAGTCCAGCCTCTGTACTGGAAAGATGAAGTGCCCCATCTCGGTAACCGCCACAACTGCACAGCGTTTGCAGTCAGCCTTACTACAAATGACAGAGTTGTGTTACTTAATCAAGTAAAAATCGAAGATTGTAGTTGTGAAAAGCCTCCGTGCTCAAATGCAAACGTAATTTTAGACTCGCTTTGCAGTGCTACTACTGCACTGAATGCCGGTGGACATGCAAATTCCCACTTATTACCATTTAATATAGAATCATAGAATATTTTAGGTTGTAAAAGACCCTTAAGATCACCGTGTCCAACCGTAAACCTAACACTACCAAGTCCAATACTAAACCAAACACCCCGCCGTGTGCACAACGCCGTACACAGGCACAGGTCACTTGGGAAGCTGAAGGTGGAACACCCCCAGCTTGAGAGAGGTACCACACTGACCGGTCCAGCAGACGGTTCACAGCCTGCAGGCATCTGAGCATCTTCCGGGAGTTTGTTTAATACTGCAGCTAACACGTTATAAGGGTTTGTCCCTTTTGCCTCTCCCTAGCGGAAATATTTTGACAGTAAAATGATTTGTTTTACGTTAACGGTTCTTTTAAATAGGCTTTATCCTGTTTTTAGAAGATGACTGTGAAGGCTGTTAATCCTATCCACAGGGAAAGAGACCATGCTGAGAACACAAACCAGTCCCCACTTGCTGGGTGTGTTTATTCTACACGCTTGGTCCTGTCTCTTGTATGGATATGCTTATCTTAAAGGAGGAACATTTGATGGTGTTTTAAGAACAGTTATCACACCAAAAACCTTTCCCCATGTATTTATTTATTTATTCATTTATTCATTAATCCTTTTTTAGTTATAACACACTCACTCCATCGATTGAGAGCTTTGGAGATAAGGTGTACCTGCTGTTCTCTGCTCTGCTGCCCAGAGCTGGCAGGTCTGAGGCTCTCAGAAATGGACCTGATGGCCAAGATTTGCTGCTTTCTGAAGGAGTTTGGACTCTTGGCCAGATTTGTCGTCTTTGGAGCAGCCCAGACGGGAGATGGCAGTGGTATTAAGTGCTCAGGCTACCAGGTTAGGAGCAAATCCCCTGGGTTTGGGTTCCTGGGTTGATTGTGTGGTGAGCAACCAAGGGCAGAAACTGCTTCAGTGCCTCTGAACCCCTAATGAGAAAAGAAATACAGGGAGGAATTCTCCTGGTGATTTGATGATGATGGCTTACCTGTCTGAAAGCTGTTACTTCCTAAGATAATTCAATGCAAAAATAAACACTACAAATCATAAAAAGAAAGATGTTGTCAGAGAGGGTTATTCACATGGAGCAGGTACCTATGGCTCCTGGCACACCCTGCTCTCTTTATCCCCACTCTCTGGAGTGGATCACTTCTGAATGCCTGCCCAGAATGGTTTTTAGGGCAGCTGAGTTATTCCAGTGCAGATACTTTTGCGCCTGAGCGTTTGCAGAGTTAATCAGGATTCCCCACCTGTTTTTCCATTAAAGACTGCATGTTCTGGAAAGAAGCAAGAGCGCTATTTGGTAAGGCAGTTACAAGGCTGCTTCTTTCTGCAGCCGTGTAGACATTTTTCATACCCACTAGTGATAACAAGTGAAGATGGAGCGCCTACCATAGGGAAACATGATAAATATTTTATGAGCTGTTAAACATTTATTAATCATTCATATCCAGATGATTAAAAAATTAATACAAAATCTGAAAATGATTTAGGAATGAGTGAGCTTATGCTGACAGATGCAAGGAGGTGATGGAAGAGGATAGTGAGGGAAGGAGATAGCACTGAAGTCCTTTGGGCACAATCCTGTCTTTCTATGCAAATATCAAGCAGGCAAAATTCAACAGAGCCCCAGATTCTCCAGCGCCCAGGAGTGATCTGGAGGGGCAGGCAGGGGAAGGCAGGGGCAGGCAGGGGCAGGCAGGGGCAGGCAGGGGCAGGGGTCCTCTCCCTGTACAGCCTCCCCAAGCCCCCACAGCTCCAGGACTGCAGTGAGGGGGATCCAGGGCCATGGGGAATGTCCAGCCCACCACAGTCAATGCCCAAGTGGTGACCAGTGACAAGTGGTGTTCCTCAGGGTTCAGTACTGGGATGGGGGCTGTTTAACATCTTTGTCGGCGACATGGACAGTGGGATCAAGTGTACCCTCAGCAAGTTTGCCAACGACACCAAGCCATGTGGAGCAGTTGACACACTGGAGGGAAGGGACGCCCTCCAGAGGGACCTGGACAGGCTGGAGAGGTGGGCCCGTGCAAACCTCCTGAAATTCCACAAGGCCAAGTGCAAGGTCCTGCATGTGGGTCAGGGCAATCCCAAGCACAACTCCAGGCTGGGCAGGGAATGGATGGAGAACAGCCCTGAGGAGAAGGACTTGAAGGTGTTGCTGGATGAGAAGCTCACCAAGACCCAGCAATGTGTGCTGGCAGCCCAGAAAGCCCCCCGCACCCCGGGCTGCATCCCCAGCAGCGTGGCCAGCAGGGCGAGGGGGGATTGTGCCCCTCTGCTGCGCTCTGCTCTGGGGAGACCCCCCGAGAGTTGGGGGGGTTCAGCCTGGAGAAGAGAAGGCCAAAAAGGGGAGACCTCAGAGCCCCTTCCAGTGCCTAAAGGGGCTCCAGGAGAGCTGGGGAGGGACTCCTGATCAGGGAGGGGAGCCATGGGACAAGGGGGAATGGCTTCAAACTGAAAGAGGGGAGATCTAGATGAGATATAAGAAAGAAATTCTTCCCTGTGCGGGTGGTGATCCCCTGGCGCAGGTTGCCCCGAGAAGCTGTGGCTGCCCCATCCCTGGAGGCGTTCAAGGTCAGGTTGGACGGGGCTTGGAGCAACCTGGGCTGGTGGGAGGTGTCCCTGCCCAGGGCAGGGGGGTTGGAACTGCATGACCTTTAAGTCCATTCCAACCTAAACCGTTCTATGGTTCTATGAGTCTGTGATTCTACGGTTCCATGAAAAGCTGCCTTCTCGGGTCCTGAAGCTGCCTTCTTGGGAAACTGAGTCGCAGCTGATGAGGAAAGCTGAAACCACAGCCTGCACCATGGCAGTTCTCTGACAAGAGTACAGCACTGACTGTGCTTCTAATTAAAACCACAGAAATATATTTGAATTAACCAGTAGAGATAATTTAAGTTTTTCCTTTCCTTTCCTTTCCTTTCCTTTCCTTTCCTTTCCTTTCCTTTCCTTTCCTTTCCTTTCCTTTCCTTTCCTTTCCTTTCCTTTCCTTTCCTTTCCTTTCCTTTCCTTTCCTTTCCTTTCCTTTCCTTTCCTTTCCTTTCCTTTCCTTTCCTTTCCTTAGGACCAAGCAAGAGCAATATTATGTCTCTACTCCACTGCACTTCCGATTCTCCAATTGTTAATAAGAATAGGGAGAAACTTTTTTTGTTGTACATTTTGCACAGCAGCTACCCAGGAAGACTTTGGCATAACATTATCTCACAAAATAAACAAGTTGGCATTCAGAGCCTGCAGTCTTTGTGCTTATTACATCACATTGCTTATCACCATGATATTATTTCCTGATAATCTTATTCTTTGTATTGCAAAAATAAAGTAAAAAAGCTGCACCGAATGGCCCTTACTGCCTCAGCACAGTGTTGTACAGAGACTTGCGAAGTCCGTTGTTTCTAACAAGCAGTAGACAAGTTTAACTGATGTTTGTAAGCAATAAAGGGTAAAAGCTAGCTGATTATCAGCTGTCTGTGCTGGAGTAGCAAAGCACAGTGCAAGTTGCCTCTTTGCAGTATTGACCTTTCCGTGATAAACACAGTTTCTCTAGCGCTTCCCAGGCAGCGGCACAACCAGCAGCTGATATCAGGGCAATACAGAAATGTGTACTTTACAAAGAAACACGAGTGTCTGCCTTGTCCTCCTCAAGGAACATCCTTTTTTTTCTTCCTTTTCCTCTCCAGAAAAAGCAGCTAGGTAAAGAGCTGAATGGCACAAATCTCCAGCCAAGACGGTTTTCAACAGATAAGCCCGCTCTGGGGTCACCCTGGGAAGGTTTGGCAGGTCCCAGCCAGCGCAGAGCTGGCACTTCCTCCAGTTCCCCTCACGCCCTCAAAATGAGCTCTCGGCTCCGGGGATGTGGGCTAGTGGGAACGCAGATATGCCACATCACTTTGTGCAACGCTGTAGTGAAAGAGAAACTGTTAATCTGCTAACGGGCGGGTGTCAAGGGTCTCTCCGCAGCAGCAAGGTCAGACCATGGTCTGGCTGTGTGAGAAAGCTGGCAGAGCTTTGCGGTTAAAAAAATGGGAAAAAAAAAAGAAAAGAAAAAGAAGAAGAAAGAAACGTAAAAAAGGAACTTCCACTTAAAGCTAAATTAGAATGAAATTCCATTGAAAGTTCTTAGGAAACAGATTTCATTTTTCTCAAGCCAGATTTTACAAAAAAACTTGCAACTTTTCTTCACCTACAATGTTTTAGCTGTTTTCCATTTCCCCTTGCTGCATTGGGAAGAGAAGGAAGTATGCCCACTTCCCCTTGTAAAATTTCCAGTCCTATTTACACAAAAAAAAAAGAGAGAAAGGGGGAAAGATGTCATGAATAAGGCTGAAATCTTTCAATTTTTTTTTTATTAAATAATTGGTTTTCATTCTCACTTCACAGAATTGAAGAGAGAGAAGTCCTGTGGAGCAAACTAGATAATTGCACCTGGACACATGTGAAATGTAACCAAACTGCAAAACCTTATGGTTCTGATTACAATTATAAAAAAAAAATAAATAAAAATTATCTGTCCATTTATGTGGGTAACAAAGACAATTTATTCTTCTCTAATCACCATCTCCTATCAAAATATCTTCAGCGTAATATATGAGCATCTATTATAGTAGCTTTGCATCGTGCTAGAAACTCAACAATAAATGGTTTTAATTGTATTTAAAATGATGGTAATAATTCAGGTGTATACAATATGTACATAATATTATTGACTGCACAAAAGGTATTTCTAATATTATATTCACTTAATTAATTTTCTCAGAGTGGCAGTATTAGCAGCCTTGCACATGCCGGTTTGATTCAGTATGGGAGCAATACAGGAAAGAAAAGTTGTATCTGTAATAAAATGACACTGACCTTCCTGGCTTAGTGCTTTTTCTGTCATGACAAATAGATTTAATTTCAGAGCTTTCTAGGAATTTGCATCAATATTTAAACGAATTTTGAAAAGTTACTTTGAAAATGTAAATTCTCTTCCTTACCCCCACATCAGTGATGCATACCCCACTGAACTTGAATAAGTGATGATACAAACTTCAGGATACATTTATATTATTTAAACCACAGCAAATTAGAATTACTGAAAAGAATGTTTCTGAACTTTCCGTCATTTTTAGAATTTTGAAACCAGCGTAAGTCCACATTTCAAACATGAACCATATGGTTTCTGAGACTACAAAAACGAAATTGTATTTTTCAGTGAAGCATACTGCCCTCATCATCCTCATGCCAGAATATGGCTTTAATGAAGCAAAATCACCATCAGATGATGTGACCTGTGTTTCCCTCCATCACTTTCCTGGAGGTGGCTCCTTCAGCTCATGAGCACCATCAAACACCAGGCACGAAGGCTGCTGCATCACTTGGGCCTTGGATGGGAACACTGGCTCATGCTGAAAGCGTCTGTTGTTCCTTCCAGCCGCGCCAGACACACGGAGCCAACGCAGGGCTCCTGCCTCAGAGGTACGGTCTGAGCACGACGCCCAGATCAAGGTCCCTGAAATCGCTCCTGTCCCCAGATGAGCAGCATCTCGTCCTGTCTGCACTAGGGCCAGGCTGCGAAGCTGTGAGGAAAAGAGACAATTTTGAATTGGTACAACCTAAGGAAGGCGAGCAAATATGCAGAAAACGCAGCATCTCATTATGTGGGATTGTCCACTCAGCATAGTCGATAGCTCAGTTTCTGACTTCATCTCGTCACCAGTAACCATCACATATTTTGGTACAAGCTGAGATAAGGCCCCGTTCATCAGTGTAATTGGTCCTTCCAAACACATGGCAGAAAATAAGATTTTAATCCAACCAATTACTATGGCTTTAAAGAGTAAGACAAACTGGTTGATAAGAGGGGATTCTTCCTTTTGATTCTTCAGATCTTGAGACTTTGCATTGTTTCTTTTATTTTGCATTCAAATATTAGCAGAATCTGATCTGATTTGATGGTGTCTTTTAACTATCTTAGGTAGGAATTACAAAATTCTGGGGTTTGGCTATAAAAATGTACCACAGGAAGCTAATGAAAAGGCATAGGACTTTGATGCCCTCGGGCTGCCATGCAATCTGACTTGAAGTAGTGTTAACAGAATTGTGCTTTTATTTTTTAGGAAGTAATATTCAAGGATGCCTGGGTCATTTGAGATAAATCAGATTTAAAGCAGCACAGTAGCATAATTTGAATTTTGGATCATAATTCAGAAATGCTACAAGAACTGCAGACAAGATACGTCCTTAGAGGTCCTATGGCAGCTGCCCGGTTGGCAGTGTGTCCTGCTGGCCCAGCCCGGCGGTGCAGGGTTGTGCTGGTGCAGGGGGACATCAGGGCAGGAGACCCCACTCGGCAGCGTGTCCCTGTGACACCCCAGAGAGGCTCTGGCTGGAGCAGAGTGTGGAACGGGGTATAGCAGCAGTTGTTTCCAGTCCCTGACTAGACATGATCTTTCTCATGGGTGAGCAACCACGGATGCATCTCCATTGCATATGGAGCACTTGTCAGAAAGCCAGATTTAAACCCCAAACTGCCCCTGTTGTTACTATCAAAAGCCTTAAACCCAAACAAAAATGGTCCCTTGTCCAGGATGTGAGATCCTTTGGGAAGGTTTTTTTATTTCTTCTTTTTCATCTTTTGATGTTGGGACTGTCCACGGCCACTTCAGACCGTACATCCCGAAGGTGCAGCCCAGGCTAGCAGTTTGCTGTCTCCCTTTCAGGCCAGAAGAGGGATGTGCTCCTGAGAGCACTGAAAATGAGATTTTACTCCCTAGAGCCCTTCTCTTGCTTGAACAACAGCGAATCTCTGTAAAATATTAAAGTGGGTGTGAGCAGGTAGATAATCAGCAGCGGTGTGACTGCCCAGGGGCACAGGAGGGGATATCAAATTTAAATGTGTCAAAAACTTGTTTGAAAGGTTTCTCTTGCTTCTGTCTCCCCCTTCTGCTCCCCACCAGCACTGTGACCCATCTCCGTGGGTTTGCTGATTGCTCACACACCTCCTTCTCCTCCTCTCCCTGAGTGCAGCCAGCCTAAACTGTCCGATGAACTCTGGACGCAAAACTCCCACGTCGCATTATACACACAGTGCGAACGGCGCTTGCTTTGCAATGGAAGCAGAAAATTGGGATGGGAGTTTCAGAAAGCAGGCAGCCCTGTAGGAACAAAAGTTTCTCTCGACAGTAAGCAGGCTCGGTATCCGGTGGGTATCAGCATCGCGTGCTTTTATTACATTGTCAGTGAAATGTGCAGAGGGGTACAACAGGGCAGGGAATGCAATTTTGGTGTGGGCTTTCGGACTAAAGTTTAATTATATCCCAGAATTTACTCCACCCTTCACATGGGGCTCTAGATAGATCAAGATTAATTATGCTGTGGAGATCTTTCCCCCTCTGGCCTAAATTTCTCCATCAAACTGGTTGCCTATGTACTGTGTCTGGGCAATAAACCATTTTCTGAAGACAGGAAAACTACATTTTCTTTTTGCTATTAGCAGTAAGGGTTTTTCTGCACTGGAAAGGTTCATCAATTATACCAACATAATTACCATATAACTATACTACAGTAATTATTTCACTATATCTCTTCCTGTAGTGACTGCTATTGAATAAAGCAGCTTTTTCAATATACCTTAAATCTATTCCCTAGCAACATAAACTAAATCAAAACATGTCCTGTTACTGAAGAACAAATATTTTGTGTTGGGAATTGGGCTGAGAGAAGCAAAGCTGTTCAGCTGTAACATTAATACAGGCTCATGGCGGTAAACCAGTGTCAGTTAAGAGTCCCGCTGCAGGGTCTGCTGCTTCGCGTGTCCCAGGAGGGCTGTCCTGAGGGAGAGGTGACCTCCGGGCCACCAGAGATGCTGCTGCAGACCAGAGCCGGCACCTGGCCTGGGGTGAGGGTGAGCCCAGCTCTGCCTTTCCTTACAGAGGAGACGTTGTTCAGGCTTCCTTGTTGCTATCTTCAGAGTGTCTTCTCCTCTTTAGACAGCTTAGAGGAGAGACAATAGCATCCAGGGGATACGTGCTGGCCGTGCCCGCCTGTGGGTCTGGCCCTTGAGTGACAACCTCTTGAAGGGACGAGCCATCCACTGGTCATAAACCACTGGGGCTGAGAAACACAGCGCGGGGGTCGTGAATCCTGGGCGTTTCTTTTGGTGTCGGAGATGAGCTGCGTTTTGTCACTTTTATCTTTCTCTAAGGCCAACAGAACAAACAGGCTTAATGAGGAGGAACTGGTGGCTGTTTAATGACGGATGGTCTATTTTATGTCTGTGCCCATTGCTAATTGCCCGTTCATACCCCCACCCCGCTCAGATGCTCGCGCTGGTGGGACGCTGCAGGGGGTGAGCTCAGGAAAAACTCACCTGCAGAAGCCGGTGAACCAACAAATTGCAGCATGAAACCCTGCGTATTGCCTTAGCTTGCAGAGAGTAAATCAGGCAAAGGGCTTTCCAAAATCCAAAAAGGCCACCTGGTTCTCCCGGTGACAGGTGTGCAATACGTCTGGGACTGTACCAGAGCCATTAGTGGCATGTCTGTGCCACCATCTGTCTCTGTCAAGATGCAGTTCAGAAGGAGTTTAAGACTGTAAGGTTCCTCCTCAGCTCCAACTATTTCTCCTGACATTTACAGTTACCATTATTGCAATGCTAACTTGCAATAAAATAAATGGTTTAAATCTCATTTCCTTTTGCAATTCATGATACATAAACCAACGGCAAGTAAAATAAATTTGTCTGAAAAGAATAAATTAACTGCTTATTTCAGGAAATGTACACTCAGGTATTCTGACAAAAGCATTTTATTGGTGGCAATATCCCACAGACAGAGCTTTCATGTGCTAAACAACAAATGAAACTAAGCAGGTCATTCTTCTTAGCAGTGTCTCCAAGTGCTTAGCAGCTCAGTGGCTGTTCATGGCTGTGGTGAGCTGGTGGACGGGAGGAGCCAGCTGTGGGGTGACAATGACAATGACCCGCATCCTCTGAGCCCACAACGGCAGCACCGGTTCATACATCCCTGTGTGAAGCATCCTCTCCCACCCCACCGGGGAGCTGTGACCCCATGGGGCTTCAGAGTGGCTCTCACCCACCCTGCATGGGGCTCTGCTCACACGTTACTTTTATCTGCTGGATAACACTGTGGGAAGGTGCCAGAAACAGAGTAGGCATGAACCTGCCTGTCCTTTAAGAAAAGAAAACACAAGCAAATCAAGATACAATTTGGGGAAACAGAACCCTTTCGCATTGTCGTGGTTGCTTCTCCATACTTCTCTGACAGTGTTCACCCAGCACCCCGGCAGAGAAATGGACGTTAAACGCATGGATACTGCCCAAGTGCGCAGAAGTTGCTACTGGAGGGATTGCCCTGGCCTTGGAGAGCACAGTCACCTCCGTGTGTGCAGCCCCAGGCTCTCCCCATGGGATGTCATTGCGTTGGATCTACACCACGAGAGGATATTCCTCTTACAAAGTATCCCACAGGAGGGATCCCACAGTCAGATCCCCTACCACATCCCTGCTTTGTCGTGGTAACACGTCTCTGTGACGGTGAGCCCAGCCCCAGGTGCACAGAGGGGTCACATGCAACAGTTTCAGAGTGATAAAATCAGCTAATTGGTTCTCCCAGCTACTGGCAAAAGTCACAGAAAGTCCATCTGAAAGCTGTTGTGGAATGGGAACGGTAAAAATTGTGATCCCACTGTCCCAGGTAGAATATATGGTTCACATTTTTGCTACATGTCTTGGCTACTTGGGTTTTTCTTTGTGTCGTTCATATACTTAAAAAGTGGCAATATTGTACGTATAGGTTACACAAAGAGTGCACCAAGGATTCCCAAGCCAAACCCCATCTTTTGCTCATTTTATAGTATGTTTTAGATTTAAAAAAAGGATTGCGGTGCACACATTCAAGCAACTTTATCCATTGTTTCATATTTGCACAATCGTGTTTGATTTATCAGTGTTTGTAGCTGTCACGCTGCTGTTGTTGGATATCTCTAGCAACCAGATAAACTATATCTATATTTTATATCTATATTTTCAAATCTGACATAGTGCTTTGATGTAAAAAAGCCAAGGTGAATGCCATGAAAAAATAATAGCTGAAGAACAATTGTTCACTGTTTCTCCCATCATAAGGACTGGGGTCACTGAACAAATAGTCTAACGGTAGGTTTAAAATAAAAACAGAGTTTAATTAGTAGAACTTTTCTTCCACATAATACATAATTAAACATGTGACTTAGAGCCATGGGAGAGTTTGGAAATTAAAAATATAAATATCCTCAAAAATAATTACACGTATTCAGGACAAAAAGATCCACAAACTAATTGTGTTGTATGCAGAAGGTGAAATTTTGTCTCAACCGAAGCCTGTGTTAACATCCAATTTATTTTAATAAGGCTCAAATTTAACACCTAGTATGCAGTGCTGAAAACATAAGTGTAAGTTAATAAAATGGGACAAGCTGATTTTTACTTTCTGATGTCTATTTGTATGTTATATGTTTGGTACTAATTAAGGAAACCATATTTATGTTTATATAGTACTTAATGAGAGAAACTGTATGAGTCCAGAAAATCCTTCTTTAAGTATCACTCATATTCAGCCTTTTTTCATCACATTCCACTTAGGGAACCGTGTCCTTTACTCAGACATGGCTTATTGCCTTTCTAAATCTAACTATAATGCAAGAAAAGTAACATGCGCACATTTTTCTACACCTATGAATGGATAACAACTGCACAGCCTAAAAAGGACATAAGATAATTCCTCTTTTTCTTTTTCCCCCTTGTATTGTCATAGTCCCATATTCTCTCTCGTTGTTGCACTTCTCAGGCAACAATGATTATAATCAATACTTTGGGACCCAACACAAAAAAAAACCCACAAAATGAAAAAACTAAGAGAGAAGAGACCTCACTGGAATAAGCAATGCATCACTGCATGTGTTTTATTCCCCTTTGAAAGCCATCTATGGTTTATCACTGAAAGCACATCAGAAAATAATGAGCTCATTTTTTGTTTGTTTGTTTTTCCCTTATGACGAAGCAGCCGGCAACCAGAAAATAAGCCTTTATTCTTCATGGAGGATCAAATGGCTGATTTAGTCATGAAAGGCTTGCTCTTTCAAAATGGTTCGCCTTTCCTGGACCAGCATTTTCTTCTTCCACTTGAAAAGCAATCTGTGTACACCAGGTAACACACGCACGGGTTACTGGGCACAGTGGGAGCAGCCCAGAGGAGAATGCTCCAGCAAGGCTGGGTCTCATGAAGGAAGTCAGGAGGTGACCAAGGGAAAGGTTTCCAGAGCTGCTCCCCCTTGATGGAGCTCTGGGGAGGCGAGCTCTGCCCGTAGCTCCACCAGTGCAGTTTGGGTGGAGGTGCCCAACTGCAAGACCTTCTCTTGCAGACCCGTACCGCACCCTTTCTTAACAGCAGAGATCGCTAGTCATATATCTTCACGGGATGTGAAATGGCCATTTCCAGGAGTTTTTTGTAACTTCCTTGACAAGATTATTCAAATAGCAGTTTCCGCCAGTATTCCTTACCCAAAGCTGCTCCAGCAAACTCTGCTGGCAGTTCCAGCTGCCCATGGGCACTGGAGGGCAGCCATGTCCCTGTGTCACCCAGCTCACCAGCAGCCCCTCCCCCTGGGTGCAGGGACAAGGGGCTGCCCCAGCCCCAGGCCAGCGGCTGCTGGAGGACTCCTGGAGCAGAGCCAGGAGGGCAGAGCAACCACTGAGGCATCCATCGACAACGGGCATGAGCTGGAGCAGCCAAAAGCCATTTAAAGGTATTTCTAGGATGAACAACCAGGTTTCTTTTTTCTTTTTTTTTTTTTTTTCTTCCCCCAAAGAAAAAAGTCTCCAGCTGGTCTTTAAGCCTTTCCCATATTTTCTCCCTCCCATTCAAGCAAAGCTGGGCTGGTACTTGGATTTTATCTCAGGCGTGCTGAGTACCATCTGGGGACCTGCAATAGCACAGGTATCTCATCAACATCTCTCAGAAAGGGCTCAGGGATGCTAATGGGTGACATCTGGGACTTCCCTAACAGCTACAGCCACAGACCCATTGGGATGCGGAGGAGACATAATGATACCAGCTGATGGGGGAATGGCATGAACTGAGAGGCACAGCTCCTGAGG